>NW_006435837.1:1336296-1341598 GCF_000325575.1 Pteropus alecto | reverse complement strand
ATATTATGGAAAGCCTGAAAGAAATACATGAATGTCAGCTCTATTTGGCCTCCAGCATTTCCAGAACCGCTAAAGTTCTCATGCCCATATTCATCTATACATTCCTAATATGTTTACATACACACATGCACACACACACACACACAGTCTCTCTCTCTCTCTCTCTCTCTCTCGCAGAGGTTGGCAAACTATGGCCTGTGATCCAAATATAGTCCAAAATGACCAAATGTATACTGCCTGTTTTTGCATGTCCATAAGCTAAGAGTGATTTTTACATTTTTAAATGGTTGGAAAAAAGTCCAAAGAATATTTCATGACAAGTGAAAATTATATAAAATTTAGATGTCGATGTCCATTAATAAAATGTTATTGGAACACAGTCATGTTCATGAGTTTATGTATCATCTATGAATTCTTCCACATTACAACAGAAGTGAGTAGCTGTGATAGAGACCCTATGCCCCACAAAGCTAAAAATATTTCCTTTCTGGCTCTTTACAGAAAAAATTTGCTCAAAGCATACTTATTGCTCCTTTTTAAAAATTACTTTTTAATTAAAGTATGATGTAATATAATATTTCACTACAATGTAAATAATGTCATATTTTAATAAAGGGTAAAGCATACATATTCTATGAAATTTTATATGTGTATTCACCCGTGTGACCATCATTCAGATAAAAACAAAAAAGATTTCCTGTACCCAAAAGGCTCCCATCCAGTCAACAATTCCTCCCAAAGTTATCCATTTTTCTAAAGGCTATCACCATGCATTTATTCTGCCTATTTTTGAAATTTATATAGAGTAATATAGTATATATATTTTTAATCTGTTTTATTTTATTCAACACCATGTCTGTGAAATTTGCTCATGTTGTTGCACATGGTAGTAGTTTGTTATGTTGTATGAATATACTATAATTAATTTATATATTCTACTGTGGATAATGGATAATTTTTAGGTTTTGACTATTATGAATATAGCTTCTATGAACATTCTTGTACATGTATTTTGGTGACTATACATTCAATTTTCTTGAGTTTATGAATAGAACTGGGAGAACAATACTTTTTTAAAAAAATAGAACTACAGTTCGATATGAGCAAGGTACATTGGGTAGAACCTTTTAAAATATGAAGCAAAAATAGTTTTATTTTTGGAGATGCATACTGAAGCATTTAGGGAGTAAATTCTGGGATGTTATTTAAAAAGCTACAGGAAGAGAGATGATAAAGTATAATATATTTTTTTTAAATGACAAATTATGGTAATTGAAACTATTTCATAGGCCCATTCGGGTTCATTTGTTCTCTCTATTCTTTGGTGCATTTGGAAACTTTTCCAATAAAAATTAGAAAACAGTTAAAAAGGTTGAAGAAAATAATGAAGCAGGTCTGCATTGAGGAAAGTTTCAATTTCTATAATTGCGATTGGACCTGCAGTTTCTAGTATGTGAAGGAAAGGAAAAACTTGTCTCATTTACTATGAAAATAATTACAGATATCTAGTATAAGCTGTGGGGACAAAGACAGAACTAAATGTATGAAATTCCACATCTGGAAATTGCTAGGGATACATTCTTAGGCAATATCTTTACCTGTGTCTGTAAAATGGAAATTCTTAAACCCAAAGTTACTATGAGACTGATATGAGACAAAACATGCATGAGCCTTTTGTTTAGCACTCAGTACATAGGAGGCACTCAATAAATGTTGTTTAAGCCCATGTCTATCTTGCACAGACTGAGAGGGAGTTCTACTTCTGACAATGTAACAAGTTTCTCACTGAGAACAACTAAAAAATCTAAACAAAATATTAAAAAGCTCTATTTAAAGGCATAGGAGAGCTATCAAGTACAAGGATTAGATTAGTGGCACTAAGATCCTATACTGTCAAAAAAACAGAGAAGTGAGCCTGGCATTGTTACTGCTTTTTACTTCAAGGTGTTTTAACAATTCCCAAAGTAGTGACTGAGAGGCTAATAAGTGGGACAGAGCTTTCAATAAACTCAGACGCATCCTGGGATGAAAATTCAAGTTCAAGACCAGCAAGGGAGGGGGTCCTAAATAACTTTAGGATTTCTGTTAGAACTATAAAGTCATCTAAATGTATAAGCAAATATTAACAGCTAAAAGAAGAAATAGACAGCATCACAATAATAGTAGGAGACTTCAACCCACTTACATCAATGGATAGATCATTCAGACAGAAAACCCATAAAGAAACATCAGCCTTAAATGACGCATTAAGCCAAATGAACTTAACAAATTTATAAAGAACATTCTATCCAAAAGCAACAGAATACAGTATTCTCAAGTGTACATGGAACATTTTCTAGGATAGATCATATATTAGGACACAAAACAAGTCAATAAATTTAAGACTCAAATCATATCAAGCATCTTTTCCAACCACAATGGTATGAAACTAGAAATCATTATAAAATGAAAACTGAAATTCACAAATATGTGAAGATTAAACAACATGCTATTGAACCAATGGGTAAATGAAGAAATTAAAAGAGAAATAAAGAAATTAAAAGAGAAATTAAAAGAGAAAAAAAATGAAAATGGAAATACAACATACCAAAAGTTATGGGATGCATCAAAAGCAATTCCCAGACAAAACTTCAGTGATAAATGCCTATGTCAAGAAACAAGAAAAATATCAAATAAACTTTATACCTTCAAGGAACTAGAAAAAGAACAAACAAAACTCAAAGTTGGTAGAAAGAACATAACAAAGATAAGAGCAGACATACATGGAGACTAAAAAGAAAATAGAAAAGAGCAATGAAACTAAGAACTGGTTCTTTGAAAAGATAAACAAAATTGACAAACCTTTAGCTAGATTTACCAAGAAAAAGAGAGAGAAGTTAAATGATTAAAATCAGAAATGAAAGAGGAGACATTACAACTGATACCACAGAAATGCAGAGATCATTAGAGACTTTTACAAAAGATTATATGCAACCTATAATAAATGGATAAAATACTAGAAATATACAACCTATAATAAATGGATAAAGTACTAGAAATATACAACCTTCCATGACTGAATCATGAAGAAATAGAAAATCTGAATGGATCAATTACTAATAAGGAGATTAAATCAGTAATTAAAAAACCTCCCAACAAACAAAAGTCCAGGACCAGACAGCTTCACTGGTGAATTCTAGCAAACATTCAAAGAATTAATACCTATCTTCAAAGTCTTCCAAAAAAAAAAAAAAAAAAACCAGAAGAGAGAGGATGCTTCTAAACTCTTTACAAGGCCATCATTATCCTGACACCACAGACAAGGATGACACAAGAAAAGAAAATTGCAGGCCAATGTCCCTGTTAAACTCAGAGGCAAAAATCCTAAACAAAATATTTGCAAGCCAAATTCAACAATACATTAAAAAGATCATATATAATGATCAAGTGATATTTATTTCAGGGATGCAAGGATGGATCAACATTTGTAAATCAATCATCGTGATACACCACATTTAACAAAATCAAGGACAAAAATCATAGGATCATCTAAATAGATGCAGAAAACACATTTGACAAGATTTAACATCCATTTACGATAAAAAGTCACAACAAACTGGGTATCTCAATAAAGGCCATCTATGACAAGTCTACAGGTAACATCATACTCAATAGAGAAAAGCTGAAAACCTTTTCTCTGAGATCAGGAACAAGATAAAGAAGCCCACTCTTGCCACTTTTATTCAACAGTCCCAGGCAGAGAAATTAGGCAAGAAAAGGAAATAAAATGCATCCAAATTGGAAAGGAAGAAGTAAAACTGTTGCTAGTTGCAGACAACATGATATGATATGTAAAAAACTCTAAAGACTATACCAAAAAACTTTTAGAACTAATAAATGAATTCAGTAAAGTTTCAGGATGCAAAACCATTACACAAGAATCTGTTGCATTTCTATACACTAATAACAAATTATCAGAAAGAGAAATCAAGAAAACAATATATTTTAAATTACATCAAAAAGAATAAAATACCTAGGAATTATTGTAACAAAGGAGGTAAATAACCTGTACACAGAAAACCATAAGATGCTGATGGAAAAAAAACTGAAGAAAACACAAAAGGATGGAAAAATATTCTGTGCTCATGTATTGGAAGAATTAATATTGTTAGAATGTCCATACTACCCAAAGCAATCTACAGATTCAATGCAATTCCTATCAAGATTCAATGGAATTTTTTTTTCACAGAAATAGAACAAACAATCCTAAAATTTGTATGGAACTGGAAAAGACTCCAAACAGCCAAAACAATCTTGAGCAAAAGGAACAAAGCTGGAGGTATCATGCTCCCTGATTTCATAACAAACATAATTTTGTAGTTACTACAAAACTACAAAGTAATCAAAACAGTTTGGTATTGGCACTAAAACAGACACATAGATCAATGAAACAGAATCAAGTGCCATAAAATAAACCCATGGATATATATGGTCAATTAATTTACAACGAAGGAACCAAGTACATACAATGGGGAAGAGACAATCTATTCAATAAATGGTTTTGTGAAAACTGGACAACCAAATGCAAAATTGAAACTGGACCACCATAGATTAAAGACTAGAATGTAAGACCTGAAGCCATATATTCTTAGAAGAAAACATAGGCCATAAGCTCCTTGACATCAGTTTTGGCGATGATGTTTTGGATCTGGCTCCAAAAGCAAAGGCAACGAAATAAAAAATAAATAGTGGTACTACATCAAACTAAAAAGCTTCTACACAGCAAAGGAAACCATCAACAAAAAAAATGCAACCTACTGAATGGGGAAAAAATATTTGAAAATCATATATCTGATAAGGGTTTAATATCCAAAATGTATAAAGAATTTATACAACAACAACAACAACAAACCCCCCAAATTATCTGATTAAAAAATGGACAGAGGATCCGAATAGACATTTTTCTAAAGAAGACATACAAACGGCCAACAAGTGCATGAAATCTGCTCAATATTACTAATAGTCAGAGAAATGAAAATCAAAACCATAATGAGACACTACCTTATACCTGTTAGAATGGTTATTATTAAGAAGACAAGAAATAACAAGTGTCTGAGAGGATGTGGAGAAAAGAGAACTCTCGTGGGATTATTGGTGGGATTATAAAATGGTGCAAACACTATGGGAAATAGTACAGATGTTCCTAAAACAAAACAAAAAAACAAAAAACAAAAAAACAAAACCTAGATCCACCAACCTGGGTGTCCATCAATGGATGAATGGGTAAAGAGGTGGCACACGTATATAATGTAATAGTACTCTG
>NW_006435837.1:1318786-1336136 GCF_000325575.1 Pteropus alecto | reverse complement strand
GGGTGACAGATGGAAGGAGAGTTTGGGGGGGGGGAAAGATTAAGAAATACAAATTGTTGATTATAAAATAGTCATGGCAATGGTAAGTATAGCATATGGAATATAGAAAAAATATTATATGTATATGTAATATACATATAATATTATATATATGTATATATATATGTATATATAACTATGTACAGTGTAATATGGGTACTAGATTTATTGGGGTGATCACTTTGTAAATTACATAAATAGCTAATCACTATGTGTACACCTGGAACTAATATAATATTGTATGCCAACTATAATTGAAAAATATATTAAAAGAGAAATTGTATTACAGTAGTGTAAAATATGAGGTAAAATCCAGTAAAGAACATAGAGGAACCTTAAATACATATTGATAAGTGAAAGAAGCCAGTCTGGAAAAGCTACATATTGTTTGATTCCAACTAATGTGACATTCTGGAAAAGGCAAAACTATATACACAGTGAAAAGATCAATGTTTGTCAGGAGTTTGGGGGTGGGGGAAGAGATGAAAAGGTGGAATACAAGGTGATCGTAGGGCACCGAAACTATTCCATATGATAAAACCTCAAAACTAAACTAAATATTATCAATGCAGAAAAAGCATTTGGTAAATCTCACATCCATTGCTGATAAAAACAAAGAAACAAAAAACAACAAAAAAACAATGAAATAGAAATATAAGGGAACTTCCTCAACTTCATAAAAGGCTTCTACAAAAATCCTACATTAACGTCATACTTAATGACAAAAGCCTGAATGTTTTACCTTAAGTTCAGTAACAAGACAGGGATGTGTGCTGTCATCATTTTTATTCAACATTGTACTGGCGGTTGGAGCCAGTGCAATCATGCAAGAAAAAGAAATAGAAGCCCTCCAGACTATAAACAAATAAAGAAAAACTGTCCTTATTTGCAGACAATATTTTTACTAATGTAGAAATTCTGGTAAAATTTACAAGAAAGCTACCAGAACTAAAAGTGAGGTTAAAAAGGTTGTAAGACACAAGATCAATATACAAAAATCAAATGCTTCTTTAAGTAGCTATAATAAAAAAAACAAAAAACAGAAATAAAAATAACACTATTTAAAATAGCATAAAATATGAAAGACTTCAGGATTAATATGACAAAATATGTGAAAGACCTATGTATTGAAAACTACAAAATGCTGTTTAGAGAAATTAAGACCTAAACAAAGGGGGATGTATATCATCTTTATGGTCATGAGACTAAATTGTTAAATGTCACTTTTCCCTGAATGATCTATAGATTCAACACAATATCAACCGAAATCCCAGCATTTTCTTTTGTACAAATTGGCAAGCTGATCCTAAAATTCATAAGGACATCAAAAAATCTTAAATAGTCAAAACAATTTTGAAAACAAAGTTAAAGGACTAAAACTACCTGATCTCAAGACTTATTACAAAGATACAGTTAGCCAGACTGTGTGGTATCGGCACAAAGATAGAAAAATAAACAAGTGGAATAGATTAGAAAGTCCAGAAAGAGACCTGCAGATATATAAACAAATGATTTCTGACAAAGGCGCAAAGGCAATTCAGTGGAGAAAGGATTGTTTTTTCAACAGAGTGTTCAATCCATATGCAAAAATAGGAAATTTTACCCATACATAACATTATATATAAATACTAACTTGTAGTAAATCATAGACCTAAATGTCAAATCTAAAACTATGAAACTTCTAAAAGAACACATAAAGACTTTAACAGTCACCTCACCAAAGAAGATATACAAATGGCAAATAAGCATATAAAAAGATGTTTCATATCATATGTCATCAGAGAAATGCAAATTAAAACAATGCAATACCACTACATACTTATTAGAATGGCAAGAATCCAAAACACTGATAACACCAAGCACTGGAGAGGATGTAGAACAATAGGCACTCTCTTTCATTGTTGATGGGCATGCAAAATAGTACAGACATTTTGGAAGAGTTTGGCAGTTTCTTACAAAACTAAACATATTCTCACCATAGGATCCATCAGTTATACTCCTTGGTATTTACCAAAAAGAGTTTAAAACTATGTCTACACAAAAACCTGCACATAAATGTTTATAGCAGCTTTCTTCATAATTGCCAAAGCTTGGAAGCAACTAATATGTCCTTTAGTAGGTGAATGGATAAACAGGAGTATATCCAGACAATGGGATATTATTCTGTGCTAAAAAGAAATGAGCTATCAAGCCATGAAAGACAATGAAGATACTTAAGTGCATATTACTATAAGTGAATTAAGTCAATCTGAAAAGGCTATATGTTTATGATTCTAACTATATGACATTCTGGAAGAGGCAAACTATGGAGACAGTAAAAAGATCAGTGGTTGCTGGGGGTTTTGTATGGGGTGGCGAAGTGGGGACAGGGTGGGGTGTAGTGGGGAGAGATGAATAGGTAGAGCACAGAGGAATTTAGGGCAGTGAAAATACTCTGTATGACACCACAATGGTGGATACATGTCATTATATATTTGTCCATAGAATGTACAATGCCAAGAGTGAACTCTAATCAAAACTATAGACTCTGGGTGTTAATGATGTGTCAATGTAGGTTCGCCAACTGTAAAACTGTACCATTCTGGTAGAGTATATTGATAATGGGAGAAATTATGCATATGTGGGGCCAGGGTTTATATGGGAAATTTCTGTATCTTCTCAATTTTTCTGTGAACCTAAAATTGCTCTAAAAATATAAAGTCTTACTTTAAAAAAGAACACAGGAGAAAAATTTTGTGATCTTGGGTTAGAAAAAGATTTCTTACATGTAATACCAAGGGCATGATCGATAAAACAACAAATTGATAAACTGAAGTTCATAAAAAATGAAAGCATCTGCTTTTTGAAAGACACTGTAAAGAAAATGATGAGAAAAGACCAAGACTGGGACAAAATAGTCACAAAATGTTCACAAAGCATATATCTGAGAAACGACTTATATGTAGACTATATAAAGAACTCTGAAAACTTAAAAAAGAAAAAAAAAAAAAAACCCAACCCAATTAGAAAATAAGAAAATCGGAATAGACACTTCACCAAAGAAAGTATTCCGAGGGCAAATCAGCACATGAGAAGATGCTCAATATCAAAATTCAATGGGTAAATACTAACTAAAATTAGAATGAGATACCACTAATCTCTATTAGTATGACGAAAATTAAAAAGACTGACCATCTCAAATGTTGATAAGGATGTAATTAAACTGAAATTCTAATAAACTGCTGGTAGGATTGAAAAATGGTATACCCACTTTGGAAAATAGGCACTTAAAAAAGGTTAAACATATATCTATTGTACGATCCAGTCATTCCACTCCTAGGTGTTTACCCAAGAGAAATGAAAGCGAATATCCAAACAAAGATTTGCATGAATGTTTATAGTAGTTTTATTTGCGATTACACAAACTATAAAGAATCCAAATGTCCATTAACTGGTGAATGACTAAACTGTGATATAGCCATGTAATGAAATACTACTTGGCAATGAAATTTATTATCGATATATCTTATACCGTGACTGGATCTCAAAATAATTAAACTGAGCTAAATAAGCCGGACAAGAAAGAATATATTCTGTATGATTACATTTATATAGGAAATCCAATATAGTATATAGTGACAGACAGCAGATCGGTAATTACTGGGGACAGGGCATGGAGGCGGTTCAAGGAAGGGATAGCAGGGAGGGATTTCATAGAAGTCTAAGGAAACTTTTGGGTGTGATGGTGTAGTGGGTTGAATTGTGTCTCTCTAAGATGTATGTCCAAGTCTTAACTTCTGGTGCCTGTGAATGTGACTTTATTTGGAAATAGGGTCTTTACCAATGCAATTAAGTTAAAAATCTGAGATGAGAACATCCTGGATTTAGGGTGAGCCCTAACTCCAATGATGGTGTCCTTAAAAGTAGAAGGAGAGAGTTATTTGACACATACAGAGGAAAAGGACATGTGATGATAGAGGCATAGGTTGGAGTTATGCTTCCATAAGACTAGGAACACGAAAAGATACCAGAAGCTGGAAGAGGCCAGGAAGGAACTGTGACAGAATAAATTTATGTTGTTTTAAGCCACCAAGTTTGTGGTAATTATGGCAGCTACAGGAAACTAATACAGGTGGATATATTCGTTATTTTGGTTGTGGTAATTGTTTCTCATATGTGTACAAATATAAAACCTTATCAATTTTCACATTTTACATATATGTAATTAATATCAATTATACCTCAGTAAAGCTGTTTAAAAAGCCAATAGTGACAGAGAATATTAAAAGAACATGCTTAACAAACTGGACCTAATTTTTGTATATTGAGCAGTGTACCCCAAAACTATAGAGTAGATAAAAATTTTCAGGTATGTGTTCATGGAATATTTGTCAATGTTGGCCAATACTAGTTCATAAAACAAATTTTAGCAAATTTTAAAGGACTGAAATCATGCAGATTATGCTGTCTTACCATAGTAAAAAAATTAAGATGAAAGTTAATGAAAAATATTATTGCACAATACCGATATGTTCAGAAATTCATCATTGTACTTCTAAATAACCCAGAGATTAAAGAACTCAAGATGAAAATTAGAAAATATTTTAACTGAATGATAAAAATATTACATATCAATATTTGTGGAACACAGTAAAGCCAAGTTTAAAATAAAATTTATAACCTTAATGGCATGTATTTAAAAGAAGAAAGTTCGATAATCAAAGATCTAACATCTATTTCAAGCAATCAGAAAATAACATTAAACACAAAGAAAACAGAAGAAAAATTAATATTGACAAAAACGAAAATTTGTAAAATAGAAAACAAACATGTACTAGAGAGAATTAACAAGACCAGAGACTTTTATTCAAAAAGATTAATAAAATTGATACCCTCTCTTGTAGGATTAGTAGGCAAAAATAGAG
Source organism: Pteropus alecto (assembly GCF_000325575.1). Lineage (NCBI taxonomy): Eukaryota > Metazoa > Chordata > Mammalia > Chiroptera > Pteropodidae > Pteropus > Pteropus alecto. The sequence continues at coordinate 1,331,193 of NW_006435837.1, read as the reverse complement.
ATGAGGCAACCCGTCCCCCAGCAATCAGTGGCACCGTTTTATAAACTATACAGAGGTCTAACCAATGTACAGTATACCTGAAACTAATAAGAAAATAAAATTTTAAAAAAATGAAAAGTAGGGATGAAAAGGAGGTCACCACCAAAATCCCTACAAACATTGTGAGTTTATATTACTAAGTTAAAATTAAATGAAATAAATTATTAGAATTAATAAATTTGCAGGGATTCTGAATATAAAGTCTCAGCATACAAAAATCAATTATATTTCAATATAAGATAAATAAATAATTAAGATGAAAATGGAAATAATATAATTTATAGTAACATCAAATGTATCAAATATCTAGGAATAAATCTAATGAAGTACAAGACCAGTACATAGAAAACTTTAAAATATTATTGAAAGTTTCTCTCAATAAATAAAGCAACAATTAATAAACAAGTTGAAGATATAACACCATTCCATTCATAGATTGTAAGAAAATACCACAAAAATGCCAATAATCTGAAAATTGACATAAAATTAAATTTCATCCCAATGAACATTTTGGAATATTTTATGTTTAAATTGACAAATGACATTTCAACTCAAAAGCCAGAATCGGCCAAGACATTCTTGAAGAGTAAATATAGAGGACTTGTTTTATAAAATATCAAGCATTAAACTTGGTATTAGTGTCAGAATATAGGCTACTTGAACAGAATAGAGAATCTAGAATTGATTAATATATTTGAATACTTGATATAAAACAAAGATGGTAATTCAGAACAGTGGAGAAAGAGCTGTCTTTTCAGAAACTGTCCTGAATTAATTAGCTATCCATATATCCAAATAGCCATATTTTCAAGATGAAACTTTGCCCCTACTTTAAACTAAAACTAAAAATCAGTTCCAGGTACACTGTAGGTCTGAACCTAAAAGGTAAAACAAAGTTTCTAGAAGATAATATAGGAGAATATTTTAACAATATTTGAGTAGGCAAAGGTTTTATAACAAGATACAATAACCACTAACCATAAAGGAATGGATAGATAAATTGCGCACATTAAAAGCAAAGAGTTCTATTTATAAAAAGAAAACATTATGAGAGTAAAAAGGCTAGCCACTGAGAAGACATTTACATGTATCTGCAACATAAGGGCTTATATCTAGCATACAAAATAAATAACTATAGACTAATTTAAAAAAACAGGCAAGAGACTTAACCAGGCACTTCATAAAATATAATATTCAAATGGTAAGCAGCAAACTAAATATCTAAACATCTAGCAGAATTACTAAAAATTTAAAAATCCTGAGAATATTTAATATTGGCAAGAATGTGGAGCAAGAGAAATATTTGTACTCTACTGGTGGGTGATTTCATTGCTTCACTGACTTTGGAAAACTTTGTCAGTGTTTACCAAAGTTGAACACATGCATATACCATGACCCAGAAATTCCACTCTTAGGCAAATAACCAATAGAAATGTATACATATTTGTACCTGACATGTTCAGAAACATTTATAGTAGCTTTATTTAAATTGACTAAGAACTTGGAAAAAACACCACCACTGCCTATGTTCATCAACTATAGAATGGATAAATAATACTGTCTGAAAGAAGCCAGTCATTAAAGAATAGATACTACATGGTTACATTTTCATAAAGTTCAAGAACAAGCAAAAGTACTTTCTTGGAATTCAGGATAGTGGTTACATTTGTGGGATAAATGGGTGCTGGCTGAGAGGAGGCATAACGGTGGCTTTTCATAGGCTGACAATTTGCTTTCTTGATCTGAGTGGTAGTTACTTGGGTGTGTTCACTTTGTGATAATTCATTGAGCTATATATTTATGACTTTGCTTATATGTTATAGTTCAATAAAAATTTAAAAAGTAACTTAGTTTCTTATAAAATGAAGAAGGCAAACTAAATAATCACATATATTCAGTCATGCTTTCTTTTCATTTTTACAATTGCAGTGATATTCATGTTTTTCTATATCATGTGCCAGTAAATTCATATATCCTAGAGACAAAACATCTCAAAATAGGTTGAAATAGACTTTTAAAAATGTATTTTTTATTGTGGTAAAAAACACAAGATTTACCCTCTTTAATTTTTAAGTGTACAGCGCAGTAGTGTTAACTATAGGCACAATGTTGTACAGCAGATCTCTAGAACTTGTTCATCTTACATAACTGACATTTTATACCTGTTGAACAGCTACTCCCCATTTCCCCCTGCTTCTAGCAGCCACTATTCTATTTTCTGCTTCTAGGAGTTTGACTATTTTAGATACCTCATATAAGTGGAATTTTGCAGTGTTTATCCTTCTGTGATTGGCTTATTCCACTTAGCATAATGTCTTCAAGGTTCATCCATATTGCATATGATAGGATTTCCTTCGTTTTTAATGCTGAATAATATTCCATTATATGTTTATATCACATTTTCTTTATTCATTCATCTGTTGATGGACATTTAGGTTTGCTTCTACCTCTTGGCTATTGTGAATAATGCTGCAATAAGCATGGGAGTCCAAATATTTCTTCAAGATCGTGATCTCAGTTCTTTTGGATAAATACCCAGAAGTGGGATTGCTGGGTCGTTAGGTAGTTCTATTTTTTAATTTTTTGAGGAACCTCCATACTATTTTCCATAGTGGCTGTAACATTTTACATTCCCTCCAACAGTGAACAAGGTTTCCAATTTCTCCACATCCTTCCCAATACTTTTTTTTGTTTGTTTATTTTGTTTTGTTTTGATAACAGCCATCCTAACAGGTATGGGGTGATATCTTATTGTGGTTATTTGACTTTTCCTAATAATTAGTGATATTGAGCACCTTTTCACATACCTGCCTGCCATTTGTATATCTTCTTTGGAGAAATGTTTATTCAGTACCTTTACTCATTTTATTTTTTTGGAGTTGTTTGTTTAATTTTTCTGTTGAGTTGTAGGAGTGCCTTACATATTTTGGATAGTAACTTCTTATCAGATATGTGGTTTGCAAGTATTTTTTCCCATTCTATAGGTTGCCTTTTCACTCTGTTGATTGTTTTTATGTTGAAACATATTTGTTTAACATATAAAAACGACAATGCTAAATTAGTTTAATCTGGATTTAGTTTTCTTGCAGTTAAACACAGAACTAATTTTCATTTCATGATTCATAGCTGCTGGAGAATTCCTTTCAGAGAATGGATGTGTAATTTAGTTTTTCTATTTTCTCTGGATGCATTTGACTGCTTTATCTTCTTTAGAAGTTCCAGCTCAGATGTGTTTGGACACTTCAATGCATTTCTGACTGAGACACAACACAGCTTAATTTTACAAAGTGTTCCATGACTCAGAGATGGGAAAAAACTGATCTATAATATCCACCATCATTATAGAACCTTGTTGTATGCGACTTGGGCCAAATCACTGAACATTGTCCGAACTTCATGTTTCCAATTTCTAATGCAGGATTTATGATAGTTCTTTGACTTTTACTTGGTTATTCTTTGTGGTCTATTTCAGGTAAAGCAATTTCTTTTGGTGGTATTGGCAAATCTTTTTCTTTTTAATACATTACTATATTTTCACTTTTGGTTACAGAGTTTAATTATAAATATTAAGTATTATTCATTCTGGGCTCATTAGAACCAGTTAAATGTTTCTGGGCTTGCATGGTAACATCTTTACTTGAATTATTTATATATAATTACATTGCTTTTGAGAAAAATAGGAGGTGCAATTGGTGAAGCTGTTAAAATGACTGTAATTAAATACATGAGAAAAAGATCCAATTTTGTGGATAGTTGTTTATTCTGCATTTTACCTTTCAAAACAAATTGTTGTTATGGACTTATACGCTCATAGGGAATATTTGGAATATAATTTTAAACTGGGGCAAATTAGTATTTTCTATCTGCCCATTAGAGAAACAATCAAAGAACCTAATCCCCCTCCATTAGGTTGAGGCAAACATTGGCCTCAGGAGATGGCTATCCTTTTATTTTCTCTAATAACTAAAAAAATATGGGAGAACTTTCCACCATCATTCTCAGGACTGTGAGGCTACTAGGACAGGTAATTAAAGGCCACACTTTGGCTTTAGCTTCTCTTATTCGTTGAGGTAATTACTGATGGTGGCTTAAGCAATACTGTAACCCTGCTCCAACCTCAGCCCATTCCCCACTCCTCCCAGATATTATGAAATGGCCTTGCTATGAAGGTATGTGTATTTGGGTATGTGGGACTTGATACTTCTGCCATTTTTCAATTTAATGACAATCCACAATGAAATTACGTTCTAAATGCCTTTCAAAAAGTTTGGATAATTATTCATTACTCTATTTGAGTAGCTCAGTACCCTTTAGTTTTCATCTAATTGGTAATGACCTTCAGCCAACTTCCTTCTCTCTCAAATTCCCTAATCACATTTCACAGCAGTACCATCAGACAATCCTGGAAAAGCTACATGTTGAGATGCCAAGGAAATCCATGCAGGCTTGAAACACTTAAAGAGAACTGGAGTGGACAAGAAAAAGAAAAACTATCCAACCTATTCAAGTTTATAAAATGTAATATCTGGCAATGCATCTCATTAGATGGTCCAAGAGAGTTTTTCAAATTATTTTCTGAAAAGAACAAAGACTTTATATTAACTGAAAACCCAAGTTGGGCATGACTTTGCATTGTTTAATATCATTTCAGAATAATCACAAAGCTCTGTTTTAAATATTTCTTTATCTTTAAATGAGCGTGGCATTATTTTTCCAATGATCAGTTAATGTAGAAAATGTAACACAGTCAAGGTCTATGCCAATTATTATGGAAATGTTGGAAAAGTAACTTGAAGACAGTGTTGTTCCTTGGAAATAAATGCAACATTTTGAGAGAATCAGTGCAATTCTAGGGCTTCAGTGTCATGGAGCATAGTTACCAGATGTGAAAAAGATGTAATCAAGCACCTAAATGATTTATCTGTACACAGGATATTTGGTATAATGGGGCTGGAGTAACTTACCTAACCACCTGAGTGTTTCATATTTCATGGGTTGTTATGGGATTGTGTGGACACTAACTATATGACTCTAAGATCTATTTTTATTCAATAAGAATTATGCATAGTATTGTACATAACTTGAATTTATATAAAGCTCTGTATCATGGCATTTTACAAGAGGAGATGTTTTAAAATGTGCCATCTGACTTGCAAGTAAAAAGAGCATCTCTAAAATGATACTAGTTACTGAAAATACAGCAGCAGACAACTTGTTTCTGGGAAACGAAAGAATGATTACGAAAAGCTCATTTGAAAGCCTTGTCCTGCAAGAAAGGGCTCAGTTGTTAGAGTTCTGCCTTTAGATCAGCCCTTCCATTTACTATCTCCTCCCAGTACTGCCGTATCCAGAGTGCTGGTGTTTAGGCAAGCTTAAAGAAGGATGAGAATGTACTGACATACAATGAAACATTTTCTTGGAGCATTTAGATCCATTTTAAGAGTTGGCCTAAGACTGGTGGAAAGAAAGAGAGAGCAAGAGAGAAAACCATCATCTTAAAGGAAACAAAGTAAACATAGTCTGATCAAAATGGAAATGAACCTAAAAAACTTATCTAAAATGAAAATATGATTGCAAAAGTGTAACATATAAAATGTGAATGAATGTTTTATGTTACTGTCCTGTGCTTTATGAGTTCAGCTTTTGTTCAGTTTTAAAAGAGCTGCGTATTTAAGGAATCTTCAACTCTTGAGACAATAAGGATTATATGAAGAGAGATGCTCTTCAGAGAGTAAAGAACACTTTTTTTAAAAAGTTTATCTTCTGGATACATGTGAATATTTTTTTCATGAAGTCTTTGTGGTTTCAGGGTAGACCAAATGGTGATGACAACTTAGAGACAATGCTAGTAACCATGGGCCTCTCTTTATCTCTTAGCTGAACTAGAATTAACAGTTTTAAAATCGGCCTCAGTATGAAACAATTGTCTAGTATTATTGCCTCTGCACGTTTTGATCAGCAGCTAGCTGAGAAAACTTTGGGGCAAAACTTTATAAGCTTTATCTCTTGGTTCATTAGGGTTACTGGGGGAAGAAAGAAAAGACAGTCTTCAGGTTGCTACTAATTAAAATGATTGCCAAAATTCCTCTCAGAGGACCAGTCTTTCAGTTACAAAGTGCATGTGTAATTGAAGCACCCCAGGCCATCAGCAAATTGACAAAACAAGTCAGAACCAGTGAGGCTTTGTTTAAACTGAGCTAGCATACAATAGGCTCAACGGGAAAAAAAATGGTGAGGGAATCTATTTACAAGAGTTCTGTAGATTTTCTTATCTGAGCAGATGTTTTGAGGAATATTGCAAAAATATTGGTTTCTTTACTTTCTTTAAGGACAATTGTTAGAACTTAGATTTCACATTTGATTTTTTTTTTCATTTAAGGGGTTTCATGTTGATATTTTAGGGAATAATAGTGCCATCACAGATGCTATCAGCGACCCACTTATGCACCAAGGGCATTACTGCAAGCACCTGTGTCTCTCTGCAAGAGGATAGTCTCAAGCCACAAGGAGCTTGTTCAAGTTGTTCATAGGGCAGGCCAGCTCTGGGGACTTTTTCCCCTGGGAGCAGCCATCCATCCATAAATGACAACTGGAACTGGTAGATAAATATACCATGAGCCCCCATGGCTCTGGTGGGACAAGCCTGAGGCATCTTCACCACTGCCTCCTGGAAGTTCCCAGTAAGACTGTGCCCCAGTTGCCCTCAGTGGGAACCTATTCATTAAGTAGCTTGTACTGACTTTCTTCCCTAGTCTATTCCATTTCCTCATTTCCCTCTCAATTGCTGGGACCCCCTCCCAGATAAACTATTTGCACTTAAGTCCTTGTCTCAGGATTTGCTTTTGGAAGGACCCAACCTAAGACAAGTGCTATTGATAAAATACAGGTATAGAGATAGTCCAGTTAGTATGGATCCAAATAAGTCACCTTCCTTAATCACAACTCAAAAGGAGTCTCAATAAAGTATGAGAATTTTGGCAACAGTTAAACAATGCACATAATTATCACACCTCTGATGCCTAAATATTCATAAATGTTCATGAGAATTGTTAAACCAACCCGAATTTTAAAACAACTCACTTGCAAACATTTTATCTCACTTGTGATATTTTGATAGTTATAGGGATTTCTGAGAAGTTATGTTAGATTCCTATTAATTGGAAACATGATTATTTCATTGGATACTAAACATAGCTCAAGTCAATGTCTCCAGGACATCTTTCAGTTGAAAATGGAAAACTTGAGTTTAAAACCAGAGTATTTACTTTATTCACCCTCGGTTGTATATATATTTAACTATTTGGAGAATGATCATTTTTCTTTTTTCAGTTTCAACCAAATGTTTATCATGGCATTTTCAACACTGTGTTTTGATATATCATTTAAACTGTTTACAAGGCTCTTTCCTCAACCTTTTTTAGTCTTTTAAACATATATATGTCCTGTTGACAAGCATAGTGAAGTGGTAAACAGAAACTTTAAGGTACTTCTCTCAAGCTCTCTCTCTCGTTCCCTAAATTTTGTCCTGATTGTCTGGATGCCACAAGGAAATATGCCCTTTTAGGTCATACCATTCAATTGTCCAAGTTACATTAGTGTGCCTACACATACAAACCAGGTAGGGGAAACAGACTGAATTCAGCACTCACAGGCTCTTTACAAAATATCTGATCAGTAACCCAGTTATTATTTAAATAGTTGCAGTTGGTCAGAGAAAAGTGTTGTTGAAGCCTATGCTGTAGACTCAGACCACCAGTATTTGAATGAGCTTTGTTCCAAGTCATAGCTGCAGATTTCACACCCAATTTAGCTAAACATGTTAGAAAGGCATTATTTTGGTCACCCTTAAGAAAAACCTTACACTCCTGAAGCAATTCAGTAGATGTGTCAGTACTTTTTGGTTCACAGTTATAGTTTTGTTCTTTGGCCTATTTGACATGTTTTAAAACCCTTTGACTCTCATTCTGTTACAAGACAGAGTGATTGTAGTCACCAGAGGAAAAAATTAGAGTGAGTCTAGTTTTTTCTGTTTGTTTGTTTGCTTAGCTTTTTGTGTGCCCTGGAATGCTAGATTTAAAAAGATGGAGTAAGAGAAGGGAAACCAGAAAAAAAAGATCAAACATTGTCCTTCTTTTCCTCTGAAAGCATTTGACCATTGAACTCCTGGAATCTAAATCAGGTTTTTACTGCATCTAAGAAGTATAAACAAGGATCTTAAGCCTAGGTATAAACCATATATTTCATATTCTTCATTTTGTTGACCAAGATTGAGTTCAAATTGCATTTTCTGGTGTTTTGATGCTTCCCCTAGGCTATATACCTCTAGGAGATGAAGAAATACAAGATCTTTCTGTGGCTGCTTGTGCTACTGTCACACTGTTTACCTGTTCATTATCCTTTTCCTCTGCTTTTCCTCGCCACTTGATTCTATCTTTCTGGAAAATCAAGATGCTATAAGTTAGATGAAATTAATGCATTACAAACTGGCAAAAGTTCAAACAGAAAGAAAGATATTTTGGGAAGAGACATGTAATGGAATATGCCCTCTAGAATAGCAAATAGTTTATTTATGTAATTGAAGAAAGACTAATGAAATTCGTGGATTAGGCAAAGTTGAGAGGGATCCCAAATTCTTTCTGAGTCAAGATTGAAACAAAATAAGAACTTGATAAATTAGCTAAGTCATTCTGGCTTCAAAAAAGACAATGATAAAATACTAAATACTACTACTACTACTACTACTACTACTAATAATAATAATAATAATACGAAAAAAGATTATTCACACAGAACTTGAGGGAGTTGTTTTCTTCTGAGGAAAGGGATTTTTAAATTCAGATAAAATAAAAAATAAATGTGAAGAAAAGATTCTACAATACCACTCAACTGAAATGTGATAAAATATATTAAAGTGAAATTAACATTGTGAACATATTATTGAAGTAAGTTTGTATTGATAGGAAAATCATTAGTTTTGAAGTCAGAAGAAGGGTTTAAATCTTGATTTCTCCATTTGCTAGCTATGTGACTCTAGATAAATTATTTATCCTTCTTTGGCTTTATTTTCTTCAGCTATAAAACTGGGATAATACCATTTGTTTTACAAGGATTTTGTAAAGAATAAATGAAAACATGTAAGTCACTGGTTTTCAAGAGCAATTTTGCTCCTCTGGGGACATTTGGCAATGTTTGGAGACATCTTTGGTTGACACAACCCGGGGGTGCTATTGGCATCCAGTGGGTAGAGGCCAAAGATGCTACTTAATACCCTACAATGCACAGGACAGCCCCCATAACAAAAATTGATCTGACCCAAAAGTTAATAGTGCCAATGTTGAGAAACCCTGGTTAAGTGCATAGCCCACCACCCGATAGGTAGTAAACATGAAGTAAATTGTGGGTACTATTTTAATTATCGCTACATAAATAAAAATATAGAGAACTAACTTAATTTAATAGGAAGAGATGAAGGAAGAAAGTTGTAAGATTAAATTGAGAAAAATATACTGAAAGTGATCCTGCATATAATCACTGAAGGCCTTTGTGGCACAAACTAAAATACCCATTCCAAACTTTTTATTTTAAACACTAAAAATAAAAGGTAAAAGTTTAAGCAATTAAAAAGTGATGAGATCATTAAAATTTTTCTATTGGTACGGTGATGAGAAGCCCTTGGAAAATTTTAACCTATACAAACAAATAAGACTGGATTAAACACATTCCAGGGTATTAAAGCTATTAAGATTATTAGACTGTGAAATATGCTGCCAAAGAAGTGCCAGATCCACCACCTCTGAGACATTTAAAACTCAACTAACAAAACATATATATTTCTGGGAGAAGAGAACTAGTTCAGAAGAGGATCAAGAGGTTTTTTTTTTTTATTATTATCCTTCTGATATTCGTGTTTCAGCAGCTACTTTTAAAATGGTAGGATGCAAAAATGTCAAATTGAAAACAAGCTTCATCGGATCAAGTCATAAAATTAGTTACTTCATCAGTTTGGCAGACCATGGAAACTGGCAAAAGCTTTTCTATCCTGAAAAAAATTAAGACTATTAAAGAGGAAGAGACATCATAATTTATCAAATTAGCTTTAGCATCTACAAAGTAGACAGCTGACTTGACTTTGAGGAAAAATTCTTCTGACATTAACAAAACAACCTGTAAATGGTTACATAAAAGATAATGATAAAATTCATTGTATAATAGTTTTTAAATTAAATACCTATCCTATCCTGGTTACAGTTTCTTTACCTCAAAAATGGAGTAAAAGCTCTCAAATATTTGAAAATATTTAAGTATATGGTTAAGAAGTACTTCGTAAACTGTAAAGTAATATAACACATACAGATTGTTATTATGTCTGAATTTAGTAAACTATGCTTCATTCTTTTTTACAAGAAAATCATTTGAAAATCGTCATCTAAACTGATTCAAACAAAACAAAATGTACACAAATTCATGAGATAGGAAGAACATAGAAAATGCAGCCCAGTAAGATTAAGTGACTTGCTAAAGGCCACTCGATATGTTTACAAGGCAGAGTTGGAGTGACAAAATTAGATTTATGCCTCTCTGACAACTGGATTAGTGCCCTTTCTGCAATGTTGACACCACCCCCCGCCTCAACCCCTCTTTCAAATTAGTACTCATCAAAAGGCAATGCTTAAGGTTTGTATTATACAGGCATCTAAATGTTTGTTTCTCTAGATCTTAGGCTTCTAGCTCCTGATTGTGTCCCTACATGTAGCAGTTGGGCATTTAATAAATATGCTGAATTAATGAATAAAGTTTGAGCTTTTACCAAAGAGATTCAATGGATACACCACTGAGGTTTAGATGAAATGTATATATTCCCTTAAGAATATTTATTAGTCAAGACAATTTTTGTTACAGGTTAGGTTTCTTTGAATTAGCAACTATGAATTGTCAACCCTTAATTTTCTAAATTAAGAGTTATAATATGAAAAAGTGTTTTTGAAGAAGTTTATAATGATTTGTCCTATTTTCATCACCATATGCTGAAAAACAGAATATATTAATTAAAAGAAAATATTTCTGAACATACAATGGAGATGATAAGGAACGTCCTAGTAATTTTTCACTATTGGAAAAGTTGTCATGTAAAGAGGCATTAGGTTTACTCTGTGCAGTCCCAGAGAGCAGAACTGGAGCCAAACGATAAAAGATACTGGAAGTTTGTATAAGTAAAGGCTGTCCCAAAGTGGGAATGGCTTCCTTTTGAAGATGTGATCATATCATTTTTGGAAGTATTAAAATGGAGGATGGATAATCACTCACTGGGAAAGCTGAGCAAAGATCCAGACACTGAGTAGAAATGGGACTTACGCTAAAAAATTCCATCTCTGATATTCTCTTATTGTGATAGAGAAATGGATATAAATTCTTGAGATTACTATCCAGCTCTTTGCCTCAAACCCTAGTCCTGGCCAACAAACATTGTGCTTAAAATTGCATAGACTGTGATACCAAATGGGGTCACACTTTATCAAAACAGTGCAGTCAAACTGCACTCATGTTCAGCCAGACTTTTGCTATGTGGGCACATTGTTTCTAATTGAAAGTAAGATAGATGGGGTACTGAAATCTAAACAGCGCCAGTAATGGCTTCTAATTATTTTGTTGTAAAAACATAGGCATTCTTTCTCTTTTAATGGCTGTGTTTTCCTGCTGTTTGCAATTGAAACAGTTTCTTTCAGAAACTGCAAAATATTTCCTAGGTAATCATTTGGCTAGCCCCAAATGAGCAATTTATGCGAGATATGCTAAATAACATTGCTAAAACTCAATGGTACTGCCCAGTTATAGGAAAAGCGAGTGTGGAATACACTGCAATTTAACTCTCTGTGCAGGATCATAGGTGCAATCTCACTGTTGGAGAGACTGCTAACTTTCTAAAAGAGGTCTGCACATCACTAAATGACCAAAGGAGTCATAAATTCAATCAGCCAAATTAAAATGTAAACACAAAGTGGGAGATGCCAGGGAGGGTTAGAAATGATTTTATTCCAAAAGTGCATTTTTCCAAGTAGTATGCACATTTGTTAAAATACCCAGTCTTGGGTTCCACTCCGAATATTCTGATTCATTAACTCTGCGATAAGGGATGAAATCTATATTCTTAACAAGCAATGTGGGGGAGTCCAAAGTAAGTAGCACATAGACTATATTTTGAGAAACACTGGTAATCCTTCTGCATATTACACCTTAGTTTCCCCAAGACTGAGTTATAACATAGTTGTTTTCCATGTGTAGGGTTTCTTTCTTTCTTTCTTTCTTTCTTTCTTTCTTTCTTTCTTTCTTTCTTTCTTTCTTTCTTTCTTTCTTTCTTTCTTCTTTCTTTC
>NW_006435837.1:1315927-1318536 GCF_000325575.1 Pteropus alecto | reverse complement strand
TCCCTCTCTCTCTCTCTTTTTTTTTTTTCTAGAATTATACTCCTTAGGACACTTAAACATAAATCTATAGTCTTCCTTTAGAGTTGATCATGATTTTTAGAGGAGTTGATCTTTTTTTTTTTTTTAGAGGAGAAAACTGAGACACAGAGAAAATCTCTATGCTCCATAGGGCTTCAAAAGAACACAGAATTACCTCTGGTTACAAGTAAGTTCAGGTTTTGTACTGCTGAGACTCTAGTAAAGTTCTGTCTAATAGAATTTTCTATGGTGATAGAAATAATCTTAGCTATCCAATATGGCAGCCAACAGCCATATGTAGTTATCAAGTATGTGAAATGTGGCTGCCGTGACAGAAGAAATTTCTAATTTTAATTAATGTAAATATAAATTTAAATTTATATAGGCACATGTGGCTAGTGGCCACTGTTTGGGGCATCACAGCTCAAGACAGGACTTCTGGAAGGTACAGTTTCTGGAAGTAAACTCTTAGAACTATTTCTAAGACAACAGGAAGAATGGCAAATACATTAGGAAGACATTGGGTGTATGTGTAATGCATCTGGAAAAGTTTATTTTTTTGCCCATCAGACAACTGGCCATTTGCCCAGTTTTTGTTGGGCTAAGCTACCGTGTGTTCTCAACAACCTTATATAATAAAACAGATGCCTTTAGCTTCTCTCTGACTAAATTTAGTTTGTTTTCCTGTGTTCTCTATTTTTACAGATGCTGACATTTTTGCAGTGAATTACCTTTAATATACACTTACTGAAAGCACATATCCTCACAGCTGCAACAATTAAAATAAAATATATTTCATTACAGTTTTGGTGACATCTCTCTTGGCAGTAGATCTTGTTAATTCCATTTCCCAAGTACTACTGCTTTCGATCACTTTCTCAGTTTTTCAAACGAGATATTCATTGGTAATGAAATGTCTTAGTAAGGCAGGTTTAAGAGAGAACAGGGAAAACAGATGCTGAACCATGATCTAAGAATATCATGAAAATGAAAAAAATCAAAGAGATAGAAAAAAGTCATATAAATTTTTAATTAACCTATAAGAATGTTACTGATTTTATCATATTTTTTTTTCTTTAAAGACTTTAGTCTTTGTTCTCTCATCCTTTTCCATTCCACATAAAGTCACACTATATAGCAGGTTCTTCAAGTTCAACTGTTAGCAACACTGGCTGAATATTAGAATCACCTGGGAACATTTAAAAAATACAGGCATACCTTGTTTTATTGCTCTTCACTTTATTGCGCTTCACAAATGTTGCACTTTTTACAAATGGAGGCAAGACCCTCCACAAACAAAAAGATTATGTCTTGCCTTATTGTTATACTCACCTTATTGCAATACTTGATTGATTGTAGTGGTCTGCAACTGAACTCACAATATCTCTGAAGTATGACAGTACTGACATCCACACTCTACTCTTGGAGTTCTGATTAAATTGGTTTGGGGAGGGGCCCTGGCATAGCGTGTTTTAATTTTTCTGCATATTAGAAACTGTAGGAGCTTAGAAGAGGAGGGGAATTAGAAATCAACTAATCAAGCCCTCTTATTTTGTAGATGAGGTAACTGAGGTCCAGAAAATGGCAGTGACTAACTGTCCCAAGCTCACGTAGTTATCTGTGCTTGAGTTAAGGACAGAATCAAGGGTCCGAGTCCTTGTATAATTCTCCTTCTACAACAGCACACTGTCTCCACTGGTGTGTTCTAAGCCATGGGTTCAACCTAAATTTATTTTGACATGTTTACCACTAGTCTTACTGTTCCTGTGGTACCTATTTCAAATAGTCTTAGGTTATATGACGCAGTTGTACTGATTGAGGGGATTGTTAGAATTACCTTTGGAGAGCTTATCTCTAGTTAGAATATCACAAATGAAAATGCATCTATTTGGTTAGAAAAGTGGTTCTTAACTCCAGCCGCACATTGTAATCATCTGGGGGATTTCTAAAAATACTTAGACCTCGGCTCCATCTAAATTTAATCAGTATCTCTGTAGATGGGACCTTGTCATTGGCATTTTAAAAGTTCCCCAGGAGATTCTAATGTGCAGCCAACTTTGAGAATGTCTATATTAGAGGAGTATGTCTAGGGAGGTCTCAAATATTTAAATACGAGATTGTTAAGGGACATAAATAGTTATGCTGATTATATTCATGTCATTTCCTCCAGCTAATTTAATATGAATCTACCATGTTGGCATTACTAAGGCCTCACAACTTAGGCAGTTGTGCACAGTTGGCGGGACTGTAAACTGGTATAACTACTATGGAAAACAGAATGGGGGATCTTTAAACAATTAAAAATAAAACTACCATGTAATCCAGCAATTCCACTTCTGGGAATATATCCAAAAGAAACAAAAACACTAAGTTGAAAAGATATCTGCATCCCTATGTTCACAGTAGCATTATTTACAATAGCCAAGACATGGAAACAACCTAAGTGTATATCAACAGACAAATGGACAAAGAAGTCATGACATACATATATATATTATAACATGTATATAATATATATATCATTATATGTATAACATGTACATATATAGTACATGTATATATTATATGTGTGTAATATGTTACATATATGT
>NW_006435837.1:1283798-1314814 GCF_000325575.1 Pteropus alecto | reverse complement strand
ATATATAAAATATGATATATAATTCATTTATATATTATATAAATATATATACACACATATACATACACACATTGGAATATTATTCACTCATAAAAAATGAAGAAATCTTTCATTTGCTACGACATAGGTGGACCTTGAGGGCATTATGCTAAGTGAAATAAATCAGACAGAGGAAGACATATAAGGTTTCACTTATATGTGGCGTCTAAAAATTACTCATAGAAAAAGAGATTATATTTGTGGTTACCGGAGGCATTGGTTGGGATGAGGGGTAATTGGAGGAAGGTGGTTAAAAGGAATAAACTTCCAGTTATAAGTAAGTACTAGAAATGTAATGTACAACATGATGACAATAGTTAACATTGCCGTATGTTATATGAAAGTCATTAAGAGCATAATTCCTAAGAGTTCTCATCAAAAGGAAAAAAAAATTAATTGTATCTGAGATGATGGATGCTAACAAAACTTATTGCAGTAATCATTTCAGAATATATGTAAGTAAAACCATTATGTTGTATACTTTAAACTTATACAATGATGTTTGTAAATTATATCTCAATAAAACTAAGAGAAAAAAAGACAAATATATTAATGATACTCTAATGAATGTATTTTATGTAAAATGAGCTGGTTCAATATGGAACACAATAATCAGGAAGTAGAGAGAGAAAAAGAAAATGAAAAGAGGGAAATATTAGTGGAGAAAAGGGGGATTTGATACTTGGAACTGCTACTAAGTGCATGTGGTTGTTCTACATTCAAGCGTTATCTCATCCAATCCTAAAACAACCCTAGAGTTAGGTGATATTATATTTGTCATTCTTTAATTAGGACACTAATCCTCAGAGAATTCATCTTGCTCAAAGTTAACTGATTAGTAAGGGGTAAAGCAAATATTTGAGTCCTGGCCTGGCTGCTAGCCAACCCTGTGCTTTTAATCACTCTAATATCCTTTCTTTCTGATTGAGTTGTTGGCTTCTGAATGGGGATAGGAATTACTACTATGGGGCTTTTTCATGTCTACTACAAGTGTTATGCTCAGAAAAATACAAGAGGTATGTGGTAGAAGTCATTAACTGCCCCAGTTCCTTACTCTCCCCTTCCTATATTCATGCCCTTCGACATATGACTTTGCAGTTCCTCCCCCTAAAGAGCCGAAGTACATTTCCTCACCCTCTGACTTTGGATTTGGCCATATGACTTGCTTTGGCTGATAGAATTAGAAGGAATTGATGATGTACCAGTTCTAATCCTAGGCCTTAAAAGGCCTTTTAAGCCTCTACCATTGTCATAAAGAAGCCATACCCTGGCTAGCTCAGTGATCCAAGGAGGAGGATGAGAAACATTTGGAGCCAATTCACAGACTTGCAGTGTGAAGCAGAACTACTCTAGATACCATATACTTAATCAGTGAAACTCCGGCTGACCTGTTGACCTTCAGACACATGAGATCACCCAGTTGAGTTCAGCAAGCCACCCACCCAACTACAGATGTGTACTTTGTGACTGAGCCCAGATGGAGTAAGTAGAACTTCAGATCAAAAGTTAATCAAATGCTAATTGTGTATACATCACGGAGATTTTATTATTTTTTATGCCCAATAGCTCATATTACAAGATAAAAGGGAGCCAATATCATTGCACTCTTGAATATATGGATATAAATTCCACAAGGGGTAGCCTACAAGTGCTGAAGACCAATACTTATACATGACTGTGTGAGGGAAAATATACTGTTACTTATTTCTCCCATTCACACAATTCCAAGTAGCATTCAGCCACAGGGATATTTCTTTCCTCCGTGGTGACTAATCCATAGTGCAGTACTTGTTAGAAAGGACATTGAATCAGAGAGAGAAGCCAGAGATCTTTAAAGTCACAACATTGATCTGTGGCTCCAGGAATGTGATTCTGAATTACACTATGGCCTGAAGGTGCAAAAATGGCCAATGAGCTTTCTCTTCTTTATAAAGATATCACATATTGCTGAGCCTTTCCTTCCACTGAGCAACATTCTGGAAAGCCATTCATAACCATCAGGGACTAGAGACCTAGAACAGCAGCAATTCTCAAGGTTGGTAGGTGGAAAAGAAAGGTAAGGTGGGAAAGAGCAATAAAGGGAGAAAGTTTTTATAATACACATGCCTACCCTATCAGGATTGTTGGTTGGGAAGTGATATGAATATTCGTAAAATAAAATCACCCAATATACTCTGGTATTTCTAATATGAGTTTCCAGTTGAGAAAGACTTCACTAAAAGCAGTTTTTAACTTATTTGTCTATAACACTTCTTTATTACTTGTTCCTACTTTCCAAAGGAAAAAGAATTCCATGTTAACCAAGAGTTGTAGAGAAACATAATAATTTGTAGTAAAATTGTTGTTGGCAACATTTAAGTCACTCATTATTAACTTTCCAGAAAAAAAGCATGCGTTTTTAAACATGATTTTTAAAGTCCCTGTACATTTTTGACATTTAGGAATCCAGGTGCTCCAAAAATGAGGAGATGACTAATTCATATTTGAACTTCAATGCATACACTTCTTAACATCTAGTTATTGGAAAATTATACATCAAAAATATTGTTGATACAAACATGTATCCCTCCTTACTGTAAGGTGAACAAACAACCATTCCCAAGCTAAATTAATAATGATGAAGCTAAATTGACAGTATTTATAATTTAAATGCAAGGATTAGAGTAATTGAAAACCACAATCAAATGAAGACAACACTGATGATAAACTCACTGATTACAAATTGCTGTTTCTGGAATTTGGTAGCATTCCAACTGCATATATACTTAGCATCATGTGTAGCAGTAAGATTTATTAGTAGAGTATGAATGAAAATCTTTAGTAAACTCTAGTAATATGCTAGAAAAAATAGAGTTGGGTATAGATTATTTTGTTATAAGCAAACGAGGAGGCTTTCAAAAAGTTCTGGGGTAGTATTATAGGGAACCAACCTAAAGGGGCTCCCAGTGGTCAAATTGTGGCATTAGTACATGAAAAGAAAATAATAATTATAGTCACTAGTGCCTCTGGGCACGAAAGCTATAATCAACAGAGAAATTAATATTAATAAGTATGATCATAAGATTTTCTGCTGCAATGAAGTGGCCAACTATGTGGAAAATATTCACATATTAGATGATATTTTGTGCACTATCACAAATATTAATGGCTGTGACAAGGCATTCAATCCATGGCCATAAGAATAGATGCTATTGGGCTACAGCCTAGAGACTGGACATACAAGATTCAGCAGAAAAAAAACATCACTTCAGTGGCACTGGATGAGGCCATAACAAGTCCTCTGACCACTGAACCAATGATAAAGTTTCATACTCTCCAGTCTTAAATATTTATTTTCCCTGTGAGATACCTGCCATACACACTAAGAGCTCCTTGCTCTTTGTTTCATGCATCACTTTCTAGCTATAAAAATAAGTTTGTATTTATTTTCTACTACCCCAAATTTATTCTTTAGAATGCCACTTAGTAGATAAAATATTAAGATCATAAACAGAATTTTCCTTGCCTTCTCAGAGCAACCAATCCATAGGAAAACTGTACTTCCTTGAACCCACCCTCAAAATCATCACAAAGGAGCCCATATGTTATAACAAGTCCCTTATGCCACCTTCTAGTTGAGATGCCTCATCGTTTCTCTCTTCTCTCACTACATCCTCATGATGTGTGCTGTCTTCCTCATTACAATGAGCCAATAAGCCCAACTTTGCTCAACTATAGATGTGTTCCTGATACTCTTTGGCTGAAGAACATTGACATCACAAATAAGATTTGACCTGGACTACCTCAAAACAAAGTCAAGGTTACAGCTTTAAAGCACAGATGACAAGTTAAATATCTTAAGTTGTGAGAGATAGAGATGAAGTAATAACCACTAAAGTAATTAAGCCTAAAAAATTACCCTAATAGAACTTACTATGTTGATCTTACTGGATATAATTACTGTTTCAATTCAAAAGTAAAACAACCTTGCCATTCTAGATTGTATGTAAATTCTTAGTATTCATTATCCAAATGACTCTAAATATTGGGTGTGTACTCTTAATAATCAGGGCTCTATAAGAGAAGGTGCTTTAACTGAATAAAAATTATGCATACATTTCAAATAGTACAGAAGGTATCCATGGTTTGATATCTGCAGATACAATTTTGTTTTACTTTTACATTATGAGCCTGTCTTATCCATTTGACCTTCAAATATGCAACACTGTGTGGACATCATAGTTGGTGAAGAAAAATTTTAAATAATTTATGGCTTCACTGGTGAATACTACCAAATATCAACATCAATCCTCCTCAAACTCCTAAAATATTTAGAAGGGAACACTTCCAAACTCATTGTCTGAGGTCAGCATTACCTCAATATCAAAACCAGATAAGGATACCACAAGAAAAGAAAACTATAGATCAATATTCTTGATGAATATGGATGCAAAAATTCTCAACAAAATATTAGCAAACCAAATTTAGGAACACATTAAAATCATTATACACCATGACCAAGTGAGATTTATCCCTGAGATGCAAGGATGGTTTAACATCTGCAAATCAGTGATGTTAGCATCATGGCAGATGTTAGCATCATGACTCCTTTGTAGTTCCTCATAAATAAACAACCAGTCATATATCTATAACTTGACTAAGTTTCCTCTACTCAATATAGTAGGACACCTGAGAAATCCACACATTGGTACATCTGAAGGTGGGCATATTGGAACATGTAGGGAAGGCATTATGGGGGTAAAGACAGGGATGATGTCTCCAGATATGGTTCCCAGTGCAGAGACTGAGCCTGCAGCCTCATTGAACATGATAGCGTTGGGAGAGTTAGGGTGCAGCCTTCATACCACAGCTGGCAGAGGGAAATCAGGGCAGGAGCAGCACCAGCACCCAAGAATCTGCCTTCCTCTCCCAACTGTGGTGGAGCCTGGTAGCAGCAACAGAGACCTGCCAGAGGTCATAAAGAACCAGGTAGCACGATGGCAGGCTTCCCGTTAACCCACTACATACCCCTACCATGGTAGTGGTGCCCCCAGACCCAGGTGACCTAGACACAGCAGGGGCCCCCACCAACCCAGTCACTCAGGCAGCAATTCCCACGACCACAACAATGTTGCCCTGCCTCCCCCCCACACACTATGACCCAGAAGAGGAGGCACAAGCAGCGTAGGTAAGAGGAAACAAAAATTTGTGTTATAGTATCATCTGGAAAACAAAAGAAAAAACAATTAAAAATGGACAAATGACCTGAATAGATGTTTTTCCAAAGAAGATATACAGATGGACAACAGGTACATGAAAAGATGCTCAATGCCTAGTCATTAGGGAACTGCCAATCAAAACCACAATGAGATACCAGCTCACACCTGTTAGAATGGCTACCATCTAAAAGACAAGAGATAACAAATGCTGGCAAAGATGTGGAGAAAAGGGAAAACTTGTGCCCTGTTGA
The DNA here is from genome assembly GCF_000325575.1 of Pteropus alecto. Lineage (NCBI taxonomy): Eukaryota > Metazoa > Chordata > Mammalia > Chiroptera > Pteropodidae > Pteropus > Pteropus alecto. Next base: position 1,309,326 of record NW_006435837.1, on the reverse strand, counting down.
TGGGACCATAAACTGGTACAGCCACTATGGGAAACAGGATGGAAGATTCTCAAACAATTAAAAATAGAACTCCCATATAACCCAGCAATTCCACTTCTGGGAATATATCCAAAGAAAATTAAAACACTAGCTTGAAAAGATATCTGCATTCTCATATTCATAGTAGCATTATATATGATAGCCAAGACCTGGAAATAACCTTAGAGTCCATTGACAGATGAATGGACACACACACACACACTGGATTACTATTCAGTCATAACAAATGAGGAAATCCTGCTGTTTGCAATGACATGGATAGACCCGGAGGGCATTATGCTAACTGAAATAAGTCAGACAGAGAAAGATACAGAGAACAAGCTCATAGATACAGAGAACAGATTGATTTCCAGAGGTGGGGGTGGCGGGTAAATGAAATTGGTGAAGGTGGTCAAAATCTGAATCTGACCTTTATTGTTAATTTAAATCATGACTTTTGGTCAGAGGATTTTTTTCTCTAACATTATTTTTTGGGAGGAATTTCTTAAGACTTCTTTTGGCTTCAAATGTTAAATTTTTTTTTGTAAATAATTTATAATAAAATTAAAACGATCAAAAGACATATCTAGAGTTCATGCAGAATTCTAGGTATGTATTTTATATCAAGCTTTTTTTCATTCAATTTTTTTGGGTTTATTCATTTTATTATCTTCACCTATCAGTTTTTGATAGATATGTTAAATATCTTGATATGATTATACATTTATTTTGCTTCATATTATATTAAGAGAAGGGGGATATTAGAACGATGCCATGATATTGAAACTTAACTATATCATTTATTCTTTCAGGAGATACAAAAATGTAAATCTCACAAGTTGTATAGAAATCATGAATTCCATTAGGTAAAAAAAGAAAGAGGTTAGGTTAGCATTTGATCCTGGACCCTGATTGTTATAGTTGGAAAGGATCTTGAAGATGATTAGATTTCCAGTTATATGCTAATTGCTCCTGGTTGAATTATTGCTCCTTCAAATGAAGAACAGATTCAAATCTTCACTGTTTGGCTTATTTAATGCCGATATTGACACAAATAAATATTTTTTCTTAGGAAGTACAAAATTACTATTTTTATTAATTTAGAAGAACCTTAAAGAAACTTTTAAGTATTTTTTATAATTCATTAATGGAAACTAGAGGGGGAAGGACAGTAAAATACGCTTATTTTAGGGATTTAGTTAAGACAGGAGAGGGAAGGAGGGAGGGAGGGCAAGCAAGTGAGTGCACACACGTGTGCGAGAGCACCTAATGGCCTTAGAGTCAAAGTAAAATTTTCTTTAATTTAAACCAGCCTTCTATACCTACCTCTATTCTATTATAGCATGAGAATTGATCTTCTGAACGACCCTAGTGAAAATCCTGAATGATCTATGATTCAATTATATTTCCTGTATTCGATGTACTAAGGTAAGAAAATAAAATATTTCCTTTTATTCCAAAAGACATTTCACCATAAGTATTAGAGTAATGGGGGATTAGATTTAAATTTTAATTAGTAGGAAAATTAAATTAACTAAATCCTCCATTCTTGAGGTACTTTGGTTAATTGCGATTTTACTGCAGTAAATAAAATTCCTACTGCATTTCTACTGAGTAGGAAATTCCTCTTGTACTCTAATTCAAAGCTTTGAATAAATGCTATTTAGTTTGTTTTTAATCTTTTCAGACTCTTCTAATAAATGACAGCCATGTAGAGACTGCCTTTGTTTAATCTTTTTATCAATTGATTTTGTCCAAGAAATTTCATGTATTTGGTGTTCTGCTAGGATAGAAATATACACGCATATACATACATCATTTTTATTTCTACATATATCCAATATTGTTAAACCATGCCCCAAGTCAAAATCTAAAAGATTTGGTTAATTGGCATTTAGCTTCAGCATTTTGTCACAAAGCAATATTTTTCAAAATATTGCCTCTGAAGAGAAGAATCAAAGAAATAATTACAAAAGAAAAAATATTTTATAGACTGCGTTGAAAATTAAGAAGTATTCTTGCTTTATCATTTACCTTCACAAAGTGTTTTTCAAGTGTTTCTTTTCCAGAGCTACAGATGGTCTTTGCCATTTAGCATCCTCATCCCTGTTAGAAGAAGCCAATTAATATCATATCCCTATACTTCTAATCAAAGCTGCCCTATTAGTGCACTGTTGAATGAACTGTTGCTGATTAACTGAAAATTAGTCAGTGAAGCTAACGATTTTCTTTCCAGACCCAGTGGGCCCATAAAATGTTCATCTGAATTAAGGACAGTTAATTATGGTGTATGATTTGCCAGTAGACTGAAGTCCCTGAGTCATTGTGAGTAGCCCAGGTTGGGGGTGGTTGATTTGATACAGGCTGGCAGGTCTCTCTTTTAAGATTTCCTATTTTCCTCTTATCTCATATCTCTTCCAGGCATTTCCACGAAATGGTGTCTGGCAGCTCCTTCAGTCAGCTTACAAGAAAATCTCCCCAGTGTATCATGTGGAGAAGAGCTAAATAAGAGTCTTTAATCCCTGGTAATGTGTTCTTCGGCAAGCAGCAGAATTTCCGAGGGTTAACCAAGATCATTACGATTCTAACTTGCTTTTAAGCTGCTAAAACACACTGTAATCAACAGAGATGATGTATATGAGTATATGCCATCCAGGTTATGCTGCATCTGTGACAGTATGATGAGCAGATGTGAAGAAGATGCCCTTCTAGATTGTTAGTCCTTGAGCTCCCATCAGAAAGAAAAATAAGCTGGAATAAATTTTTGAGTAAACACAGTTAGAAGACTCCGCAACTTAGTAAGACCAAACAGTGGATATACAGTGAAATGTCAAAGAGAGAAAATGCAAACATAGTGACTGTGAAATGTTGGAATTCATATTGTCTCTTTCCTCAGATCTCAAACTACAGTTTTAAACATGGTATTGTTTTGTAGTCATAACATTTTGGTACAGTTATTAAACCCACTGACTAGAATTTAAGATGAATTTGGCTTTTAATATAAGGTGTGAGTACTGGCGTATGTAAAATATTTCTATTTTAGATCTATCATATTTCAAAATAAAGACTGCCTATCATTTTCTCATACTAATCAAGTGCATGGTTAAACAAGAGGGAAATATAATTCATATGTCTAAAATCAATATTCTTTTGTGAAAGGAACCTTGAGGTAGTCTTCCATTACTATTTAATAAACCTAACTCTTCTAGATATAGCTGATCCTAGGGCCCTACCAAAGTTTTCCGTAAAACCTTCTCCCTTCAGATTATATTTTCATTCCATATCTTTTAAAAGAGATTGTCTTCTTATAGATGTAAGGGTATAACATCAGAACCTTGTTTTGAGCTGAGAAATTAATAATAAATGAAATTTCTCAACTCAAAAATCTTTGGTGAGAGAAAAACTCAACCCACAAATGTTCATGTTTTTTTTTTCTTTTTAAAAGATTTCTTCAAGTGAGGAACATAGAAGCTCAGAATTGGTTGCAGATGTTAGTGACCCAGAAATTAGGTGAACCCAAAAAATTTTCAAGAGCCCCTTAAACATAATGTCTTTAATGATATACAAAGATAATCACTGAGATTGTGTAATGAACAAGAGGCACTCAGGATTTCAAAAGAAATAGCAAAGAAATTTGTTGAAATATTTGCTTTAGGCTTTACCAAGGTAGCGGTTGTGAGGCATGAATGAATGGTTGAATTAATCAGGATTTATATCAACCTAGCTTGATTCAAGCCCTGGCTTCACCACCAATGATCTGTGTATTTTGGCTGAGTCAAATATCTTTTCTGTGTCAGATAAAAGCATTGGCCAAATCTGTGTTATGGTATGTCCAAATCTGCTTACCAATAAACTGAGTGGTAAAACACTTGGGCATCATTACTCTCTAGTTTATGCTCTTCCCTCCAGTATTCCAAGATACAAGTTTATTTCCCATCCTTGTTCTTTGTCAACTATTCCTGGCATAGTTATTAAATGATCAGGTATCAATCATACCTCCAAACCTTTATGCATCTTTCTTTTTAGCAACTATTATGTGCCAGGAATTGACCTTTCTACGGCTAGATAAATTATTTTTGGCTAATAAGGTTTAACATGAGAATTGAGGAAGAGAGAGCATGCTTCATTTCATAGTGTTACATCTCTCTTGATATCCATGCAGAAACAGTGGTCTGGAGAGTAGCTTTAAGGTGACTCCATCTTTCTCTCCTTATTTAGCAAGGATGACTACAGATTAACTTTGGGCTCCAACTTTAAAAACTTGTAATCCCTTATAGATTCTGCTATTTTGAATGAAAAGTCTGTATTATGTGTTTTAGTTCTAGTCATTGTTCCTGAAGGAAAATGTAAAAAAGATAGAAAAGTTCAAGAGAGTGGCAACTAAAATGATTAAGGAGCATACTAGGGTCATGTAAGTCTTCAAAAGAATCATACTTATAGATTCCTCCACACTTTGAGATTTTTAAGCGAGCATTTGTAGCTGAAAATTACTTCTTAAAGAGGGTTTTCACATATATAATCTTTCAATAACCTGAGAAAGACATTAGGACAGGTATTATCTCTATTTTACAGATGAAAAAATGGTCTGAGAGATATTATGACTGTTTAAATTCTGATGGCTATTGTTAACCGGAAGAACCTGGCCTTAGAATTTAATCTCATATTTATTCCACAATTCCAAATCAACTGAACTAACATATCCCCATTCGGTCTTGACAAGGAATAACCAGAATTATTTTTCCCAGCCTCTGCCTTGTCTCTTAACATACTTCCCCTTTGACCTGCAGTTGATGGTATATACTTCAATGTCCTTATTGACTTGTTTTAAATAATTTCCCATGCTGTAGACATATCTGGTATTAGTATATTTAGCTTATTTGATTTTGAGATTGAGAGTCCTCAGAGAAAGAAGGCTATTTTTATGTACTTTGCTCAACAAAACTGAATGAAAACAAATCAAATAATCCTTTTATTACTGCCTAAGAGGACGTCAGAGAGGATTTAAGGGGCTTATCAGAGATCAGAAAGCTATGGCCCATGAGGCAAATATGTTTGTTCCTTTGTATATAAAGTTTTATTAAAACACAGACACACCCAGTCTTTATGTATTGTTTGTCGGCTTTTATACAATGGCAGAGTTGGGTAGTTATAGCAGAGACTGTATGGCCTACAAAGCCTAAAATATTTACTATCTGACCTTTTATAGAAAACATTTGCCAACTGAAGGCCTAGATAATTAATTACATATAGCTCCAGTACCTGATAAGTGACTAAGGGGCATCAATTTAGAGTGGGTTGTCCTCTGTTTCCTTCTAGGAATTTGATACCTGAGGAGCTGTTTGTCATTTTAGGGAGAGAGTATTTTGGGGTATTTAACATAAGGGAATAGGAGAGAGAAAGGGGATTGCAAGAGAATTTGACAAAATTACATTGAGCACTTCAGAAGGGTAATTATATTTAAGACAGTTATTCGTCAACAATCAAGAGAATAGGAGGGAGAACTGCATGAAGTAAGGGTGTGAATTGGGGTGCAACATCTAGAAGTGTTTGTGATAAGCTGTGAATTTACTAATGCTAATCAAAATCCAAATTTGTTTAAGCTTAAAAACCATTTAAATTATTAGGGTTCAATTAATTTTTTTTTTTTGCTTTTAGCAAGGAAAAAACTAGCAGGTTTTCTTTATTACATGAGTAAATTCTGAATCTTGGGACATGTATTCAGTTTAAGTAGAAGTCACTTTATGATCAGATGTTAGCACAAATTGTTGTGCATCAGCTATTAAAAAAACAAAATTTTAATATCCCATATTTTGAGATTTATGGAAGTGATTTTCCTTTTCTTTGGAGATGATGAATGTGTGCTGACTGGTGCCACTGTTTAATTACAGATGGTTAGCTGTAAGGAATGTGGAAATGATATCAGCCATTCAAACCTCAAGGCAATCTCCCGATGTGACCTAAAAGGTGTGCGTTTTATTTATGCAGCTGTTTTACCTACTCACCGAGATTTCTGTTGCACTTAGAAATTCCCAAGTGAAATATCTACAATTATTTTGTAAAGGGCTTGAAATAATATTTCCTTTCTTCTCATTCTTGCTCCCAGGAAATTTTTGCTTACAGCTGCATTTGGGAAATAGTGCATAGGAGGCATTGTGGTATAGGGGAAAGAAAACAAACTTTAGACTCAGGCATACCTGGAAGGCCCTTTGAAAGGTTACCACGTGTTCAGGGAACTGCAAATGGCTCACTATGCCTGGATGGCAGAATGCATGCTGAGTGTGGACAGTGACATGAAGGATGATGTGTTTCATGCTAAAGAGTAGGGATAGTTCTCAACGTAATATGGAAACCCTGAAGGGTTTTAAGACAAGGATATAATGTAATCAAATTTGCAATGCTGACAAATTCTCTGGAAGCAGGGTAGAGAATGGACTGAAATGGAGAGAGAGAATGAGGGTGGGTAGAGATTTGAAGGACTGGTGCAGGAATTGATGCTTTCAAGGAATGAGGAGGTCTAATACTGGGAGTGTGTCTGTGAGGGTAGGGGACTGAATTGTTTAGGAGATATTTCTGTTGCTTAACTGATAGAACTTACTTTTAATAGAGACAAGGGTGAAGGAAAGGTCAATTTAGGGACTGAGTTGATTATAAGGGGAAAAGTAAGGAGGAGAAAAAGGATTAATGCCTATTTTACTTATTACTGCATGCCCGGAATCTAGGTCTGTGAAGCGGAGTGTTGCTGTGATTTGAGTCAAAGAGTAAGAGAAGATAAAAAATAAAATAGAAATAAAGAAAACAAAGAAAAATTTAGGTGATAATGGCAGATGATGGCAAAAGAGAAAACACATCTATAAAGATAATACATGTAATCACAAATATAGTCACCAAGTGCCAGCAAGAAAAATTGCAACAGCACTGTCTCCAAGAGCAGTGGTCTATCTCTAGATAACTGCCTATATGAGCTTTCTTGTGTAAAAAGAATATCTGTCAGTGTTCCCCAGCAGGGAGTGGAGAACTGAGAAAGAAAAGCAAAAGCAGCCAATACAGAATGTGTTGATGATTGGTCACGACCATGGGCAACTGAGACAGTGTAGAACATGCCTCAGCATTGTCCTATCTGAGAGGCAAAGAAGATATTTATCCACCAATTCTAGTTTGTCACTGGTTAATAGGTTAACCAGTGACAAATTTCTTACCCTTCCAATCAGCCCTGTGCTGGAACTAAACATACTTCCATGGGCAGAGAAAACCCTAAAATAGAGTGCTATGGTTGCAGGAACTGGGAATGCCAAACTCACAAACTCATTCACTCTGGGCTCCAATGCATGAGCAGCAGCTCAAAAAGCGCTAGGGACAAAAAGCACCAGAGAGGAACTGAATTGACTAGCTTCAGGGGAAGGGCTGAAGGGGCAGGGGTCAGGGCAGCTCTGCCAGTGATGGAAGTACCAGCAGGTGCTCTTTCTCCTTTGTTGAGTCCTCCCCCCACTCTCCCAGAAGGTGCAGGTGAAGATGCTGAGTTCTCTGTTAAACTGACATTGTTTGCACTGCCTCAGTGATTCCCTGAGACTCCACTCCAGCTAAATCATGGGCCTGGCCTGAGTTGCTTCCAAAGGCTTTTCTACACAAGTGTCATCTCAGTTTGTGCTGTGAACTCTCCTAAAATCTCTCAAAGGTTCACAAACCCAAATAAGCAGCAGCTGGTCTCGACATGCCCTCTATGTCTTGCTAAATGGCCCAAAACCTGGCACAAGTGGTGACCAGTCTCAACTTACACTATAATTCTCATCAGGTGGCCCCTAGCCTTGCATAAGCTGGGGACAGTATTGACTTCAATTAAGCAGCCACAATCTCACACAAGTGGCAGCTGGCCTGAGCTCACATTCTGGTGCCCACCAAAGTGTCCCAAGCCTTGTACAAGTGGCAGCTGGCCTCGGTTCATAGAATAGCTTCTCCCAAGCACCTCCAAGCCCAGCACAAGTGGCAACCAACCATAGATCACTTGGTAGCTCCCCCAAGACAGTTTGAAGACAGGCACAAATAGTGGCAGACCTTGGCCAGCACTGGAGCCCCTCCCAAGAGGCTCTATAACCAATATAGTCAGTATCCAGCTTCAGACAACACCAGAGTACCACCCAACGAGCCCCACAAATGATATACCTGAAGGGCAGACACTGCTGGCACCAGAATCCCGCTAAAGCAACTCCTGCTCTGTGGGGTCAGCCACTATATAACAGCTTATTCACTGTAGTCACAGTCAACCTGAGTCAGTCCCACCCACTGATGTGCCAACAGCAGTCAAGGCTCAACTACAACAGGAGTGTATACACAACCCATACAAGGGACACTCCTGAAGCACCCAGTTCAGGTGAATGAGAAGACAGAGAAGCATGTCCCAAATGAAATAAGAGAACAAAACATCAGAAAAAGAACTAAGTAAAATGTAGACAAGCAACTGAACAGATACAGAATTCAAAACACTGGTTATAAGGATGCTCAATGAACTTAGGGGAAGAATAGATGAACTCAGAGAGAACCTCAACAAAGAGATATAAACCATAAAAAAGAATGAATCAGAAATGAAGAATACATTAGAGGGAATCGACAGCAGATTAGATGAACCAGAGGACTGAACTAGTGGTCTGGAAGTCAAGGTAGTGGAAAACACCCAATTGGAACAGCAAAATGTAAAAGAATTTTAAAAAACGAGGATATTTTAAGGCATCTCTGGGACAACATCAAGCATACCAACATTGGCATCATAGGGGTACAAGAAGGAGAAGAGAGACAATTTGAAGAAATGATGAAAAATTTCCCTAACCTGGTGAAGGAAATAAACATACCAGTCCTAGAAGCACAGAGAGTCCCAAACAAGATGAACCCGAAGAGGCCCACATCAAGACACATCATAATTAAAATGCCAAAGGTTAAATACAAAGAGAGAATCTTTAAAGCAACAAGAGAAAGGCAGTTAGTGACCTACAAGGGAGCTCCTGTAAGACTTCCAACTGATTTCTCAACAGAAATTTTGAAAGCCAGAAGGGATTGGCATGAAATATTCAAAGTAATGAAAAGCAAGGACCTACAACCAAGATCGTTCTACCCAGCAAAGCTATCATTTAGAATCAAAGGACAGATAAAGAGCTTCCCAGACAATAAAAAGCTAAAGGAGTTCATCACCAATGAGCCAGTATTACAAGAAACATTAAAGAGACTTCTTTAAGTAGAAAAGAAAAGACCAAATGTATGAATAAGAAAATATAGGGAAGAAAAAAACTTCTCACTGTCAAAGGCAAACACTTAGTAAAAGCAGTGATCAACCAACTATAAAGCTAGTACAAAGGCTCAAAGGCAAAAGTAGGAAGATCATATGTAACTAAAACAATAAATTAAGGGATATGCACAAATGCACACAAAAGAAGTAAAAAATAATGACAAAAACAAATGTGGAAGAGGTGAATAAAATTGGTAGTGATTTTAGAATGTGTTCCAACTTAACTGACCATCAACATAAAATCGACTGCTATAAACATAGCTTGGTATGTATGAAGCACATCGTAATCACAAACCGAAAATCTACAAGACATAAACAAGAAATAGAGAGAAAGTAATCCAAATATGACACTACATAGAAAGTCATCAACATACAAAAGAAGAGAGCAAGGAAATAAGAAAGGAACAGAGAACTGCAAAAACAATCAGAAAACAATGAATAAAATGGCAAAACTTCATACCCATCAATAATTACTTTAAATGTAAATGGACTAAGTGTTCCAATCAAAGGACATAGGGTGGCCGAATAGATAAAAAACAATACCCACACATATGCTGCTTATGAGTGACCCACTTCAAATCAAAAGACACACACAGACTGAAAGTAAACAGATGGAAAAAGACATTTCATGCAAATGAAAATGAAAAAAAGCTGAGATAGCAATACTTATATCAGACAAAATACACTTTAAAACAAGGGCTGTAACAAGAGACAAAGAAAGACACTTTATAATGATAAAGGTATCAATCCAACAAGAGGATGCAACTCTTGTAAACATCTATGCACCCAACATAGGAGCAGCTACATATATAAAGCAAATATTGACTAATGTAATGGGAGAGATCATCAGTAACACACTCATAGTATAATGTCATACTATAATGTCATAGTAGAGGACATTAATACCCCATTGACATCAGTGAGTAGATCATCCAGAGAGAAAAACAACAAGGAAATAGTGACCTTAGATGACATATTAGACCAGGTGAACTTAATTGATATTTTTAGGTTATTTTACCCCAAAGCAGCAAAAAATACATTCAAGTACACATGGAATATTATCCAGAATGGAGCACATATTAGGCCATAAGACAAGTCTTAATAAATATAAGAGGACTGAAACCATATCAAGCATCTTCTCCTGTCACAATGGTATGAAACTAGAAATCAATTACAAGAAGAAAAGTGAAAAATACACAAACATGTGGAGGCTAAATAACATGCTACTGAACAATGAATAGGTTAACAATGAGATCAAAGAATAAATCAAAAGATACCTTCAGACAAATAAGAATGAGAATCTATGGGACACAGCCAAAATAGTTCTAAGAGGGAAATTTAAAAAAAATACAGGCCTACCTCAAGAAACAAACAAAAAAAAAACCCTCAAACAATCTAACCTTACAACTAAAGGAACTGGAAAGAATAACAAAGTCCAAAGTGAATAGAAGGAAGGAAATAATAAATATCAGAGCAGAAATAAACAAAATCGAGGCTAAAAAAACTCTACAAAAGATCAATGAAACCAAGAGCTGATTCTTTGAAAAGATAAACAAAATTGATAAACCTTTATCCAGATTCATCAAAAAAAAAAAAAAAAAAAGAGAGAGAAGGCCTATATAAATAAAATCAGAAATAAAAGAGAAGTGACAACTAACACCAAAGAAATACAAAGGGTTATACAGAAATATTAGGCACAATTATGTGCCAAAAAATTGGGCAATCTGTAATGGATAAATTCCTATAAACATACAATCTTCCAAGACTGAACCAGAAAGAAACAAAAAATCTGAACAGACCAATAACCACTAACAAAATTGAATCAATAATCAAAATACTCTCAAAACAAAAGTCCTGGACCAGAAGGCTTCACAGCTGAGTATTGTCAAACATTCAAAGAAGAATTAATACCTGTCCTTCTCAAACTTTTCCAAAAAATTGAAGAAGGAAGGTTCCCAAGCTCATTTTACAAGGCTGGCATTACCCTGACACCAAAACCAGAGGAGGACACTACAAAAAAATTACAGGCCACTATCCCTGATGAACATAGATGCAAAAATCCTCAACAAAATGTTAGCATACCAAATTCAGAAATACCTTAAAAAGATCATACACCATAATCGAGTGGGATTTATTCCTGGGATGCAAGGTTGGTTTCATATCTGCAAACACATAAACAAAATGAAAGATAAAAATCAAGTAACCATATCGATATATGCAGAAAAAGCATTTGACAAAATCCAGCATCCATTTAAGATAAAAACTCTTAGCAAAGTGTTTTTTGCTAAGAGTGTTTTTATTATGTTTTACCTCAACATAATAAAGAGCATTTATGACAAACCCACAGCTAACGTTATTCTCAGCAATGAATAGCTAAAACTTTTTCTTTAAAATCAGAAACAAGACAAGGATATCCACTTTCACTACTTTTATTCAACACAGTATTGGAAGTCCTAACCATAGAAATCAGACAAGAAAAATAAAGAAAAGGCATCCGAATTGGAAAGAAAGAAGCAAAACTCCTTATTTGCAGATGACATAAAATTATATAAGAGAAACCTAAAGATTCCACCAAATAGCTATTAGAACTGATAAATGAATTCAGTAAAGTAGCAGGATACAAAATTAATATTTAGAGATTGGCTGTATTTTTCTGCACCAATAATGAACTATCAGAGAAAGAAAAGAATCCCATTTACAACTGCATCAAAAAGAATAAAATAATAAATTTAATCAAGGAGGTAAAAGACCTATACTTAGAAAATTATAAGACATTGAAGAAAAAAATGAAGAAGAAGATACAAATAAATAGAAGCATATATCGGGCTCATGGATAGGAAGAATCAACATCATTAAAATGTCCATACTACCCTGAGCAATCTACAGAGTCAGTGTATCTCTATCAAAATACCAATGGCGTTTTTCACAGACCTAGAATAAATAATCCTAAAATTTATATGGAACTACAAAAGACCCCAATTAGCCAAAGCAATCTTGAGAAAGAAAAAGTAGGAGAGATCACGCTACCTGATATCAACTATACTATAAGCCTATAGTAATCAAAACAGCATGGTACTGGCATAAAAACAGACACATATATCAATGGAACAGAGCCCAGAAATAAACTCATGCTATATGCTTAATTAATCTAATGACAAAGGAGGCAAGAACATATAATGGGGTAAAGACAGTCTCCTCAATAACTGGTGTTGGGAAAAATGAAGGAATACAGGTGAAAAAATGAAACTAGACCACTTTCTTACACCATAAACAAGAATAAACTCAAAATGGATTAAAGACTTAAATGTAAGACCTGAAACGCTAAAACTCCTAGAAGAAAACATAGGCGGTAATCTTTAGCATTGATCTTAGTAATATTTTTTTGGATATGCCTCCTCAGTCAAGGGAAACAAAAGAAAAAATAAACAAATGGGCCGACATCAAACTAAAAAGTTTTTGTACAGCAAAGAAAACTGTCAACAAAACAAAAAGACAACTACTCAAAGGGAAAAATATTTGCCAACGATATATCCAATAAGGAGTTAATAAATATCCAAAATTTATCAAGAACTCATACAATTCAACACTAAAAAATAAACAATTTATTTAAAAAATGTGCAGAGGACCTGAATAGACATTTCTCCAAAGAAGACATACAGATGGCCAATCAACATATGAAAAGATTTTCAATACCACTAAGCATCAGGGAAATGCAAATTAAAACCACATGGGATATCATCTTACACCTGTCAGAATGGCTATCATCAATAGGTCAACAAACAAATGTTGATGAGTATGTGGAGAAAAAAGAACCCTCCTGCACTGTTGGTATGATCGTAAATCATGCAGCCACTATGGAAATTAGCATGGGAGTTCCTCGAAACATTAAAAATAAACTGCCATATGACCCAGCAATCCCACTTTTGGGTGTTTATCCAAAGAAAACCAAAACACTAATTCAAAAAGACATACACACCCTCATGTTCACCACAGCATTATATACAATAGCTAAGATGGAAGCGTCCTAATTATCCATCAATTAAAAAATGGAAAAAGAAGTAGTGATATATTTTATATATATAAATATATATTTACATATAATGGAATATATATATAATGAAATATTACTCAGGCATAAAAAAGAATGAACTCTTACCATTCGTAACAACATGGATGAATCTAGAGTGTATTACCCTAAGTGGCTAAGCGAAATAAGTCAGACAGGTAAAGACAAATACTATATGATTTCACTTATATGTGGAATCCAAAAAAAACAAAAAAGAAATAAAAGGAAAAACCTCATAGATACAGAGAACAAATTGATGGTTGCTAGATAGGAGTAGGGTTGGGAGGAATGAATGGAAAAGATTAAAGGATTAAGAAATACAAATAGCCAGTTATAAAAACAATCACAGGAATGTAAAGTATAGCGTGGGAAATATAGTCAATAATATTGTATAACTATGTATGGTGTCAGATGGGTACTAGACTTACCAGGGTGATCAGTTCGTAAGTTATATAAATGTCTAATCATGTGTTGTACACCTGAAATTAATGTAAAATAATATTGAATGTCAACTGTAAATGAAAAAAAATTTAAATTTAAAAATCTAAAAAATCATAATCGTACCTACCTCATAGGAAGGTTGTGAGGAAGGTATTTGAGCATACATAAATTAGAGTTCCTGACACATAATAAAAAATATATATGTATTTGTTAATATTAACATTAAGTATATAAAGCTCTCTGTGTGAAAAGCAAACTACCATAACTAATAGAATCTGACTGCCATAAATCACACAAGAAATGAATCATATTGTTTTTAATGATTTTTCACATTTAAAAGAATTGCCATAGAAAAAGGATTATTTGATATTCCAGAGGTAAAAACTAAGTGCAATTGTGGAAGTTACTGTTCTGACACAAGGAAGAAGTTTTAGCCATTAGAGCTGGCAAAGAATGAATTGGATTGCCTTTGAAGTCATGCATTCACCGACACAGGAGGCATATTACACAGAATGATTGCTTATTAGTGATGCTAGAGAGGGAGTTTGTGCATCAGAAAAAAGGTATAAATAAGTGACCTTTCAGATTTTTCTAATTTGGAAAGCCAATGATTTCACAATTCATCTCTAAACTCTCCATCCAATCTTCTTTCCTACTATATCCTCATGCAAGTCCTCTGCCCTAGACACACAAGCACACTCATAAACACTCAAAAGTTTTATGCTTTCTCACTATTTGCATTTTCTGCCATTCTTTCTACACTGGATGCCATTTTGTAAATAGGGCAAGCATTTTAAAAGTATAAATCTTATTAAAAGTTATAGAGCATGCAGTGTATTAAAGTTTATTTTCTATGTATCATATATAATTAGGACTTGTTATTTCATAGCTATGTTATGATTTATCCTGAATTTTAAATGAATATATATGAAGGCTGAAGAGACAAATCACCCCCCCGCCCACACATACTCATTTAGAAAGGAATAACTCTGAGTGAGCTAAGTTATATTTAAAGTAGTAAAAATATCTCTACTATTTAAAATTTTAAATTTATATTATGGTTTACCTGTAAAATATTTATAATTCAACATTAAAATTAAATAAGGGAAATGAAAGGGTATCTTTATACAATGTTTCATCAAAATATATCTATTAGTACTTCCTTTCAAGGAAAGACTTCTGGGGGGAAGAAGGGAATGGCATGAGCTGTTAGCCATTAATTGTCTATAGTTATATGTTTTGGTCAGAATTTTTCATTTAAACCAAAGCTTACTCGGAAGCACAGTAGGAAAACTTAGAGCTGCTTTAACTGAGGAGGTGGTGAGAGAAGACCTTGCCTGCCTGGAAGACTAATAGGGTAATAGGAATGTTCTTTGAAGCTATGTCAATGAAGGGGACAATACCTTCTTGCCTTGAGAATCAGGACCATTTGCATGGCCCATAGGCAGCATGAGCTTGCTCTTGCAGATATACAGAAGGGCAAATGCAAAGTTTGAGTGTTTATATAAGCCAAATAAGCATATGCAAAAGGCTCTGTGGATTATAACATCATTTCCTGACATGATTTGAGAATCTACATGTAGGTTTCAAAACCCAAAATATATGCCTTACTATCTTGATTTCCTAGTGTTTTATGTAAAATTTCATATATATTTTTTTTCCTTTTTCCAATTTCTTATTACACAGAATTTTAGGTATTCTTGAAAAGTATTACTGCTAAAATATGCACATTCTTATCAGAAGTAATAAAATAAACTCACAGATCTTTCTTTTTTTCCATAAATTCCCAGGGAAAATATTTAAAAATTTAGACTGTAATTGAAGAAATCTATTGAGCAAACATAATATAAAAAAAAAAAAAAATACTTGGGCAGGAATAGGTTGTTTTGAGATCACTGTCAGATTGCCATTTTTCTGTAATTTCTGGGTGAAACAGATGAGTTGCTATGGTTTCTCGTTCTATTCAAACTGGGTTTCATTTGGCCACATTAATATTTGTATAATTATTTTTCCGTTAATCATGAAACAGCACACTCAGCAATAATTGCACATACTTTTTTAAATGAGCATACATCTCCCCTGATAAGTTTTATGAATTCACATGTTCTCAGAAACATTTTATGATGCATTAATATGTCTGACAAAGCATGTGTTTTTAGTATGTTTACTAAAATGCTCTTTTTCTACCGGCCCCTCTCATATTGCTTTCCTAGATGATTCATCAAAAATAATTTAGATATGAAGATGACTAAGCATGACATGAATGCAGTGTGTTTTCAGGGATGTAAAGTGTACATGAGAATCTCTTAATTACCCAAGGACTACCTCGGTGCCTCTGTCTCTAATCTACACAAAGGGTAGGGACCTTGTACAGAGATTTAGACCCATCCTTTACTCATGGCTTGTACACAACCCACCATAATGTATTTAGCCTGGGAACCTACATAACAGAATTCATCTGGAAAAAAAAAAAAGTTTGCTTCCATATTTAAAAACAAAAAAACCCTACTGTTTTATCTAATAAATTTAGTCTTTTCTTAAAATATTTTAAAACATTTTGTTATGTTTATATAACAAAAAAATCATTTCTTACTTGAATTAACAAAAATCTGTTGATTCATTATATGAATTTATTTGAATGAACAAATCAATTATTACCAATACCAAATTCATTTTAATCCCTATAGAATGTCATGTATAGAATTATAGAGGATGGGAACCACAATAAAAAATGCTGTACTCTTTTTTACTATCATCACAGCATATTTTGCCTCGATGATATTACTGAAGGAACAAAAGATATGAAATTTTTTCTAGTATTAAGTGAGCTTTTTAATATACATGCAAAATATATATGATAAACAGATAGTGATTTTTAAGGAATGTGTCTTAAAAATACAGTTTTTAAGTATATTTGTTTTTTTCAATATAACTTCATAAATAAGTAAAATAATGCATATTTAATGAAATATTTGTCAAAACTTTAAATAGTATATAGATTTTAACATAACTCACTCAAAAATCATGAGATTTAGATTTCATGCTCAACTTAATAGAATGAAAGATATTCAAAATAGAAATGGGTTGGCCCTACAATGTTATTTAATTGCTATGCCTACATAATTGTGAATTAGAATGTACAAAAGACAAAGACTAGAATGGAAATTGGTTCTTAGACATCATCTCTAGTTATTACAAATTAGTATATTCAGATGATTTTGACATTGTCCCTCCTTTGGAAACTAGGCATTCAGAGTGTCTCAGGGACTCAGAATTGGGGTGTACAGAGGAGAAAAAAGGAGAAAACACTAGTGTAATAGAATACAACTAATCGATTCATAATCATATCTTGAACCCCATTACCCTAACAATAGAGCCATGATCTCCCTCGGCTTTCTTCCTGTCACTGTTGCTCTCAGTGCTCATTTTAACAGATTTTACCTTTTTGGGATGGATGGGGTGGTGAGCAGGGGACACACTGTATCACTGTGATGTGTTACGAATTTTTCTAGGCGGGGCCTCAGAGGTCTCCTATGGGGTGTAACAAACCCCATGAGTGTATCTCATTTTGCATGCACATACAATGTAATAATGTAACATGTTGCAACTTTCTCAATTTGCTAAAATTTCCCTTTGGTTATTTAGGTTGCTTCTACCTCATGAGAGATGTGGAGAAGGTTTGAAGACTTTATTCAAAATCTTAGCTAGTCATAAATGTCTTCCATTTTAACCTATTTGAAAGAGAAGTAAGGGAGGTTTTGAAAAACTCTTAAGTTTGGTTATCCCAACAATATTAAAAAAATGACTTCATTTGAGTAATTGATACTTCCAAGACTTGACCAGTTTTGGTGTCCTATAGAAGATATCATTGATTAGGTAGATCAAAAGTTATGGCAGGAGAAATCCTAGAACATTTTGCCATTAGGTTTGCATTTACCTAAAAATACAAAACCATGGTGTATAGTGCCACCCTTGTTATAGCTTTATAACTTTGGCTTTTGTCTCTGTTGAATGAGGACCAGGTTAATACCACAAAGCCTGATATTTAAAATAATTTAAAACCTGAAAGTCAGTGTCACCTTACCTGTTTCACCTCTCTAATGACTTCCTCTCCTTTCATAGAACCCAAATCTGGGAAGAAGAAGCTCTCCTTATATTTACATAATGGAGTAATTTTTGCCCTTCTAATTAACCAGCATGAGCCAAATGTTTAAAAGGTTCCTTCTGAAACCATGCCTTCAATTAACATTCACAGTTTCTAAATTAATCATTGCTGACCTTAACATGCAGGACGTGTTAAAGGCAGGTTTCAAATAAAAAAAAAAAAAAAAAGAAATAACTCCATTCAGAGAAATCTACTAACTACCTATGTTTCATAAGCCTTTGGTCATCGCTTTTCTCTTAACACTGGATAAAGAGCACTAGAATTTGGTGTGCTGCTTCCTGACATCTCTGGATAAAAGTCCTACAAAAGATCTTGAACACGATCCCCACATCTCTCCAATATCAAAATTAGTAGTAACTCATTAACTTCATATAGTTTGTAAAATCATATATATATTTTATGCAATATATATGTCTTGAATGTTCCTGTCCAAAAACAGTGGCATACTGAATTGCAGAATATTTAAATGACTTTCTTTTCAAAAATGGAATCATTATAAAGGAACTCAAATGCAGGTGGTTTATATTGAATATCAAAATAAGGAGTTCCCACTGGGAAAAATATTTTACAACTCACTTCAAGGATTCAGTGGGACTGTCTTCTTTTTTTAAGAAATCATAATTCTGGGGAGACTCAAAGATGGAATCCTGCCAAATCTTACATCGAGGAAGAAAAGCTTTTCTAACAGATACAAAGGAAAATTGTCTATGATATGTATGGCCAGAGACTTAAAGCATCATCTCTGAACTATCAATTTGTGAGGTGAATAACTATCACCTACAAAGCCCTATTATTCAGTATCTTCTTGCCCATGGTGCTGAAGCTAATGCTCTTCTAGGAGCAACCTCAAGCTTCAGCATCAGACCACTGATGCACAGGCTAGATGCCAGGGTGAGTCCAAGCCCACCTTGAAATTTTGGTTCTGCATGTCTGACTTTGCTTCTTGAACTCCCTTATTCTGTGAATTGTGCTTTTGTTCTCAATGGCAGAATCTCCATTACATTCATTTTCTTTCTCCCTAAGTCAGCTTGGATTCTGTGGTCCCTATATTTGTTGTATGTTAACCTGATCCTAGAATTTAAAATATTACTGTTTGAGCTTGAAAGAACCAACACTAAAATTCCAAAGTCCATCTAGTCCAATCTTTTTTTTCTTTACAGGGAGAAACTGTACCCAGGAGAATGTGTCTTTCCCAAGGCCATATAGCTAGAGATAGTTGGATAGATAGATAGATAGATAGATAGATAGATAGATAGATAGATAGATAGATAGATGATAGATAGATAGATAGATAGAACTTCTTAAAATAAAATTTCACATATTTGGACCTTCTCCTGTTGTTAATGAATTTTAATTTTCATCTAGATGAATTAATCCTATAACATCTATTTAAAGGGAAGAGTGAAAGCTTTTCTCCACATCCTTCTTCCTCCTTCTTATACACATACTCACTCTAAGCTGTATGCTGGAGACTTATAAAGCACACCTCCCTGAAAGGAGTAGATGTAGACAAGCTAAACATGTGATAATACAAGAGAGATATTCCCCTACCTGACCATCTATGGATATGTTATTCAGACTGTATGAAGTGAAAATAAATTTCGGGGGGACTGGCATAGAGGGCCAGAGTGCTGGTAACAGAACACAAATTTTAATCCTGAGAGTGCAACTTGGAGGCTGATCGCAATCATGAGTAAGGTCTACCAAAGGAGGAGTTCATAAACAGTTTAAACTATCAGCAAACGTCTCCATAAAAATACCAATGAAAAATGCCTAAGTACAGGTTTTCTTTTTAATATGTTCTGGTTTAGAGAACTTACTGCGTCTTTCCTCTTTTCATTGAAGATGAGAAAACTAACTTCTTGCTGACTGAACAAACCATGAAAAATTTTATAGAAGGTTTCTAGATAGGCCCTAAGTCATAGATTATAACTGTAATGTGCCCATATAGCCCTCTGGTACAAACATGATAGACAAGTGTACCAGATCTGAATTCAACCCATGGCCCGGAGCCAAGCCCAGCTGGGCTCAGTCTATATCAGGCAAACTACAGCTGAATCACGGAGAAATCAATTCTTATTATAAACCACTGAAATTCTATGGTTGTTAGCACTAGTTGATTGATAAAATAGTCATAGAATATGTTATTCGATTTGTTGTTTTGTAAATGTTTGCTGGTTTTCTGTTTGTATATATTGTGCCTTCCCAACCAGATTGGAAGACACATGCATTCTGATACATGTTTTTAACTTCTTTGCTATGCCCCAAATGTACACCCCTGTAATCACTCAATATATTCTAGTTTCGAAAGCCAGTGTTTTCCTTGTACATTGGAGTACGTCTTTACAGTACCATTGATAGCTCTCAGTGACAAATGTTGCATTTCAGTGGCAATCTCAGAATATATTTTAGAAGCACAGAGGCTCAGCAACTCAACAGGATAATCAGCCAAATTGAGCAAGTGGAGAATCCTTCATATGGGAGCATTGCTGGCATTTTAAGACACTTTTCAATTCATGGTATAACAACTTTTGTATATAACTGAAAAGGCCATTTTTCTCAGAGAAAAATAGCTGATTTTAGTAGCATAGTGCCTGAAAACTCCTTTATGGAGAGAGCTCTGTTTCCCATTGGATTTCTCCATGAATCTGGTATTTAAAGCTACCCCAAGGCTAAGGGCTAATATATTTACTATTACTATCCACAAAAGGGCACAGATCAAGCCTGGCAGACCTCAAGGTGACCTTTACCTGTGCTCAGTCCAGCTTTCCTCACACATTTACAGTAAGACACAGTCCTGGAATTTATTCTGTCCTCTCTGAGGTAGGAAGGTCAAGGATCTATGACAGAGCTGCAGGAAACTAAGGGTGTGATGGAAGAAAGAGAAACAAGGGAGCAAGTGAGGAGAGATGACACTTGCATACAGGTGAGCTCTGTAGGTCACTGCAGGTAGGGAATCCAAACACTGAACTAGAGACAGAGCACTGAGTCAATCTAATACTGCACGAGTTCCCTGCCTGTAACACACTGTTCTTTTGCTATGTCCCCAACCCCCAATCTGACCTGAAGTTTCTATTTTGACTTAATTTTCAGTGCCTGGCCAAAAAACCAGGGGAGAACAATCCAAAATTATTTACTTTGACAGATAATCTAACCTTTGCCATTTCCATTGTATGTCAACCCCAAATATAAGGCAATAATATATGCCAATGTATACATGTCATTTATGTCACACATTGTTAATGTTAGAAAAAAACTATCCAGGTAGTTTACTGAGGTGAATTTTCTTTATAAAACGAAAACCTCTGGCATTTATTCATCTAACTGAAAAATGGTTTAACATTACCAAATAACGTCAATTCTACTATGGTTTGATAGGCATTTAAAGCATTAAAGATCATTTAAAAATGTATTAAGGGAGAGGGTAAAAAAAATTGCAGCAACTCCCAAATTGTATCTATCAGTGGCAGCAGATGAGTGCTTTAGCCAGTCTATTGAAAAGATTTAATTACATCTCTTTCTTACCTTGAATGTCTGAATCAATTTGATAGACCGCTTAAAGCAATGGTTGTCTAAAGAACAAACTCTTCCCGTGGCTGCTGAAGTGACTCCCCCTAACAGTAAGACTTATTAATAGCAAATTAATGAATGCCAAATCTAGGGCTCAACAATGACAAAGCTCTGTTGGAACTTACCATATTCTTTCTGTGCGATATTTCCAGCTTTAAATGTTTGCTTGTTCTGTTCCTTGACATCTTGACTCATAAAATCTTGCTATGTCATCATGGTAGCACTCCTGGTTAAGATCTCTGCAACCTGCTTAAAAGAGGGAAAAAACACTGAGAAAATAAAATAAATAATCCATTTTGTTTTTGGTGTTATTCCTAATTTATCCAATGTTAGCAAGGTTTTTTTTTCCTTTGCAGAAGAGCTAAACAAACTAGCACAGATTCTCCAGGGCTTGAAACAAAATTAGAAAAAATCCTAACAAATTTAGGTTACAGGAAGGTAAACTTTTAATTAAAGAAAAGTTGTCAGCTTTTCACAGTCATTTTTCATGCTCGCCTAGAGACACTGTTAAGGGTAGGAATGTTCCAAGATCTTTTGTAGGTTATGGAAAATATTTGCCTGTTAACAGATTGTTGCAAAGTTCGTACAAGATTGTTTGAGAATATTTATCCCTTTTCTAGAATCCTATTATTCTAGAAATGTGAACTCTTTTCCTTGTCATTCCTCCCATGGGCACTTGGAAGCAGAGTTTGTTGACAAGAGAGGCATCACAGCTTCTTTTCCATTCAAGTTTTTTCGAGCCTAGGAATGAGGGAAAGTCTAAAGAATATTTGTGGCTAGGCTGGAAATCAATGGAAAACGTGTTATGATTTTACAACAAATCAAGTAGCACAGATTCGCTCTGTGTTTGGGAGTTAATCTACACTCTATCTAAAAATGCTCCAAAAGCCAGTTAAAGCAACTGAAGTAAAAACTTTGCTGGAACCCCCTAGAGAGAACACACTGCTATGTCACGCAGCTCTCACAAATGAGTGGGAGAGATCATCTTAAACCTTAAACCGTGTTTTAAAACACATGCCAATTGCTCTGATTCTTGCTATTAACAACTTTAGAATTAGCTTACAGATGGTAATCTCCACAGAGCAGCGACTTTCGTGTGGGAAACCCAAGGAAGAAAAGTTGCTTTTAATTTTTTTTCTTTTGCAGCTGAACACAAGTGAACTGGGAGCCTTAGCGCCATATAGGAAATACAACTATATTCATGGAAGTGTATTTCTGGCATTATAATTCAGAAAAAGTGAAAAATAGTCAAGGGTTTTGAGAGATGCTAGAAATAAACTTTGAAAGGAGAAAAGCTGAAATCTAAAGTGTTAAAAATTTCCTTGGCTATTTAAAAATTCATATAAACAGTACTTTCAAATCACCATTTAGGTGTCCAAATTCCAATGCCTCCATTTTTCTGTTTGATTCCAGAAAATAGTCCTGGATATAAAACTGAAATAGGCCCCAAATATTAAAAAATGGAGATAGAAAAATAATGTAGCTGTTTTTTTTAAAGTTGAGGCAATAAATAATCCCTAAAATACTAGTTATTTGTTTTTATATTACCCTTCCCCACCAAAAAAACCTCGAGTAACAGTGAGGACTGCTGTATTTCTTTCCATTGTTTTAAGTGGCATAGTGTTTTACTGTATGATTCTGCCCAGAAATAAGGGAGAAAGGAAAGACCACTCTCTCTCTCTCTCTCTCTCTCTCTCTCTCTCTCTCTCTCTCTCTCTCTCTCACACACACACACACACACACACACACCCCTAAGATGGCCAGAAATAAATGCCCTGTCACCTTTCAACAGTGGAACAAAGGTGAGATAGGTAATTCCAACTATAGACTGATCCCCAAACATTTTTATCTGGTTTGAAAGTACATTACAGGCTGTTTCAAGTTTTACTTCTCAGGGACACTTCTTTCAGGCCAATATTAAGGTGTGGGACTACTCAATTATGCAGGGGGTTGACAGTGGTATTGGAAGGGACCCAACAGCTTTGAAAGCAGAGAAATGATTAACAGAAATTAAGTATCTGCTGTCATTACCCCCAGTGGCAGATAGTCCATTTGTTTATGCTATATGTCCCAGTATCATTCATTGTATATCTTCCCCCTCTACACTGTGAAAGAATGTGGCTTTCTGTCACTAAGAAAAGTAATTCTAGGAAAGATTTTCATCATGATGGGTCACATCTTATCTCAGAAAAATCCAGTGCTTTAAGTTATATAGTGCTTGAAATTCAGGCACTTTAAGCTTAACACAAGAAATTTCCCTGGACAGAGCCCTCCCTTGACCAGTTTTGCAATGGAATAAGCCCATTTTACCCACCTTCTCAATAATGGGGCTTCTTGGCTTATATTTAAATTAATTTGATTCTTTTTCAGTTCCAGGACAGGCACACAACTCTTGTCATCACTTAGAAGAGCTCTAATTCAAAATCCCTTAACCTGAAATCACCTTTAACTGGAGACCTCTTTCTCACTGCTTTCAGTTTTTTTACTTCTTCACAGATAGTCTCTTCAAATATCTCCTCCCACTTCAACCAGGTGCCCTGACTATGAGTATGTCCTTGATTATATATCCTCGTGGCCAAAGGGATAAAGTACAAACTCCTTAACAAGGCAGGCAAAGCTCTCCAGTTGTCTGGCCCCATCAACCTCTCTACTCTCATCTCCTGCCTCCTATTGAATCATACTACTCACAACTAGTTTACGCTAATTGCTACTGCCAATTTTCCTAAAGCACATCTCACTCTTTCTATTAACATGATAAAAAGCAATCTCCTTCCTCATTACCTATCCAATGGAAAATGCCCTTTCAGCCTTGGCATTCAAGGTCCGCCATATCAATTCTAGGATTTCACCACCCTACGATAGGAAGTTTAGTAAATAGTTCTAAATAAAGGATATTTGCTTAAATGACTCATAATTCTTAACTGGAATTCTAATCTAGGGCAGGGATGAGACCACAGGTAGGGATCAAGTGACTTCAGCTGTGAGAAGGAAAAGAGGAGCTACAGGGCCAGAGAACCTGTTGGGACTGACAGCTGAAAATATTTTCACATATATTTCTCCTGTATAGTTTGTGACATAGACATTTTTACAATGAGCAAACCAAGGCTGGGCAAGTTTAAGTAACTCCCCCTTAGTTACAAGGCTTGTAAATGTCAGAGTCAGGTTTCAATGTCAGGTGTCTTTCAATCCAGAGTCCCATTTATTTCCAATGCACAAAGTTGCCTTCTAGTATTTATTTCTACACTGAATGATTCTTCTATCACAATCCTACTTATATTTCCAGGTCCAGACAAAATTCACAGACTTCCTTGAATTGCCCAACAATATATGGTCATTTATTTTTCTTGGAGAACTGTCTGTGAAGATGAACATGTTTTATAGCCATGTTGTCCACTAAGGTAATCACCAGCCACATGTCAATATTGAGCATTTGAAATGTGGTCGGTGAGACTGAGGAAATGAATTCTCTGCTGGGGAACTGAAGGCACCTTTGGTCACCTTCCTACCAATGTGATCAAGCCCCAGGAGCCCTTCCTACCAATGTGATCAAGCCCCCTTCAGGTCACTTGCCTGTCTGCTTGCTCTGTTATGGTTACCTTCAGACCATTAGTTGGCCCCCAAGCTAGGGAAACCGGAGTCCTTTCTGCCACAATGTGACCTTTGTGGTGTGAACCCGTGGAATCTTTTGCCCACATGTGATCTGCCTTTTTAAAGTCCTGGATGTGTCTGGCCACCACCCTGTCTCAGCGCCGGCTATAGAGTCTCATGCAGGACTGTACCTGCATGCTGGCAAAGGCAACTCGGGAGTCTTCACACTCGGTGGCCTGATTACAGCCTGGGAAATCTTGATCTCCTTTGGCCACTGTCAGTGCCTCGCACTGGTGCCCTGACGGTTCTATCTGAGTACCATCCTGACCTCATGCTAGAATTCCAGTAGTCCTCAAGATCACTCTCCTTCTCCCTGCTACAGAATGGGGTGAATTTTCAGCCACTTTCC
>NW_006435837.1:1281499-1283764 GCF_000325575.1 Pteropus alecto | reverse complement strand
CCACACTGATTCTCCGAGGGCCCAACTGACCTTTTGCTTATCCAACGCTGGGATTTCTGAGATATTTTGGGTGATAAGCCTACCTGTTTGTTAGGGAACTGTGGCTCCCTTGGGTTACATTTTTCCTTCCTGATGGTGCCCTGGGACAACCAGCCAGGAACAAGCATGCCCATGTGCTATAGTTCCTAATGTCCTTCAAGCTATCAGCCTTCCCCACTGCTGCAGAATGGCTACCTTCCCAGCAGTGCAATGATGCCCTGTATGCCCATTTTCCCTCCCTGTACTTTTGGGTATCTTTTTGGGCCACGAGCCTGCCCCTGTGCTAGAGAAATGTAGCTCTTTTGCCCGCTGTCTTATCCTCATCTTTGTCCATGGGAGAACCTTCTGGGTACCCGCCTGAAGAAGTGTTATGGTTCTGGTTGTTTCTCCAGCCATCAGCATTTCCTTGAGCTGCAGAATGGAGAACACTGTAGGCTACCTCCCTTACAGAGTGCTGATACCCCAGGGCCCCATGTGGCCCCTATCTTGCCCATCTCCTGGCCTTCCTGAGATCCTTGGTATCTCAAGCCTGCTTTCGTGCTGAGAAACTATGGCTCCTTTCACTCACTGTAGTTTCCTGGAGGCGGTGCACTGGTAATACCTTCTGGGCAGCAGTGTATATATGTGCTAGGATTCTGGTGGTCCTTCAAGTCATCAACTTCCCTCTTGATGGGGGAAATAGAAAACCTTTTCTCCACCTTCCATCCAGCACACTGAAGCTCTGTAGGCTTATTAGTCACCAGATTACCTATATGGCGGGGTTGTGAGGATACTTTAGGCCACATGTCTGCTGGTGTTCTGGGATAATATGGCTCCTCTCGGCCACTACAGTTCCATGGGAATGGTGCCTCGTGTAACTTTCCCTGTGTTAACTCGTCCTAGTGCTAGGGTTCCCGCATACTTCAGACCATCAGCCTTCCACCTTGCTGAGGAACCAAGAGCACTTTCTGTCACTTTCTCTGCAATGCTCTGATTTCCTCTTGGGGTGTAGGGACATCTGGTTATCAGCCTACCCACTACCTGAGGTTTTGAAGATCCCTATGATCACAAGCTTCCTCTTAAACTGGGAGAACTTGACTCCTGTCAGCCACTGTCCTGTTCTCATACTGATGCCTCCAGAGAACCAGTGCCTTCAAGTACACTAGGGTTCCTTCAGTTCTTACACTTACCAGACTTTTCTTTCCAGAGAAGCAAGAGAAGCAAGTGATGCTGGTGGGAAAGCGGGAGCGGGTTCCATCTGGTTACTAGCCTGCCTTCCTCCTGGGATTCTTTGGTCCACAAGCTCGCCTATGTGTTGAGGAACTTTTGCAGAGTGTTGGTCCCCCTGGAAAACCTTCTAACCACAAGCATGCCCATATGCTCGGTTTCCAGTTATCCTGGCCATCAGCCCTCCTCCTTACTGGTAAATTAAAATCACTTTTCGCAATGTTCCCTGTAGTGCACAGATGCCCTGAATGCCCATCTGGTCACTAGCGTGCCTGCCCCCTAGGATATCTGGGATCCCTAGAGACACAAGACTGCTGGCATGCTGAGGAAGTGTGACTCCTTTTGTTTACATCTTTTCCTCATGATAGTGTCCTGGGGGGACCCTCTGAACAACCGCCTGCCTTCGTGCTATGGTTCTGGTGATCTTCAGGCCACCTGCCTTCATGCTTGCTGGGGAACTAAAGGTACTTTGAGCCACTTTCTTTTAGATGCAGTGGTGCCCAGTGAGCCTTTGGTTTTCTTACCTGCTCCGTGCCATGTGCTTTGGTTCCCATGTTCCTTATGGCCATCAGGCTTCCTCATTGCTGGGGAATGGAGAATACTCTCAGCCATCTTTCCTGTAGCATGCTGATGTCCTGCCACTGTTAAAAACAGTTTGGCAGTTCCTCAAAAATTAAGCATAGAGTTACCATATGATTCAGCAATTCTTCTCCTAGATATACACCCAACAGAATTAAAAACATGTTCACACAAAACTTGTACACAAATATTCATAGAAACATTACTCACAATAGGAAAAATGTGGAAACAATGCAAATGAAAAGAAGTCATGAACGAATGAACAAAAGGTGGTATATCCATATAATAGATATTATTCAGCCACCAAAAGGAATGAAATACTGATACATGCTACAGCATGGGTGACCCCTGAAAACTTTATGCTAAGTGAAAGAGCCAGACACATACACCAAAAGACATATTGTATGATTCCATTATGGTTAAGTCCACAATGCAAATCTC
>NW_006435837.1:1266444-1281396 GCF_000325575.1 Pteropus alecto | reverse complement strand
GATGGTGGTTGCCAACACTGTGACTATCCATAACACCCCACTCAATTATATAGTTTAAAATGTTTATGTGGATTATCTTAATACAAAATTAAAAATACATTTATTCCAAGACCCTAGCTTAGAAATCTATTGTTTTAAATAGCTTTTAAAATCTATATAATTTTAATGGAGATGTTCCATGGTGTAGAATGGTTTGAGAATCAGAGTGAAAAACCATGGATCCTTGGATAATTGTTTCAAACCTATTTTCAAAAAATAAAAGTTATTACTAACCAAGGGCAAACAAGTCACTTTTTCAAGGGTGTGAGTGAAACATAATGATTTTTCACAAGATCAGTCTGGAACTCTTTTTAAAGAGGATTTTATAGCATTGAACTCCACATGGTATGAGGGATCTCTATGGAACAGTGTGCAGCACAGTCCACTGGTTCTCTCCCACTGACTACCTGGTAAAGCAGCACTTGGATGAGTGCTCTTTGTGTGTAGAACTAAAATCAATCCCACTGGAGTTTCTTGCCTGATGATAAACTAAATGAAGCACTAATGGAATAGAGCAGGAAAAACCAAAAGAAAAAGAACAGGTCTAACCTTTTCAAATCTTCTTCTACAAACCTGTGCTTGGCCTGTGAGCAATGACTCTTCCAAAAGTGCTCATTCTGAAAGATTACTTCAAAGTCACAGCTCTGGTCAGATAATGAGATCATGCAACTGCAGTTCTCATGGTTTATGTCAACAAAAGAGTTGTTATCTCTGCAACTTCAATTGCCAAAGGGACTGCTTTGGATTACTTTTTTATTAATTCCTGAATTAGCAGTATAAAAGAAATGGACACCAGTACTGGCTAAACATGATATACCTGGCTAAAATAAAGTTGCAGCACAGAAAATTATATTTTCCCCCATTTTATTTCATTTGATAAGATTTAAAAAATTGTTTTCCAGTTGCTTCCCTTGCTCTCATACTGTGTTTCAAGCTCCATTTTGTTGATCTGTAGTATCCACCTCTCGTGGCCCAATTTTTCTCTTAATTTATTCATGTATTTATACAATGATTAATGTGCCCTTGGCTCTGGGTATATGAAGGCAAAAACAAAACAAAACAAGACAAAACAACCAAAAAGTAATACCTGTTTCCAATAAACTGCCGCAGAGTAATAGGAAAGCATGGAAGGTGTTGGTGAATTAAGATATGGGGTTGTTTAATTTTTCATTTTTAGAGAAATTTCTCAATAATGTTTTTGTGAACCTTAGTTTTGAGATCGTAATTTTAAAATGTATATTCCAAAATTTAAAATGATTTCTTGCCACAGCTTCCCATACCACCCAGATTGTACAGACAGGTCGATGAGGGTATTGCAGAGAGTAGTCTTATTCCTAAAGATTTTACCTGTTTCTCATTGTATAGCTGGATCTTGTATTTTAATATAGCCATAGTTATGCTAATCACTGTAATTTAAAGAATACAACCTCTTAGGCCGATTGTAGGAAGAATGCTGCAACAACCCCCCTCAAAAAACCCCAAAGAAACCCCTTATCTTCTTGTCCTTTAATAAGGCCACCACCCATTTTTTTTCTTATACATTTCTCCCACTCAGTACTAGCTGTGAAGTAGCACAAAGCTCTCTGCTTCTTTGCAGAGAATACCTAAAACCAATAATGCACATTACTAACACTTTAAAGAAGATACTAACATAGAGACTCTAGCAATATAAGAATGACCCTCTACAGAAAAGCAGGGCCTATCTCAGGAATGTAGAATAAAATATAAGAACATTCATTAATATAATTATGTAAATAATACAAGAGCTGCAGAAAGTCATTTGCTTTTTAAAAAAGGAATAGAAGGATATCCCATTAATATATAGACAATTAATAGTCCTTATCATAAACCTTATCATTACAGTCAATAGCAAATCCCTAGAGGAAGTCCCTGTCAACTCAGGAGCAGCAACAGCAGATATTCATGTTCATTATTTTTATATAGTAGCATTTTAGAAATTTTTATTAATGTGGTAAGTCATAGGAGTAAAAGAAAATAACACAAAATTATTATTTTGAGATGATTTGATTATACGCCTAGAAATCCAAGGCATTCAGCTAAAAATAACAATCTCTAGTCTTACCGAAAGCTTAATCAAGGTAACTTTATATGAGAAATACTCAAAAGTCAATAGTACTCTGTACTTTAATAATATAGAGACATAAAGCATAATTTAAAAGAGATTTCTTCAATAGAAATATAATGCCCTTAAAAGCAGGAGAAATCAACATAAGACAAGATATGTAGAAGTTGAATAAATAAAACTGCAAAATTTTATTGGTACATTGAAAAGAAGACCTGAAAAAATGGAAAATTGTGATATTACCAGATAGAAAGACTGAACATTTTCTCATTTTTCTCCCTAAGTTGTATTTTAGATGACCTAGAATTCAATTCTTGCTATGAAATGATTTTTATTTCTGGAAGTTGATGATTTTACTCTAGAGTTCAACTTTGAGAAAAAATAGCTGATATTCTTAAATATACATTTGGAAATATGGATCACAAAGGGATGCAGAGATCCAGAAATGGTAGCTACATGGGTAAATACAGAAGATTTTAAAATTTAAATCACAATTTACATTTTTATTTAAATCTTTTCAAAGGATAATTAACTTTTCCACAGAAGTGCCATATAACCCAGCAACTCTACTTCTGGGTATATACCTAAAATAATTGAAAGCAGGAACTCAGATAGATATTTCTATACCAATGTTCATTATTCACAATAGCCAAAAGATAGAAACAACCCAAATGTGCATGATCAGGTAAATGGATAAACAAACAACATATTGTATAACCATACAATGGAATATTATTCAGCCTTAAAAAGTAACAACATTCTGATACATGCTACATAAGATATGGATGAACCTTGAAAACAGTATGCTAAGTGAAATAAGCTAGACACAAAAAGGACAAATATGATATGATTCCACTTACATGAAGAATCTAGAGTAGTCAAATGCATGGAGACAGAAAGTAGAGTAGTGGTTACCAGGGGGTGGGGAATGGAGAAATGGGGAGTTTTGTTTAATGAGTACAAAATTTCACTTTGGGATGATAAAAAAGTTCTGGAGATAGATGGTGGTGATTATGGCACACCAACGTGAATGTACTCAATGCCACTGAATTGCATACTTAGAAATGGTTAAGATAATAAATTTGATGTTATACATATTTTACCACAGTAAAAAGATAATTAACTTTTTAAAAAGTAATAACAATGTATTATGGAAACACACACACAAACCTGGAGAGAACAAACATAAGTATAGTATGGTAAGGTTTTTATACTATTTGTGAGGTTGTGTACAGCTATATAGAGTGGTATATAGTCAAAAGTAAACAGATTAGTTAAA
This sequence comes from Pteropus alecto, assembly GCF_000325575.1. Lineage (NCBI taxonomy): Eukaryota > Metazoa > Chordata > Mammalia > Chiroptera > Pteropodidae > Pteropus > Pteropus alecto. Next base: position 1,277,995 of record NW_006435837.1, on the reverse strand, counting down.
GATCTATACTATAAACCCTAAAGCAATCACTAAAATATGAATAGTTATAAGCTATAATCTAACAAATGAGACAAAATGAAATAAAAAAAATTCAATTAATCCAAAAGAAAGCAAAAAAAAAAAAAAAAAGAGAAGACTAGTTTGGACAAGTAGAAAACAAAGAGCAAGATGACAGAGTTCAGCATAACTATATCATTCACAAAGTTAGAGGTTTTTAGAGTAGATAGAAATTTAAAGTCTATGGGATGAAACTTTTTAAAAATTTTATTTTATTATTTCTATAAGACACATACTGTAAATATAAACACAAATAAGTTAACAGTAAAAGAGTGGAAAAGTATACCATGCTAACACAACTCAAATAAAACATGAGTGACTATATTAATATCAAAGATTTCAGAAGAAAGAATATTACCAAGGAAAAAGATGATTATTTAATAATGATAACAATGTCAATTCATCAAGAGAACATTATTATTCTCAACTTTTATACATAGATGCTCAACCTCATTAATTATTAGGGAAATGCAAATTAAAGTCCCAATGAGATACCATTATACATCCACTAAGAATGGCTAAAATTAAAAAGACTAATCATACTATGTGTTTGTGAGAATGTAGAAAAACTGGAATTCTCATACACTGCTGGTGGAAATATGAGACAACCACTTTGGAAAACAATTTGACAGTTTCTTTAAAAGTTAAACACACACTGACAATATGCTTCAGCCATTCCACTCTTAGATATTTACCTAAGAGAAATGAAAGCATATGTGCATACAAAGACTTGTACATGAATGTTCATAACAGCTTGATTCGTGATAGCCAAAAAGATGAAATGAACCAAATGTCCATCAAAAGAAGAATGTATAAACAATCTGGGGTATATCCATCCAATGTAATGCTATTCAGCAATAAAATGAATAAACTATTGATACACTTCAAAATACTTATACTAAGGGATACAAACCAGACCAAAAGGATACATTCTGTATGATTCCGTTTATACGGAATTTTAAAAATGCAATCTAATCTATAGTGGCTAGTGGTTGCCTGGGGAGGAAGGGGCTGTGAAGGGCAAGAGGGGAAAGAAGTAGGGAATACAAAAGGGCACGAGGAAGCTTTTGTGGAGTGATACATATATTCATTATTTTGATTATGGTGGTGGTGCATTCTAAGTATGTGTATTTATTGTGTGTCAATTAAACCTGAATAAAGCTATTAAAATATATGGAACATATTGTATATAAATACATATAGTCATTTTATATATTTAAGATAGGAAAAGGACAGAATAAATAAAATTGGGATAATTATTAACAAATGGGCAACAATCAAATGAATATACCGCACTTAATATGAATGAAAAGTTTTATATAAATAAACTTCTAATATAAAGGAACAAAAATCTAACAAACGTTAAAATGGAAAGAAATTGATCATTTATCAAAAATTGCAGAAGATGCTGACTTTCTGAGTATAGGAGAGAAAGAAACAGTAGCAAAGAAAAAGATGGACAGATAATTATGTATATTCTACAGAAAAGAAAACAAAAAAAGTCATCTGGGAAAAATATCTGCAGCAAAAATACCTGAGGATGAACATCTCGAATATATAGAGTCCAAATAAATGGATCAATTCTAAGATCAACAAATAAGCAAGAAAAATATGTAAATAGCCAATTCACAAAAGAGAAAATTCAACAAGTAAATGTTCAATAAAGAAGTGGTGACATTTTTTGACCCATTTAATTAGTAAAGCCTTAAAAATAAATGCTAGTAAGAATATTTCAATTCTGATACCCTTCTATATTTCTGCTGCTTTGAATATTAGTATAAATATTATAGAATGTAACAGCTATAGCTTTTAAGAACTATAAAATTATTTAAATGCTTTGGTAGAGTAATTTTCCTTCTGGAACTTTAGCCTAAGGAAATAATCCAAATTCTGGAACAGTCTTATGCATTAAAATATTTTTCAAATAACAATGAAATTAAAAATAGCCCAAATAGCTAGAATAGGAGACTTGTTAATTAAATTAGGGTATAACTGCTCAACGAAATATTTTATAGGCATTAAACAAAACAAAGACACTATAACAATATGGAAAAGATATATAATATATAATATAATGCTAGGTTTAAAAGCATGATATTAAATTTTATGCACGCTTGTTAAAATAATGTAAATATTTTAATGCACCAAATGTGAAAGGTAAATATAAAACTGATAGCAGTAGATTAGTGGGTGATTTATTTTCCTATTTTTAACTTTAATGTTCATATTATTATTATTATTATTATTATTATTATTATTTATTTTTATTAGCTTCAAGCATACAATATATTGGTTAGACATTTATACAGTTTATGAAACGACCCCCCTGGTTACTCTCTCTTCCACCTAGCCATTACCTTACTGCTGACTGCATTCCCTATGCCATGCTCCCCATCCCCGTGACCCTCTATCATATTATTCTATATTTAAAATTAAAAACCATTCAGGACAAGCTATTTTACAGTAAGTGAGATGTAAATGCTAAGAACCTTTTAAAAACATTTATGGGTAAGGAGCAATACATACATGAGAGCTTTTGGTGCGCAAGGTGAGCATTTTATGGGTTAATTTTCTGGAACTCGTTTTCTTCCTGGGTACACTGATCTTTCTAAAGGCTGTCTAAATCTCAGAATTTATGATTCTCAGTGCTCCGTCAATACTAATTAAGTTAAGCTGGGTTTCCACTGATTTTCTTTATTTGTGAACTATAAAAGGCTAAACCAATCAGTTTACATAAACCGATCCAACTAACCAATTCAGTGAAAAAAGTTAAAGTGCTAATTGTGCATTATATAGCTTCGAAGGAAGCTAAATAGATGTTGGTTCTTTAAGGGATTCTTTCACACTTTAGTTAAACCTTAAGTTGAGGTATAGGCACTGACGAAGGATCTGACTGTTCCTAAAAGGTTAAAAATGAACTTTTTAAAAATTAAAATTATTGGGGTAACATTGGTTAATAAAATCAAATAGGTTTCAAGTGTACAGTTCAATAATACTTCATATGTTCACCACCCAAAGTTAAATTTCCTTTTGCCACTAAATATTTGACCTCTCCTTACTCCTGTCTACCTATCCCCAATCCCCTCCCCTCTGGTAATCACAAATTACCAGAGTCTCTGACTGTTTGTCAAGTTTGTTACCTTTAGTTTTACATCCCACATATGAGTGAAATCATACGGTTCTTAACTTTTTCTGTCTGACTTATTTTGCTTAGCATGATAATCTCAAGTCCATCCATGTTGTCACAAATGGCAGTAAATGGGTAAAGCCACTATGGAAAACAGTATGGAGGGTCCTCAAAAATCTAAACAAAGAATTACCATATGACTCAGCAATCCCTCCCTCTACTGGGTATTTACCCAAAAATCTTGAAAACATTTATCCGCAAAGATATAAGCGCCCTGATGTTCATAGCAGCAGTATTCATGGTGGCCAAGACATGGAAACAACTGGTGTCTTATGTTAGGTGACTGGATAAAGTAGATGTGGAACATATATACAATGGAATACTACTCAGCCAAAATGAAGTCTTTAGAACTCTCAGAGCCGCCCTTCAATGCAAATCACACTGATTGCCAATTCTAACTCTGAAGGGCTCAGATGCAAAGAATTATAAGATCTTTGCTTAGTGTACCTTATTAACCCTCAGAGTGGCTTTGTTTGACCATCCTTTCCAAAATAGCCAATCTCCTGCTGTAATGCCACATCCATAATCTTAGTTTTTTCATTGCACTTATTAGTATCTGAAATTATTGTATTAGTTTGTTCACTCTTTTCTTCATCTTTACTCATAAGATCTTATCTGTCTTGTTAACTAAAATATCCCCTGGGTATATAACCCTGCATAGTACATAGAAGGTGTTCAGTTAATAGTTGCTGAACACCAGTGATGGTAAGGAACCAACCATAATAAGGCTTAAACCTATCCAGGACAAGATGAGACAAGATAAAGGTTAGGGAAGACTCATTCAAGACCAGAGTTGGCACCAGAGAAGGCAGCCCAATGGACTGAAACAATCCCAATCCTCATTGTGGAAAATGGTTTGCAGCAGGGATTCAACAAGATGGTCTTATGCATAATGGCAAATCTCTACTATTCTGTGATCAAGAAACAGGGCAAGGAGGTAAGGCAATTATATCATCACAATTCTTAGGCTCATTTTGGAAGCTTTCAGGAACCACCAAAACTTAGAGGTAGATGAGGGTTGGTATCTCTCTCACAACTTGGTAATAAAAGAAAGTCCTCTGGTTACCAAATCCTGCTACATACATAGACATTTATTAACATACAGGCAAGAAGAGCTATATAATCTCAAGCTAAAATCCTAGAATTCTGTTTTCTGTTGCTCCATAAGTAACTTGCATACATATTCACCTGACACAAATACAATATTATTGTAGTGATGGGACTGACTAACCATTCATTATAAAGAGGTGATTAGGAATATTCCAGAATAACAACTAGGTTCTGGATTTAGGGTTAAACATGTGTCAAAACTAATGATAAATGTAAAGAGCTTGCTTGATTCTCAGAGATGGGTAGTGTTTTTAAAATATTTTAGCCAATAAATATATCTCGAATACCACCAACTGCAACCATGAGAGCCTATTTATAATATTTCTTGGCCTAATTCACAAGCTATAAACTTCACCAATGAAAATCTATTTCTACCATTGATTATGCTAATTAGCAAAATGCCTAATGGTGATGGAAGATAAAGATAGTGGAGACATTTATAATAGCCATCCATGAAATGACCTTTCTTATTAGCTGTTACCTGACCATTCCTGAGATATGGATTCCTGATTATGATCACTGATTGTTCCTCGGGGTAGATTAAAACTGACATATTTGTATCATGCAGTCTATGCTGAAGTATTTTAAAGAAAATTACAGATATCATAAATGGTATCTCTGTTCATAACAAAGAGGGCCTTAGCCAGTGATCTAAAGGTATAATGAGGAGGTATAATGGAGGGAATATTGAAAGATTTGAGGTTATAAGAACCAAAGAGGGATTCAAGGCAGGCAACAATTTCAAGTCGGGGCAGAAAGCTAGCCAGGTAACCAAGCAATTCATGGGGGGCATGAATATGAGTGGTTCTACTTAGAAAAGGGGTTAAAAAGCAGATGTGAGACATTAAATCAGGAGCAACACAGATAAGCAGAACTTCTCTCATGGGGCACGAATCTTCACTCTGATCTTGGCACTGGAAAACTTGAATTGTCCAGGAAGTTAGCAAGTGTAAAGTCATGATCTAAGTATAAGTCTCACTACCTTATGGGGGAAATGAAGAGAAATGATAAGGCCTAAATTTCCTTGAGCTTACATGTATATGTATAAGAATATACTCTTATCTGGAATCCAGGTTACCAATATATTTCATTATAACTATTCCTTTGTAATCTTATTTTATGAATTAAAAACATTCTGAGATGAGCCTGCAGCCTGCCAAAGAACTTTATAGCAGAAAAAATGTCAAGAACTCGTGTGTGTGTGTGTGTGTGTGTGTGTGTGTGTGTGTGTGTGTGTGAAGACCTTTATGAGGACTCAGAAGTTGAGTAAAGCTAAACCTATGGATTGGACAGGGGTGGTCATCAGAAGACCCGTCAACATGGAACAGGGGGAGAGGAAGAAGATGTTGGGGTGTGAGGCAGGAGACCGCTTCACCATTTATATTATATCCAAATGAAATCAAGTATAATTTAATCCCTAAGGGAAAAGCTGCTCCAAAGGCTAACATCCATTGGTGGAGGTACATAGAAGAGGATGGGTTGTATACATATGAACCTCATCTAACAAAGCAGCTCATCTTCTTCATTTAGAGTTCATATCTCAAAAGTGTGTCTTAGAAGCCAACCCATAGACGTAGATTCAAGTGCATGTACTTTATTTAGGGTGTGATCTCAGGAGACAAAGTAGAGGAGTGCGGAACTAAAACAAAGAATAGGATCCAGAAAATAAAGTTGTGTTATTACTACTGGAGGCAAGTGGAGCTTAATCACACTGGGAGACCCTGGGACCCAGAATAATTGGTCAACACGTCAGGGTTATCCCACCTGAGGGACAAAGGCACTGAGATATTTATGCAGCAACTTCTGTGAGTCACTGGTCAAAGGCTGTTCTTGTAGGGAGGCATTTATTGGCATTTCTGGCCTCGTGTTTGTACGGGGGAGTGGAAGTACTGAGGAGTTTAAGGCCAGAGAAAGCCTAAGGGCAAAGAGGAGGCAGATGCTGGAAGTTGGCAGGACAGTGAAATGTAAGGGCTGGAGGGGACAGGAGTGTGGTGGTGGTGGGGATCTGCCATACTTGATAAATAACAGTTGCAGTTAACTCTTCATAATAGGATGTCTGAAGTCAGATTAAGGTGGAGTTCAGGTTTTGTGTACCCTGTCTCCTTGTTTCAGCTTTCTTAACCATTCCCGTGGCCCTCCTCTTCTTTGGCAAGGGAAAAAAGTTAAAAATGTCTTCTCCAAAATGATTTTTATAGTTCCCAGAATCTGAGAAGTATATCCTTGGCTGTTACCAGAAGTAAACATTGAGGCTAGACCCGAAGACTGCAACACTCTTCGTCTTCATTACCAATGGAGATATAATGTGAGTGGAATTAATTGAAGGTTGAACATATAAGGCACTTAGAGAACCACCTCTTACCAGTCAGAGGAGAGTCTTCTGCTCAGCTCAAAGTTCACACTGTTCTCCATCCTCTAGGATGACTCAGGAGAATGAATCTTTTTCAAAGGCATTAAAGGGGCCTGTGGAAAGAAAAATGGTGTTAAAAGCATGATAAAATTGAAAAGAAAACAAAACTCCTGGCATCTGTGCCCTGAAACATCATCCAACTTCTGTGATAAGTATGTCAAGCACATCCTTTCACTTCAGAGTGCTTGTGGTCCTGGCATTCTTCCCACCTTGAAACAAGAAAGAACCCTCCATATGCCCGGGTCATTTAATAATAAAGTTTATGATGCTACTACTGACACTGATTTTGCCCCGGCCACAAAAGTGTGAGAAAGAGCCAGATTTTTGTGAGAAGCCACAGAGACTTTAATTTCAGAATGTGAAAGTTTTTTTTTTTTTTCTCTGAAGGATACTTTATCATTATTCCTCAAACAGCTCTTTTTCTGGATAAGCATATGAAGCCTAGAAAACATTTTGAAGCTGTAATTGTAGGGGTCTAGTCTGTACTAAATGGAATATGATAAGCCTCTTACTGTAGCTGGGCCTCCAATGTTTTAATGTCAGAAGAGAAGGAATTAATACTTTATAATCCGAAAATTGGGTTTTGAAGTTGATTTTTATCTTTTAAAAATATTGGTGTTTAAGATTATCCAGAAGTCTTTAGAATATACAGTATTATGAGCTCAGAAGTAAGTTTTTTTGTTTTTGTTTTTTTTGTGTGTGAATGTCTGTGCCTAAGCATTTCCATTGACCCCTTTCCAGTCAACAATCACTAGAGAGAACAACACCTTAACCAAAAATGGCAGTGATGATTCACGCAAATGGATGGTTTCTTCTAAGTAATTGAAAATATTTCTATTGCAATCACTGAAACTCTTTTTTTTTTTTAGATCTAGAGGTCAGAATTTACCTGCTATCATTCCCTAATCTAATGCATCTCTGTAGAGAAGTACCTAGTGTTTTAATAGGCTCTTTGGTTTGAAATGATAATGAGAAGATTTGCCATTTTGAAGAAGAAAATTCACTGATGATTTATTGGGGGTTAGGTAGGCTTCATTTATCTGGGTGATGATGCTGAAATGGGGAAAAGTTATATTTCATCCAAAATGGCTTCCGATAATGTTTCACAAAGTATCTAGATGTCTTTCTAGAGGGAAAATAGGGTTTACCAATGTTTTTGCTTTTGTTATTTTTGTTGTGGTTTTATTTGGATCTGCTTCTGAGTTCCTGCACACATGAATTTGACTCAGTTGAGAAAGTGGCTCAACCTAGTCTTGGAGAAGTCACTTGGTAACTAAGTTTGCTTATCTGTAAAAAGATGGCTTCTCTGAGCTCCTTTTCTCAATTACACCCAGTGTTCTCTCTATATTTTGTACCTTTGCACCTATCTCCTAGTGGATAAGCTAGTCAGAGGGAAAAGGGATGTTCTGAGAAAGAGGAAGAGAACGGAAAGTAGAAATGAGGATAGTCTACTTTATTATTTCATGAAGGAAATGAAGACAAAAATGTGTTTATTGCTATCTCATTTCCTTCAATGGCTAAAATGTTTTCTGTAGGATTCGAGACCAGGATACAAAGGAGTTTGAGAAGAAGAAGATGGATTTGAAGTCTGATAGTAGCAACTTTGCTACAGGGACTAGATCTGCAGGGATATGCATCTCCTTCCCCTAATTTCCTCAAAAAGTAGAGTGTCAGACATTGAAGACAAATTACCAGTGTACTGCATCAGCATGACAATGATTCAGCTGATTGGGCCAACACATATTTCTTCTGATGGACTAGGAATGTATTTTGGTTTCAGGACTACTAATTCAATGGTTTTATTTTTTACTAACTCTATGGCAGAAGTTTCTATGCAAAGAATTAGTTGCACATAAACACACATGCTTCTTTAACATGAATTTCTTACTTACAAGTAAAATTTTGGTAGGTGGAAGCCTACAGATTGTTTTGAAAAAGTTATATAAATGGAACTGGGCACAGTTGAGAGTTGCTCACTACTTCAACAACAGAGAGACTATTAGTCAACTTTTATCATATTTTAAGAACACTCAAATACATGTAATTTTAAATATTGGGTCCTTAATGAAGACCAAGTTATTTAAGATTAAAACACACAGTTGAAAATAGCATCCCATTAAGGTTTTAAAACTGTCAACCTTGATTATTTTTAACTTAATTTTTTCTGTCAGTATGTTAACTATATAATATGGAAACAACCTCATCATTAATATTTACTCAATCTGATATCTCCAATGTAGCCAGATGCTAGCAGAGTAGCATCTCTGTTGAGCAGAATACTCTCTAAGTTAAGAAAACTGTCCATAATGAATCTAGTTACATTGCAGTTAAAATATCACTCCATCTCACATAGCCTTAACATTAACAGGAAAAATCATTAAATTTGCCCCAGAAAGGCAAAAGGGCACATTTTTCTACATCAATGGAAATATTGATTTTTAAAAAACTGAGGCTCTAAGATCCAGGCATAGATGGCATCCCACTTTCTAAATGTCTATAAATTCATTGGAGACAGAATTGATAGTCTTATGAGTCTGTCCTTTGTATGCTTAAAACATCCCAAGTTTCTGATGCTAAAAGATTTATACATCATTTTATATTTATAACTTATTTCTATTCATTACTCTTCAGGGTGGCTGCCAGAAAGTTGTTCTGGTATTGGCCGCAGGTTTCAGAGAAGACAACAGCTATCAAGAGAGTATGGGATGAGATAGAAACTTATAAATGGCAGCAGTAGGATTATAATGAACTGAGATTGCATTGTCTTTTAGTATATGTGATGAGAAGTAAAAGAGAAGCTTAGGAGATCAAGAGTACTTTGCTACTTAGTAAACCTTGGTACTTAGCACCTTACCTGCTATTGCTAGATTCTTGGAAGTCTACACTTGCCATCAGAGGTCTCTTGGTGCTATGTGTTGTGGCTACTAAATTAGGTAAGAGGTAGATGGTTGCTATTTATCAGTCCTAAACATTCTGGGTTATCATTCTCTGACATCATATATCTAAAGATGGAAAGAAGCCAACATAATAATAAAATGTTAAAAGTTATCCTTCAGGAAGGAAAATGTAACTTATTTTCACCCACTCTCAAGACAAAATAAGTGGGCACTACATTACACTGATTATCTTAAAACTTACTACAGTGGAAATTTCACCGCAAAGGGAAGTTAACTATCACCATCTCTTCATGTTAGAATGGCTTTGCTCCATGTATGTGATTTGGGAAGCAACACACCATGAAATTATCTTGACATTATTTCGAAAAACATTTTTTTCTGAAGATATTGTTCTGTGAACTTTTTTAAAAAAGTTAATTGTGGTTAAATATACAAAACATAAAATTTATTATCTTAAGCATTTTTTTTAGTTCACAGTTCGGTAGTGTCAAGTAAATTCACTTTGTTGTGCAACCAATCTCCAGAACTTTTTCATCTTCTAAAACTGAAACTCTACATCCATAAAAACGTCTCCATTCTTCTCTCCCCTCAAACCCCAATGATTACCATTCTATGGTTATATTTAAGAATTTGACTACTCTAAGTACCTCATATATGTAAAATCATACAATATTTGTTTTTTTTTGTAACAGACTTATTTCACTTAACATAATGTCTTCGAAGTTCATGCATGTTGTAATGTGTCAGAATTTCCTTCCTTGTTAAGGCTGAATAATAATCCATTGTATGTTTATACCACATTTCGTTTTGTTATCCATTTATCCATAGATGAATAATTGGGTTTCTTACACCTTTTGGCTATTGCGAATAATACTGCTATGAACAAGGATTTACAAATATCTCTTTGAGATTCTGCTTTCAATTATTTTGGGTATATACTCAGAAATGGAATTGCTGGATCATATGGTAATTTCATTTTTAATTTTTAAAGAAAACTCAGTACTGTTTTCTAGAGTGGCTGTACCATTTATATTCCTACCAATACTGCACAATAATTCTAATTTCTCCTCCATATCCTCACCAATTTTTATTACTTACTGATTTTTTTATAGTAGCCATTCTAATGGGTGTGAAGTGGTATCTCATTGTGGTTTTGATTTACATTTCTCTAATGCTTAGTGATGTTGAGCATCTTTTCATGTGCTTGTTGGCTTTTGTATATCTTCTTCAGAGAAATGTCTATTCCCGTCCTTTGCCTGTTATAAAAGCAAAACTTTTTGTTGTTGTTGCTGTTGTTGTTGAATTCTGTCAAGTTTTGTGGTAAAAGGATCCCATGGTCAAAAAGTTTGGGAAACCCTGATTGTTTTATCATCTTCTTGAAGATTTGTAGTATACTTATATCATTTTAAAGGCTCTGAGAATTAGTACAGTGAAGATAATTGCTAACTCTGTGTAACACAGTATTTTCCACACATAATTACTGTCAAACCATTCTGCACTGAACACTTATCCCCATCTAAAGCTAGTGGGTAGCTACTAAATGTAATTTGTGAAAAGCTCCTCTGAGAGTTTTTTTTTTTAAACAATAGCTCATGAAGAAATATTTCCATATGAGAAGTAATGACTGCTGTAGCAGGTTTCATCATGCTGTCTCCCATTCAGACAAGCTTTTCTCTTTCATCACTTTGCAGATATTTATTGAGTACTGACTCAGTGCTGGGGATATGGAAAAAATAAGTGATAGCCACTTACTTAAAGAATCTGTAAGAGGAAGTAAATAATCATAGTAGAATTTGGAAAAGCTGCTGTGATAATGGTAACACATATTATCTTAGGTTATTTTTTTGCAAGTTAACAGAAAGCAAATCAAACTAGCTTTAGCAAAAAAGAGGA
>NW_006435837.1:1221236-1266331 GCF_000325575.1 Pteropus alecto | reverse complement strand
TTTATGAGGGCCCGTATAAATCTTCCACTGGGCACAATAATTTTTTTATATGACTTCCACATAACTTTTCACTTTACATATTATACTTTCACTTTACATATTATACTTTACATATACACTTGCAGGGGCTGTTTTGTTCTTTTCAGTTCCTATTCTAAATTCCAAGGAAAGAGTAACTGTTGACTCAGTGTGTGTCAAGTATCTATACCCGGTTCAGTCAACTGTGGCCAGTGGGATGGAGCCATATGTCAAAACATGGCTCTTATGGACCCAACATCCTCTCCAATTTCATCTCTTGTCACTTCCTGCATACATTCCATATTCTACTGATACCAGTAATGATTGTTTATTGAGAAAACCAAAAATAATTAACATGAATTTTACTACTGATAAGGTAATTCTGGATAAACATTCAAAGCCTTACTTACATACCAGCAATGAATAATTATAATATGTAACAGAAAAGTACAACCCATTCACATTAATAATAAAAAGACAATTTAAATAAAGGTTATTCTTAACAAGAATGTACAAGACTGAGAAATTTTAAATTTAAATTACAAACCACTGATCTTGGCCAAAATATCTAAATTGGGTTTTCTAGAAGCTGAATTCTCAAACTCAGTAACTGCCATCTTATATGTCTCTCTCTTTTACACCAACATGGATAAAAAGTGAGAGTAGTCATCGAAGTGAACCATCCAGCCTCAATGACACAGAGAGCAGATACTCATTTGCTGACTTACGCTGTCATCTGCCTTTATATATATGAGCAACTTGAACTAATTGTTGAGGTAATGAATAAGTAAGAGAGGATTTAGGCAGTTTCAGGAAAGACAGATTAGCTCCCAGAAGCCAGAGAACAATAAATCAATGTGGAATCCAGGTCTGAGAAGTTGGCAGAGAGCAAATTCGCATACATAAAATATTTTAGTTAAATTCTATTCACCTGAGGTTCTGTTTGGCAATTTGAGAGGAAATTTGTAGATTCAGAAAAGGAAATGCTTGCGAATAATGTTTTACATATTTCACAGGAAAGCATCTTCATCTTATCAGTTTTTAGAAAATTTATTCTATGAATGATTTCCTGAAAATATTGGATTTTTACTATAGGCATTAGTTTTAATTTAGGTAACAAAAATCCTAAAGGGGTTATCCCATTCTTTAAAATTGTTACGTTTCTTTGGTCCACTAAAATTTATGCTTTTCACTCACATAACTCTTCTTCAAATAATTTAAATTCAGGAGTTTAGATAGTGCTGTTCTTTTATCCTGTGAAGATTTAACTCTTTAATTTTTGTGAAAGCCTCTTATTTTTTAAGATAATGATTTCTTGATGGATACAGTTACTCGAATTCTAGGTACTTAAGGTTATATTACACTTTTTACTGCAGGAAATGGAAAATTATCATTTTTGAATTATAATTAAGGGGAAATAGTTCACTGTTTGCCTTGTATTAATTATTTGGACTCAAATATTTTTCTTTGGCAAAATAGAGAATAAAAATATTTTCAAGAGGAAACTAAGTGCCTTTTCCCCCTTTTCATCTGAACTTGGGTATATATAGTAACTCTTATAATTAAGGTTGTAACAGCAGAAATGTATAGGTTATTAATATTCTCCTAACTGAATTTTAACAGAGAAGTCTATTCATGGCACCATCAAATCCCTTGAAGACATTTTAACATGCAGACAGATTCATTCATTTATTGATCCATTCAACAAATTAGACATCAAACAAGTTTTGGCTTTCAGGATTACCAAACTATGCTTTAAGCCAGCAGTAAGAAAACTATGGCCTGCAGGCCAAATCCAGCCAATTCCTTGTTTTCGTAAATAAAGTTTTATTGGAACACCACCAACACCACTAAACTCATTCACTTGTATATTGCCTCTGGTTGCTTTGCTAGTATAACAATAGAGTAGACTGGTTACAACAGAGACCATATGGCCTGCAAAGCTGAAAATGTTTACTATTTAACTCTTTACAGAGAAATTTTGCAGAGAATCCCAGCTTCAGCTCCAAATGTAAAAATCTTAGAAGTTGGTGCACCTTTTCTTATAGCTCCTATCTTTTCGGCTGAGCAAACTGAAAGTCAACAACTTTTCAAGGACCTATCAGAGAACTAAGATTAGAGAGAAACCTGCTATCTCAAGATCTGGAGGGACAAGTGAATGCAGAGAGTCACAGGCAAGATTTGCTTACCTGGAGCAAAAGCCACTGGGGCCATTAACTGGTAGGAACACTTAAATGGTGATCTTTGCTAATTGCTGGACCTGAGTATGGACTAGCGTGAGAGTAAGAAATTCTGGATTGTCCGGAGGTCCCCATGTTTTCATGGAACTTACCTCCAGAAATATCACCAGTGTTAAATGTTGAGAAAGATGCTTTTGGACTCTGGGAGGGAGAAAAGAAGAGTTACCATTGTGAAATATGCCCTGACTGTTCCTTGTAACAAAGGCCTTGTCCCACATGGAAGAAGGACATAGTCGTATTCTAGCTACCTCTGGCTTTCCTGTCTTATACAAAGAGGGTAAACTAAGGAACACTTGTGAAGGTCAGAACCCATGGATACAGGTCCAGGAAAAGATTGAGATGTTAAAAACAGACTCATTTAGGAGGTCAAGAAATCCCAAGATAGAATACATAATGTGACAAAATAACTGTGTTACAAATGTACGAAATGACTTCACTGAAGGGGAAGAGGGAAGGTGGTGACCTAAGGAACTTTGGAAATGAGTAGAATCTGTAAGACTAAAGGCAAAAAAAGCTGTACATGCTCACTACACTCTACTCGATACAGTTTTTTTTTCCTATGAATGTGTATGTTAAGAATTCTAGTACCACTATACATGTATATTGGAACCGAATAATTAAGTAAATAGATAGCAGATGGTAGGAGTCAGGTTTCTCACTGTTGGAGTGGGAGTTTACAGATCAGCAAGGGAAGAGGTCAGAATGATTTTCAAGGCAACTGATTAGAGCTGAGGACATCAGTATGAACTCATGTTCAGGTGAATAGAGATACAGATGGTTACATATAGAAATAATTATAAGTATGAGTATATATTCAGATTAGGATACATACACATATTCCTTTACTGTCAGTTGAGAGAGCATAGAAACAATGACACACCAGTAGCAATAAGCACACGTAGCCTCCAGCTCTTGGTTTCTAAAACAATTCTCCAATAAAATGAATCAAGGCTCCTTAGAGAAATGGCTGACTTCAGGACTTAGGCAGGCAAAATAGAAGATGAGGCTGGAGTATCTTACAGTGTCAGAAAGTAAGCAAGTACTCAAGAAGAAAAGAAACAAGCAACCCACATGATTTAGATATGTTAAAGGGACATAGGAGCCAACTGAAAGTGCTTCAAGTGGCCAAAGCTGAAACAATTTGAGCAAAGAAGTAAAATAATAAATACATAAGCACTGGATTATAACCCAATATATAATATAGATATCCACAAGTCTATACTGATTATATGGAGAAAAGAAAAATTTCCCATGCAGAAGAATTCCAAATAATTTGTATAGATATTCTTCCCACAATTTATGTAGTATTATTCCCCATTCCCTAAGTGTGGGCTACGCATGGTGACTTCCTTCCAAAAATCACAGTACAGGAAATATAGAAAGAGGGAAAGAAGAGCAACTTGAGAGACAAACACCATCTCAGTCAGGTGATCAAGGTCAGCATCAGCAGCAGTAAGTTATATTGATACCATGATATTATGCGATGAAAATAGCACTTTACCTCTGTGATCTTCCTTCCCAAAACCCGTTACCCCAGTCTAATTGTAAGAAAATATCAAATCCCAATTGATGAACATTATACAAAATATCTGATCAGTAATTCTCAAGATTCTCAAGGTTATCAAAAACAGGGGAATATAAGGACACCTGATGACTAAATGTAATGTGGTATCCTGAATGGGATCCTGGAACTGAAAAAGGATATTAGGTACAAATTAAAGAAATGTAAACGAAGTATGGACTTTAATGAATAATAATGTATCAATATTGGTTCATTAATTGTAACCAATGTACCTTACAATGTAATATATTAGTAATAGGGGAAACTGGATGTGGGGTAGATGGGATTTCTTTGTATTCTTCTGTAATTTTTCTGTAAATCTAAAAGCGTTCTAAAATAAAGTTTTTAAAAACAACTTTGCTGACCCTACCTTAAGTGAAAGAACGATGGAAGTGATTGGTTTGCACATCTTTTTGTGGAAGGATAAATGAAAAGCAAATTTGTTAAAGGAAGATAACAAGATGGTTTCAGATCATCCTCAACTACTGAAGAGTCAGTTTAAGCCCTGATTCCTCTCTGTGCAAAATTATCTTTCGGCGTGGGAAGGCAGCATATTGCATGTCATAGGAAATTGGAAAGAAATATACAAAATATTGTGATGTTCAACCGAAAGAGTTACTTGCAAATATTTGATAGAGATTCATCACATATATCTTATACTTTAAAAAACTGCAATTTAAATTCACAACTTTTATTGTATTTAAATGAGAGAAATATTTGTTTATATAAATGAATTCTTACCAAGAAATGGAATTAACTGTGAATAAGAGACCCTTCTGATAGACAGCAAAAATTGAAAAAAAAAATTATTGCATGAGATATAAGCAATGGAAAATTCATTGCTTTTCTGAAGCAACCCCACAGAGTTAATTCCTCTATGGTGCTGAAGGCTTCTGCTTTGAAATTTATTTTATTGACCTAAAGCTTAAACTGCAGGGTGACTCAAGGATAATTGACAGGAGGGAGAGAACATCATGCTAGCATTGTCACGTATGCTCTCACTCAATCCCTTGTTAAAAGATGCATTATGTAAATGTATCCTCTGCTGAATTTTGTTAGCTTTTCTTTTTATTTTTTTTTCTTTTATTTTTGGTTCCAGGTAAAGTATTACCCATGTTTGTCAAGGAAGAGGGGTAAAATCCACCCTTTCAAATGGTTCAGTGATCATGTCCCCACACTTCAATTTCTGCCTGAAATTCAAGACCATAAAAGGTTTCAAAACATTTAATGTTACTTTGTATCTTATTTATTTGTATAATGTGGGTTTAAGAAAAAAATAAAGCATAATTAGGAGCAGGAAATAGATGTAATTAGACTCTGAAATATGTTTCTTTAGTGAAGTTCTTTCCCAAAGTTACCCTGTAGCTTCGAAATCAATCTCCATCACACCAGCAAAGAAATGATCAATTATTCATCCAGTTATATATATGTCAGCCAAAACATAAAAACCAAAGATAGAGATATGTGAAGAGTTGAAAGAGGCAACAGCACGTTAGGCTATTTATTAATCAGAATCCAGATTACTCCCCAATTAAACACTGTGGAAATTACAGAGGAAGCAGTGGTCTTGCATCTTTGATGGAGTGGTTAAAGTATTTCTCAGTGAAACAGATTGTTCCTGCAAATGGTTCTTGTAAAGCATATAAAATAGCATAGCTGCTGGAGGAAATAAAAAGAGTAATGGGCTTTTACGAAAAACAAATACAAATGATAAATAAATTATAAATATATATTGTTTACCTTTGAGCTGATGGTTGACCATGCTTTAATATCAGTCTTTAATAATGAGACCCCCTGAGAATTTGATTCTCTGTTTTAAGGCCACTGAGAATACACAATCAATACAGGGGGCACATAAAAACTAATCAGAAAAAATACACTACTGTCCTTGGGTTTTGGAGATAAAAGATTAGCTTTTGGTTCTTTATTTGTGGTATGTTTCCTAGCATACAGTGAAAAAAATAGAGTCTTGCTTTTTAGTCTTAAAATCTCCCATATTTGCTATTTTGGTATCAATATATTCGAAGAGAAATAACTTGAGCAAAATAAAGTTGATGGGCCTGATCTCAGTTGACTTTTAGCCTGTGTTCCCCAGACCCAGAGCTATCCTGCAAGCCTGTTTTCTTTTAAACCAGAGCATGCCCTACTTAAAACAGCTAGCTATAAATGAATCAGGACTGTATCATTCTAAGACATACACAATTTGGGGAGGGACTTGAAAATTAAAATCCTGAAAAACAATCTTTTATCAGTTTCATTTATATTGAACAGCAATTGGAAATGCTTTCTTATAGCAAAAGAGTGATTAAACCTCTTTATCTTCACTTTTAAGAAAGAGAGATTTGACTAAACGTAGGTATGTCTTCACTGTCAAGACTTAGTCACGCATGGAGGGTAGGGCTTATTAACCAGAGGTAATTGATGCAGGCATTAGTGTCACATAGCTGCAGTCAGGCTATCATGCTTCTCATGGCCATGCTTCTTCCCTCATCGTTCAGTTCATTAGCATGCCACTGGAAAAGACCAGCACAGAGTATGCCAAGGCAGACAAAGAAACAACTCAAGGGAGATTTAAACTTCATGACTCTCTCTCTATATATCTATATCTATATCTATATCTATATCTATATCTAATTTTTTGAATTTATAGGAATTCAGTTTTTCATATTCAGTTCTTCATTTCTTAATGTAGAATAGAGAGAGTCATGAATACACACACACACACACACACATATAAAGTTTAAAGAATTTAACTACTCACAGCATGGTAAAACCCCACAGGTCCCCCCCACCCCGTCCCCGTCCCCAGTGAAACAATCCATATTATCCTTGTGGCTAGAATTATGATAAAATGAATTTGAAAATAATTGCAGAATGGTGCTTGTGTCTTTGGTCAAGAAACTATAGTGGGAATTCCTTTCATCTCTCCAGACGTACAGCTTGTTCCTCATACAAAGTGGCCTGGTGAGGTTACAACTGTAACCTCAGACTGGAGAGGCCTGGGTTGTAGACTTATGTCCATATTCCTTAAGCACAACAGTTACTCTGCAGTGAAAGGAAAGCAGAAGATGGTGGCCATTCTCAGAATATTTAAATTTATAGAACCTATTTTGCTTTATCTGGATATTTTGAGAAAATGTGTTATCTCTTTTTTAACTTTTACCACTAGCAATAACAGTTATCATGTATTCAATGCTACTATGTGCCAGGCTGTGTGCATTATTTACCTAACCCTCACAAAACTCTGACACGAAGGTATTATGATAGGCATTTTACAGATGAGGAAACAGGCTCGGCTCACAGAGGTAAACATTCTTTGTCATATGTTTTGCAGTTAGAAGTAGAATATTAGTAAATTCCAGATGTGTGCATCTCTATCTGCACCCAATGTTTCTCATTTTATATATTTACCGACTTGCCTAAATTCTTCACAGTTCCCCAAGTATATGCATATCTGTGCAGTAGCAGCAAATGCATTTGTTCTAGCTTGGTCAAGTTAAAACATTCAGGTCTGGACCACTAAATTACTACAGTCTGATTGTAGCAACATGATGGATATCCAGAAATACCAATTGAAATGACTGGAAATAACCTCTGGCAAAGTTGCTCAATCGACTTTTGTGATACCATGGTCTCATTTTTGAAGATCATTTTGCATTAATCTCTTACTCATTGACTTCATCCAGAATGCAGCTTACATTGCTTTGCCTAAACAATTAAGCACAACCCTGACTTGTCTTCTCCTCTTTCCTTGGAATGACTCTAGATTTCTCTATTACCCTGGATTACAAAGAGAAATGGACAAGGCATTTCTCTTGGAGGCTAACTCATTTAAAGTTAGAGATAAGTGTATGATACAAGTATGAATCAATGAGGGTTGAGAGCCTTATTGGAACAATAAGCAAAAAAAAAAAAAAAATCCAATTTAATAGGAAAGAAAACTCAGCTTTAGTTATCCAGGTTCATGACTAGGTTATTTTGATCAAATTCACCACATAATAACTTGCTTATACGTTATTTCACTAGCGCCATTATCAGAGCAGCTATCAATAGTAAACTTGGAAAGCTATGAAACTAGCACTGAGATGTTACAAGTTAACGTGGAGAAATTAATTCATTTATTCTACAAATATGCTTGAGTGCTTCCTGTGTGGTAGGCACTGTTTTAGTTGCTGAGGATACACTAGTAAAAAAAGGAACTATCTTTATCCTCATGGAGTTTACATTCTGATGAGGGAAGGCATAGCTTTCTCTCTCTCTCTCTCTTTCTCTCTCTTTCTCTATCTCAAGTGCTTTGTGAAAAATAAGAAAAGAGAGATCAGAATTGAGAGTGAGGGTAATTTTATTTGATTATTTTTTTGCTTTTCTCTTTTTTAATTTATTTTTTTAAAAAATATAAATATTTTTCAACTACAGTTGATATATAGTATTATATTAGTTTCAGGTGTACAGCATAGTGATTGGATATTTATACAACTTACAAAGTGATCACCCTGATAAATCTAGTACCCATCTGACACCATACATAGTTACTACAATATTATTGACTATATTCCTTATGCTGTACTTTATATCCCCATGACTATTTTGTAACTACCAATGTGTACTTTTTAATCTCTTCCCCTTTTTTACCCAACCCAACCCCCATCCTGTCTGACAACCATCAAAATGTTCTCTGTATCTAGGAGTTTGTTTCTGTTTTGTTTATTTTGTTTTTTATATTCCACATAAAAGTGAAATCATATGGCATTTGTCCTTCTTTGTCTGACTTACTGAGGGAGGGAGTAATTTTGGATAGAGTAGTCTGGTAGTTTAAAAACATGCCTGCAAATTCTTTGACACATTTACCATGGAGACAAGGATATATATGTCCCATCCCCTTGAATCTGGGCTGGTCTCTGTAACTTGCTTGTAAGCAATAGAATTCAATGGAAGTAAAATTATATGATTTTTGAGTTGAGGCCATAAAAAGCAATGCAGCTTATGCTGAGTGAAACAAGTTAGACGGAAAAAGATAAATATCATATGATTTCACTTATATGCAGAATGTAAGAAACAAAAAGAACAAACTAATCAAAAACAGACTCACAAATATAGAGGACAATCTGGTGACAGCCAGAAGGGAGCGGTTTGGGGGGCTGGGAGAAGGGTGAAGGATTAAAGAAGTACAAATTAGCAGTTGATAGATGGTCATGGAGATGGGGGGCACAGCACAAGGAATGCAGTCAGCAGTAATGTAATGGCTAGGTGGAGAGCCAGAGGAGAGTAAGAGCAATCAGGGGGATCATTTCATAAACTATATAAATGTCTAACCAATGTACTGTCTACTTGAAACTAACAATAAAATAATATTTTTAAAAAAGCAATGCAACTTATAAATAGAGTCACAAGGTTTTTCCCAAATGCATTCTAGGAGGTGATAGAAACTACCTACCTTTTAGAATCACTGGTTAGGAACTTGAATTAGCTTGAATACATTGTAGATAATTTCTTGAGTGAGGACAGTTGGTTTTCACCCACTTAGAGCAATAGTATGATGGCTACATATTCCCATCTATTCATTTTTATGTAGCTGGCAATCCTGGGAGTGGAGGATAAGGAGAATTTAGGTAGAACGGGCTGTAGTTATTTCTTGGGGGAAGCTTGTGTGCTATACTCTCTTAATTATACTTCATTGAATATTCAGGACTTCCTTCATCTGCCCAGTGGTCTTCTCTACTCTCATGGAGTTTAGCTCATTCTCCATACACAGATGTGCACCTTGAAAGATGTCAAGTCCCAATGGCATTTACTTCTTTCCACCTATAGCTAGGAGAGCAGAAGTTGTTCTATGCATTTAAAGTATAAAAGGTTTTAATACAGGAAATGAGAAACTTAAACAAACTTTGAAAGATCTGTGGCGGTGGGGAGGGTGCAAAGATCAGGGAAGTGGCCAGCAAAACCCTTGGTATGAAGCATCGGGCAGGTGGTGCTTAAGAACAAACCTGGAAATTGCTGCAATTCAATGAATTTCTGGAATATGTCAAAGACCATCTTAATCTGCAGCAGTGAGGTGAGTGGTTCTCAGGGGCTCCCCATCCAGAAGCTCTGTGAACTTCATATTTGTTCACGTATCTCCCCAAATCTTCCTGGTCTCCCTCTTTCTGGCACTTAACCCTGGAACCAAACACAAAGAGGGCATTGTAGAAAATGTAATTCCTTTTCCTCCTACTCTCATGGGGTTTAGCTCATTTTCCATACACAGATGTGCGCCTTGAAAAATGTCAAGTCCCAGTGTAAGTTAGAAGGGGGTGGTGATGAAGACAAATTGACGACAGACAATCTAGTGTACTTGCTTCAGAAAGCCTTTGTGGTGATGAAATGAAATTATGCATATAAAATGATGAAAGATCATGCAACTGGAATAAATGCTATCTATTATTAGAATTAGTATATTATTAGTAGTATATACTTTCTGAAAAGGAAGAGTGATATGATACTGTTGTACTCTGATAGCTTTACTTGAAAGTAGAAATTTTGGCCCAAAACTCAGATTGCTCTTCTCTTAGAATTACACCTTTCCTTTTAGCCCAGATTGAGGTTCCTTTTCAGAAGAGGTACATATATACACAAATTAAATGCAACTATCACAGGAAATTAAAAGTCCACCATCTGAAACGCTAAGCTGATATATCTTCAGGCTTTGCATACTAATTTAAAGATATGAAAACCTTTCAAGGATCTGCAAAATAGGGAAGGCATTTCAAGATAGTGATGTAGGAAGATCCTGAACTCACCTTCTCCCACAAACATAACAAATTTACAGCTAAATATGAAACAATTTCCTCTGGAAAAGATCTGAAAACTAGTTGAACAGTTCCTCCACAACAAAGGACAAAAGGACCACATTCAGATAGTAGGAGAAGTAGAGATGTGGTTTCACCAAAACCCTGCACAGTGACGCACCATTGGAAAGGATCTCACAAATACAAAGCTTCTCTCTGAGGAGAGGTTTGTGTCCCACATCAAGCATTCTAACCCTTGGGACCTACACCAGAGAGACCGGCCCTCACAAAATCTGGCTTTGAAATCCAACATGGCTCACATCCAAGAAAACCACAGGGCTGTAGGAAATGGAGATTCCACTATTAAAGGGTTTGGGCACAGACTCACTCGCTCAGTACCTAGTGCAAAAGGATGGTTTGAAAAACATCTAGACCATATGTGAACGAGATGCATTTGCTAATCCTAAAGAGCCTGCTGGAAGGGCAGAGGCCTGCTAGAACTCTCTCCAGAGACAGAGGTGCTGGTGGGTGCTATTTTTGCATTTATAATCAATTTGAAAAAATTTAAAAGTATTAAAAAAGTATATTCTGCTTATAATGCCTCTTTCCTTGATTCCTGATGACGAGCATTTTTGGTAGTGCCTATTCACAATGACTCTAGGCTGGGCCACATCACTTGTTTTGGCCAATAGGACAGTAGTAGACTTGAGAAAAGCATTTGTGTATTTCCACTTCTGCCTCTGGGCCCCTTCTGTTGGTTATTTCTCCTGGATTTCCTTCATGATGCCTTATTTTCTTTTGGGGATTGAGTTGTCATCTCGTAAGTTCATACTAGTATCCAATATACCACTTTTATAACAAGAAAATGGAGGAATGTCACTTTGCCAGTATTGTACTGCAACATAAAAAATCTGATCTTTAAATACTGCTGATAAACTTATCACATGTACTAAATAGAATGGAAAATATACTATTTTTATAATCTTCAGGATGATGTATGTTTCCAGTTGTATATAGATAGATAGATAGATAGATAGATAGATAGATAGATAGATAGATAGATAGATATTGATATACATATATATACATTTAAGTGTTATATATATTTTCAATTATAGTTGGCATACAATATTATATTAGTTTCAGGTGTACAACACAGTGATTAAACATCTATATAACTTACAAAGTGATCACTCTGATAAATCCAGTACCCATCTGACACCATACAAAGTTATTACAATACTACTGACTTTATTCCCCATGGTATACTCTACATCCCCATGATTATTTTGTAACTGTCAATTTGTACCTCTTAATTCCCTCTCCCCATCACCCATTCTCCCACCCCCAAACCATCAACCATCAAAATGATCTCTGAATTTATGGGCTTGTTTCTGTTGTTTGTTTATCCTTTTCTTTAGATTGCAAATATAAGGAAATCATTTAACATTTGTCTTTCTCTGCCTGACTTACTCCACCCAGCACAATACCCTCCAGGTCCACTCAAGTTTTTATAGATGTCAAGATTTTATTCTTTTTTGTTTTTATAGCTGAGTAATAGTCCATTGTATATATATATACACCACCTCTTCTTTATCCATTCATCCACAGGTGGACACCCAGGTTGCCTCTGTATCCTGGCTATTATAAATAATGC
Organism: Pteropus alecto; assembly: GCF_000325575.1. Classification (NCBI taxonomy): domain Eukaryota; kingdom Metazoa; phylum Chordata; class Mammalia; order Chiroptera; family Pteropodidae; genus Pteropus; species Pteropus alecto. Next base: position 1,254,091 of record NW_006435837.1, on the reverse strand, counting down.
TGCAATGAATATATATATGTATGCACATGTCCCTTTGAAGTAGTGTTTTAGGTTTCTTTGGATAAATATCTACAAATGGAATCACTGAGTCTTTCTTTATCTCTTGTTATATAGCCTTTGTTTTAAAGTCTATTTTGTCTGGTATAGTATTGCTAGCCCACCTTTTGTTTGTTTCCATTTTTACGAAATATCTTTTTCCATCCCTTTATTTTCAGTTTCTGTGTGTGTCTGATCTGAAGTGAGTCTCGTGAAAGCAGCATATGTAAGGGTTTTGTTTTCTTATCCATTCAGCCACCGTGTATCTTTTGATTGGAGCATTTAATCCATTTACATTTAAACTCACTGTTGCTCAACATGTAGTTATTGCCATCTTATTATTCACATTTTTCTCATCTTTCTTTTTTTTTCTTCTTCTTCAGGATGGCCCTTTAACACAGGGGCCCCCAACCCCTGGGCTGTGGACTGGTGCTGATCCATGGCCTGTTAGGAACTGGGCCACACAGCAGGAGGTGAGCTGTGGGAAAGCGATCGAAGCTTCATCTGTATTTGCAGCCGCTCCCCAGCACTGGCATCACTGTCTCAGCTCCAACTCAGATCATTAGGCATTAGATTCTCATAGGAGCGCTGCTTCCTGGTGCCAAAAAGATCGGGGACCACTGCTTTAGAATATCTTGCAATACTTGTTTGGTGGTGATGAACTCCTTAACTTTTTCTTGTCTGGGAAATTCTTGTCCTTTGATTCTAAATGATAGCTTTGCAGGGTAATCTTGGATTTAGGTCCTTGCTTTTCATTACTGGATATTTCATGCTAGTCCCTTTGGCCTGCAAATTTTTTGTTGAGAAATTAGTTGACAGTCTTATGGGAGATCCTTCGTAGATAATTAACTGCTTTTCTCTTGCCACTTTTAAGATTCTCTATTTGTCTTTAACCTCTGGCATTTTAATTATGATGTGTCTTGATGTGGGCCTCTTTGGATTCATCTTGTTTGTGACTCTCTGCACTTCCTGGACTTGTATGTCTATTGCCTTCAGCAGCTTAGGGATATTTTGTCATTATTTCTTAAAATAGGTTTTCAATTCCTTGCTCTCTCTCTTTTCCTTCTGGTATCTCTATGATGTGAATGTTGTTACAGTTGCTGTTGTCCCAGAGGCCCCTTAAACTATACTCATTTTTTTGGATTCTTTTTTCTTGTTGCTATTCTGATTGGGTGTTTTCTGCCACCTTATCTTCCAAATCATTGTTTTGATTCTTTGCTTTGTGTAATCGACTGTTGATATCCTCTAATGTAATCATTATTTCAGTTATTGCATTTTTCATTTCTGACTGGTTCTTTTTTATGTTTTCTACCTCCACTTTTATGTTTCCTATCTCTTTGTTGAAGTTCTCACTGAAATCATTGAGCACCCTCATAACCAATGTTTTGAACTCTGCATCTGGTAGATCACATGTCTGTCTCCATTTTGTTTAGTTCTTTTACTGGAGCTTTGTCTGTTCTTTCATTTGGGACACGTTTCTTTGTCTCCCCATTTTTGGCTGTATCCATGTGTTTGTTTCTATGTATTAGGTAGAACTACTAGATCTCCCAGGTCACCTGAGCCAGGTGCTCCAGGTGTATGTCCCTCGTGTAGTTGTATGTGCTATCCTGTTGTAGTTGAGCCTCGGTTGCTGTCTGCACATTACTGGGAGGGATTGACTCTCAGGCTGATTGACTGTGAGGACTGGCCCTGACTACAGTGGATGAACTGTTGTGCAGGGGCTGACCCTACAGAGCAGGATTCACTTTAGCAGGGCTCTGGTGCCTGCCCAAACTGCCATTTGGGTGTGTCATCTGTGGAGGTGGCCTGGTGATGCTCCAGCAAGATCTGAAGCTAGCTACTGGGTATGCTGGACCCAGAGCCTTCTGAGAGGGGCCCTGCACAGGCCAAGTTCATCAGTAGCCTATATCCTGCTAGGGGCCACCTGGCATGAGCCACAAAGCAATCCACAGATGTCTTCTACCTGCTCTTTGCTTGGAAGCACCTGGGAGAGGCTAAGCCTCGAACTGAGGCTGACTGCTGTGAGTGCTGGGCTTGAGGCTGCTTAGCAAAAGGTATCGGGCATGCTGAGGCCAGATGCTGCTTGTTTGGGTTTGTGAAACTTTGAGAGATTTTAAGAAAGTCTTCAGCATGTGATAAGACAGGGTATTTGTATGGAAAAACCACTGGAAGAAGCTTGGGTGGGTCTGGAAGTTAGGTAAAGTAGGCTCTCAGAGAATCATCAGAGCAGGGTGACAAGTGTTAGTCAGGTTGATGGAGACTGAGATGTGGCAGTTGCCTGCTTCTGCACGCTGGGTCAGGGGAGAGATAAACAAAGAAAAATTTTATTGTCTACGGCCATGCCACCCCGAATGTGCCCGATCTCATCTGATCTTGGAAGCTAAGCAGGGTCGGGCCTGGTTAGTACTTGGATGGGAGACCACCTAGGAATACCAGGTGCTGCAGGTGTTAAAAAAACAGAAAAAGAAAAAAATTAGTTTGCCAGCACTTCTGTCTGGGGAAAAGCTGCCCCTCTAGCCCTCACCCTGAAACCAGAATAGTGAGTTCCTCCCCATGTGCCCCGGCACCTTTCGAGCTGCTGCCCCAGCACTGAAGCTTGGAGTAAGTGAGTTCGTCAGCGAGTAAGTCCATGTATGGGCCTCTTAAGAGGAAAACCTCAGACTCCAACAGCCCTTTGTCTAACTTGGCCACAATCTCCCCTGGTTTTCACAGCCAGAAGTTGTGGGGACTTCTCTTCCTGGCAGCGATGCTTCAGTCTAGGGAGCCCAGTTTGGGGCTGTGACCCCTTGCTCCTGAGGTGGGGGGGAACCTCTGTAGCCCAGATAGTCTCCTGATTCTCAACCGCCACACATAGGTGTGGGACCAGTCTGTTATGAGTCTCTGCCCCTCCTACCAGTCTCAATGTAGCTTCTACTGTATGTCCTTAGTTATAGGAATTCTGTTTGGCTCAACTTCAGGCAATTCTCATTGATGGTTGTTCTGTAGGTAAGTTGTAATTTTGAAGTGGTCGTGAGAGGAAGCCAGCACAGCATCTATCTACTCATCCACCTTGGCTGGAACTCTCTCAGTATGAACTTCTTTTATGGGGTTATTTTGAGAACTGAGTAGAAGTTGTGTCCTTCCAGGAAGGATTCTTACTCATTTTTTTTTCCTGCCAGTACCTGTGAGCATTACCACCAAAGATAATACTAATATAATTCCTTGGCTTAAAAAAAATTGGACCAAATTTTTTTGAATACAAATACATCTTAGGGGAAATTCTCTCCCCCCACACTGTCCAGATTCAAGGTTCGGAGATAGGAAAGTTTCCTTGCTATCTCGTTTTGTGGGGCATATTTTAAAAATATTTTTGCTGAGGGTATAACCCTTCAGACCCTAGATATATTTAACAATACCCAATCTGATTCTACACATTTTATGACCCTGGGCTTTACTTCCTGCTCCCCATATGGCTGAAGTTACAAGGCAAGCACTGGTTTGAGAGCTTACTTATATTTCTAGAGTCATTTTATATTTGACCTCTGAGGATTTCCCTTACTTTCTTATTGACTCATTCACACATTTTCAAAGATTAAAAAATATATTTTATCCATCTTTGTTGTTAGTTTATTGCTAGAGATTTTTTTTCTGAGTATTTCGTGTGCCTCCTGCCCTGTATTTCAAAAAGAGAATTTCAAAGAGAGCATGTGATGTAGATCACCACCTTAGGATGGATTAAATAACATCAACCCCCTCTTTTAGGCTTCCAGTTCCTAAGAGAATAATTCTAGAGATCCATTGAAAATTTCCAAGTTAGTTTTTACACTGGCACAAATAAAATCGTATGGCTCTCAAATTCTTCTGTGCTATCACCTAGCCTTAGTGAGTGTGGAAGCTTCTTTGAGTGAGAAAGTATTGGTTCATATGAACTACCCAGCTTTGAATAATATGTTACAAAACTGATACAATCTTAGAAATTATGTTGGACTCAAGAACTTGGACAATAGATTATATAAAATATTTTTGAATGAAACAAGCTAATTATGTACATAATAAGACAGAATTCACTTCATTTGTGAATGCCCACTGAGAATATTGGAACACTCTCTCCAAATTTGAGCAAGAATGCCTGCTTCTCCAAACCCTTGCAAACACAGGAGTTATATCCTCTTATTGGATAAAACTAATCAGCCTTTAATGTAAAATGACAATCTATGTAATTTAGAGCCCTAAAAAATGACTCTGGGATTTATGAAGTTCTCCTTTAGTAACTGAATAATTTCACAAACATTTGGCCTTATGAAGAGTGGGAAGATATCTCATTGTCAGTATTTGTACCCTTACTGATGATTCCTGCTTTATTTTTGGTGAAATAATAATTAAGTCCTACCAATATACAAAACAAAATAAGAGGTTAACTGAGAGGCTATTTAAAAATTTGAGTTCTAGAGTCCATTGACTTGAGTTCGAACCCCAAATCTACCACTCCTAACTACATGAACAAGAGAAACTAAATCAACTCTTTGAGGCCCAGAGATCTGAAATGTTTACAAATTTCTTATACCATTAACTTTAAAATAAAATGCAATTTAAGAATATATCCTAAATATTCTAGAATTAGTATATTAACAGGTTACTCTACCTTGATATATTTCTTCATACAGAGAAAAGTTAGCAGAAGGAGGAAGAACAATTTTACCTTTGTGTTTTAAGATTACTTATCAAAAAACAAAATAGACAAGCATATCTATACTGTTTCAAAGGCTCTTATAAATAAATTTGTACATTACTTATGTGTAAGAAGTTTTTCTATTTGTCAAATCCCCTCAAATTTGTTTACTTGGATGTTTCCCTCAAAGAGTCATTTACGAGGTATTTGTATACCTTCTGAAAATGATTTGCAGCCCAAGTAATTGTTCTCAACATCATATGCTTGGGCAAAGAATGTTATAGAAATCTAAATAATGGGGCTGCCTTCCCAATGAGTCTCTTTCAGCCCAACAGTCAGCATTTTCTAAGTTTGCAAACTTTTTGTAACTAAACACAGGTTGTGTGACAGCTTCTATTACTTGTCCAATAACAGCTCTCGTATGCCCCTCCTTCTTAGGAGCTATGCCAATGTTTGATCACAGCTGTGAGCAATTTGAGTCAAAAAAGATGATTAATTGGGGGAACCAAGTCATGGAGCATTGGGTGCCTGCCAGAGAATTGATAAAGGACTTAGATTAATATCTGGGGATCATAGCTTTATCATAGCTTATAAAACTCAAGGCATAAAATATCTAAAATATGATATGTTCCATGACTGCAATGATACCTCCCAGTCAAAAAAGGGTATTAAGATCTGTTTAAGTAAACTACACCCAACTTTGCTGGCTCTTAATATAGCAGATGTGATGTCTCTCTGTGAGATAACTCCAGTGAAAATTGAATTTGGACCTTACTTGATGATACATACTAATTAACTCTATTTTTAAATGAGATATTTTAAAAAATCTTACTGAAACTATCCTTATACAATATCAGAATGAGGTGAACAATAGTAAATATTCACAAAATTGTCAATTGGCAGGTGAAGTTCTTGTTTTCAACTGTGGAGATTAGTCCAAATCTCATTTTGTTCCCCAATAGTGGTCCCATGTAACATCACCAAGTAAAAAATGGTCTCACTACTTCTCAATTCCACATCTGAATTACATTCTTCACATACTGAATAAATTTTACTGCAATCTAGATGTCAGCTATAGCCTAGAGAAGTTTGTTTACCTCTCAATTTCATTTCTTGTAGAAAGTTTAATGCCATTTTCTGAATTACTGTATATTATCAGAGAGGTCATATTTTTGTGGTCACCTTTGGCTTTATTATCCTGTTTATTTTGAAAAAGTACATTGTATAAAATGTCGTACTATTTAGTGTATTCTGCAGAGCATCACTCATTCACTTATCCTTTTATTAAATATTTATTGAGGGCCTATTATTTGGTAGGCCACATAATATGTGAGGCACTAGGCTGGCTTTAGGAGAAACAATAGGCTAGTGTAAGGAGGAGACAATTGTTAAATAATCACACAAATAAATAGACCATTATGAATGATATGTGCTATGATGGAAAAGAGTATGTTTTAAAAAATATGTAAGTGGATTTTATCTAGGATGTTAGAGACAGCTTTCCTGGGTGAAAAAAATGTATTAATATGTGACCCAAAAGAATTATAGCAGTTAACTAAGCTAAAGGAGAGGGTAAGAAAGTTCCATGCTTTATTTAATGATAATGACTTAAACCCTTATGTACAGGATTGAGTCCTGTGAGAGAATTTGGAATACTAGAGTGATAAAAGATAACAGAAAATGTACAATTCATGAGTTAAAAGGATTCACTTTATATAGGAGAAGCAGCACTCTTTGCGCAGAAGGAAAGGACACCCCAAAGTTAGAGGTTCCTTGATTAGTATGTTAGGTGGGAGAAATATCAGGGAGTTACCATCTGATGCAAATGGAGAGTTCTATATGAAAAGGCCCTGTGACAGGAAGGAAATCATAAAGGAAGGTCATTGCAGCTAAAGTACAAAATCAGGAGGTATCATAGTGGGAAATAATACTGGAAAAATGGCAATGTCACATAAGAAATTATAGGTCATGTCATAGACTGTGGTTGCTGTCCAAACAATGAAAAGCCACTGATGTAATTGAGGCAGGATCTAATCAGGTTTACACTTCAAAGCAGTACTTTAGTGACCCAAATTTGGAGCATGACTGAGTGGAGAGGCCAAGAATTAAAGCAGGCTATTGCAGGAGTCCACTTGAGCAGTGGAGATAGCTTAGGCTAGGGTGGTTGCAGTAGATGTGGAAAGACATGGAAAATTTGACATATTTAGGAGGTAAAAATGACAGCTTTGTGATTAATTGGATATGAAGGCTTAAGTTTAAGGAACAGTCATGGATTACTCCTGCTTCTTCCTTGTATAAGTAGTTGGATGGTGATGCCATTCGCTCTTCAGTGTAAGAGGATCAAGTAGGGAGATCATGAATTTGATTTTTGACATGGATTTGAAGCATATATAAAGAAATATTCAATAGAAATTTGGATTTATGGTCTAGGGTTCCAAGAAGAGTTTTGTTCTGTAGAAATTACATTTGAGTCATCAGATGATGGGTGCTATTTGAAACCATGAATGAGAATAAGATCGCTTAGTAAGGGAACAGAGGAGGAAGAAAAGGGAACTTACATTTCAGGAACTTCATCATTAGGTGTCCAGGGAGCAGACTATGTAACTGCAAATAAGGCAGTAGTGAGAAGTTAGAGCAGAGGGGGAAAAAAATGGGAGGGCAATGACTTCCAAACCAAAAGATTAAGGTTTTCAAGAAGGGAGTGGTCAACAATATCAAGTGCTCTGGAACGCTTGAACAAGGAAATAACTTAAAATTTCCACTGGATTTAGTGATGTGACAGTGATGGAGAGTCTAGAGTGGGTTGAGAAGTGAGTGGGGAAATAAGAAAATGAAGACAATTTTGCCAACTATCCTTTCAAGAAGCTAAGTGGTGAAGGAGAGAAAAGAAAAAGGGCTGTCGATGTTAGTAGTATGTGGGGAATAGGGAGATTTTTTTTAAAAAATGGCAATGACTTAAGCCCTGGCATGAAGGATTCTGCTCCACAGAGAATTTGGAATATGAGAGTGATAAAGGATAATGAATAGCGTATGTTCAGTTCATGGTACAGAAGGATCCACCGTACATATAGGAGGAAAGGTGGCCATCTCTTCACAGAAAGGAATAAGGGTACTACAGAATTAGAGGTTCCTTCAATAGACTGTTGGGTGGGGGGAAGATAAGGGAGTTACCATCTGAAGCTTCCTCCTTTCACCTAAAATGCCAGGTTATTGTCTGATAAGTGGAGAGATGGAGGGGAAGGCTTGATGCTTTGATTAGAGTAAAGAAGGTGTGAAATAGCTGTTGCAAAGAGTCTATGGGCACTGTTGAAAATCCCTTTGAGGTTGGCATTTTTAAATTTATAACTGGATCAATCTGCCCTGTTAACAGGACTTTCCTTGGTGATGTTGAACTAAAGGAATAGAGAAAACAGTTGGTTGAGCTATAGAAAGTTGGGATTTAATTAAATGCTACACACACAAAAAGACAAAACTCAGCTTCCTTACTTAATTCCTCCCACTCCTCCCCTCCCCACACACATCCTCCAAAGCCCATTCATAAAAGGCCTTTGATTTGTGCATCACTTTTCTTAATTTTTGAAGACAATAGAAGGTTTGCATTATAGCAGTGCAGCCCATTAAAAATTGATTATACATCTTTTTCTTAAAATGCCTTCTTGTACCACCCAGTTCTGTTAACTGGCTCTTCCCTCATTCCCTTTTCCTCTAATTTCTGTTCATTTCTAATGCTGAGCCACCAAGACATTCCTTTTATTTTACTGCTTCCTGCTAAACTCAGCCCTCAGGGTATCACCTCCAAGAACCTGTTTATCAATATATTTTCCTAAACAAAGACAGTTCCCTCTCTAAAATAAATCCAGGTGCCAGTGGTTCAATGAATAATTTTTTCACCTATGGCACATTATTATTTATTTAACTGTCTCTTACCTGTGATAATCTTCTCTAAAGGCGTCTTTGTTGTTTTTAATAACAGATGAAACATGTTTGTCTTCTCTTCATTCATCAATCATCAAATGTGTGAGATTGGGAAAGTCATTTCATTGTTCTAGATTAGGGACTAGCAAACTACAGCCTGAGGGACAAATCTTATCTATTGCCTGTTTATATAAATAAAATGTTATTAGAACACATGCACATTCTTCGTTTACTTATTATCTATGGCTATTCTCATGTTACAATAGTATAGTTGAGTAGTTATGATAGAGATTGTCTAGTCTGTAAAAACATATTTACTACCTGGCCCCTTAAAGAAAAATATTTGCCACCTCCTGTTTTAGATCCCAGTTTATCCTTCTGTAAAATGAAGAAATCTGAGAATATGCTCTCTCATAATCTTTTCAGTTTTAATATTTCAAGATGTTAAAGCTAAACTATTAGGTCTCCACATAAAAGTCAGCACATCTAGGGGAATTTATTTGAATACTATTGAAAAGTAGCAATTCTGGCCCTTATCATTCTCTATACTTTTATTCTGATTTATATTTATTAATAGAATATATTACTCAGTCATAATGATATATTCATATATCTTTGTTTATTAGAACATAAATTTCATGAAGGAAATTTGTTTTGCCCATCACTGTACCTCAGTGCCTAGAACATAACAGACACTCAAAACATGTGTTAAATAAGTGAATAAGTGAACAGATGAAATACTTCCCATTGAATTTCTTTCCAGTCCCATATATAGAGACAGGAAATACTTTGAAATAGATAGGAGTGTTCTTTTTGCTCGGAGCTCCTAGGGGATTGTTATGAACTGAATGTGTGCATCTCTCTGAAATCTATATGCTAAAACCCTAACCCCCAATGTGTCTGTGTCTGTATTTGAAGGGGCTTTGGAGTAGGTAATTAAGGTTAAACAGGGTGATAAGTGTGAGGTCCTAATTTGATAGAGCAAGTGCTCTTATAAGAATAGGAATTGACATCAGCATGCATTCCCTCCCCCTCCCGCCCTCCCTCTCTCCTCTTTCTCTGTCATGAAGATTCAATGAGAAGGTAGCCGTCAACAAACCAGGAAGAGAGTCCTCGCCAAAAAACAAATCAGCTAGCACCTTGATCTTGGACTTTCAGCCTCCACAATTGTGAGAATATAAATTTCTGCTGTTTAGCCACCCAGACTGTGCTATTTTGTTATGGCAGCCCAAGCTGACTGACACAGGGGTATTTGTGAAGGATCCCTGGAGATACACCTGATGACCTTTTCATACTCTTCTCTTTCCCAAAGGCAACAGCATTCGGATATATCGTACTGGATTAATAAGCAGTGGGCTTTATATATGTGTAAGTGATTTGTAAATACTAAAAATGTTGAAGTTAAGTAAATTAAAAGTAATAAATACATCTCTATACTTAGAAATTGAGTATAAGGCCCCACATCATATTAGTGAACATTCCCTCTTCACAATAAGTGAATTACTCATAGCTACATAAAATGGTGGCTAAGCATGTTGAATAATGGAGTCAGATTGCTTGTTTTGAATCTAATTAAGTTCTGTTTAACTTGTGGTGTCATTATGGACAAATTATCCTCATTTTCCTTCTTTGTAAATTGAAGAAGATAATAATAATAATTATCTATATCAGTCAAAACAGACCAGGCTACGCTGCAGTAACAAATAACCCTCATATTTGCGATGGCTTAATACAAAGTTTATCTCTCGCTTCCTCTATATTTCCATTGCAAGGCAGCTAAGAACTGTGTTTCAGTGGTCCTCACTTTAAGACACAGGCTAAGAGTATCACTTTGGAATATTGTTAATTGTAATGGGGGAGGAGAGATCCTGAAGAATTGTACATAGGATCTTAAAGTTTCTACATAGACATGGCATTTATCACTTCTGCTTACATTTCACTGGCTAAAAGCAAAACGTATGATCATTTCTACCTCCAAGGAGGGAGAAAAGAGCAATCCTACTACTGCCCAGAAGAAAAAAATATGTATTTGTGGTCAGTTCTAATGAATATCACATTATCTCATAGAGTTTTTACGAAAAATCAAATAAAAAAAGCATTCACTGCATGAGGTGCAATTCTTGATACAAAAAAAAGAATGTGCTAAATGCTAGTTATTATCTAGTATTGAATTACACAGAAAACACTTCTATTGGGAAAAATGGCAAACTATTTTTAGTCTTGCAAGGAAACTCTGACTCCGGCAAATATAATACAGATGGGGTTAACAGAAAACCTCCGTTATTTCTCTAACTATCTTTACAATTCCACAGATGAGTACTCAATCACCTAGATGCAACAAATATTTTCCTCCCCTCAGATTGATTTCTTGGAGAACATATAGAAGAAATATAATGGAGAATCATTATTCTGTTATCTGATTTTGATAAGATGTCTTGCCTTTTAAAAAAATTTTATTTTATTATTAGTTTCAAGTAGACAGTACATTAGTTAGACATTTATATAGTTTATGAAACGTCCTCCTGATTGTTCTCTCCTCTGGCCCTCCACCTAGCCATTACATTAATGCTGACTGCATTCCCTGTGCCGTGCTCCCCATCCCCGTGACCAACTATTAACTACTAATTTGTACTCCTTTAACCCTTCACCCATTTCTCCCAGCTGCACCCCCCCACCCCTCCCCTCTGGCCATCACCAGATTGTCCTCTATATTTGTGAGTCTGTTTTTGATTAGTTTGGGTTTTTTTTGTTCCTTAGATTCTGTAAGTGAATCTAAGTAAGTGAAATCATATGATATTTATCTTTCTCTCTGACTTCTTTCACTCAGCTTAATCACCTTTAGGTCCATCCATGTCATTACAAATGGTAGGATTTCATTTTTTATTGGCTGTATAATATTCCATTTTATATATGAATCGTAACTTCTTTATCCAATCATTTATTGAAGAGCATTTAAGTTGCTTCCATATCTTGGCTATTATAAATTGTGCTGCCATGAACATAGGGGTGCATAGATCTTTACAAATTATTGTTTGGGTTTTATTGGGATAAATACCCAGGATATACTTTTTGCTGGGTCAAAAAGTATATCCATTTTTAATTTTTTGAGAAACATCCAGATTGTTTTGCATAGTGGCTGTACCAATTTGCACTCCCACCAACAATGTATGAGGGTTCCCTTTTTTCCACATCCTTGCCAATATTTGTTCTTTGATTTACTGATGTTAGCCATTCTGACAGGTGTGATGTGATATCTCGTTGTGGTTTGTCTTGTCTTTTTTAAGTTCAAGATTTTGTTTGTTTCTAGTTAGATGGATTACTGCTTCTTTGTTGGGCTACATTAATACGTCTATGAAGGCCCTGTAAGCCATAACTCTCATATATTAACATTACTTACAAATCTTGGCTTGCCTATGAATTTTATTCCTATCAATTTTCTTAAGTAGCAAGTAAAATAGTGATGTGACCATTATTTTAAAGAAAAATGAAAAGTAGAATGCATATTGACACAAGAGTTAAGGCAATCTAGTTCCAGCTCATAATTTAACTAACTAGTTATATTATGTTGATCAAGTTAGTTAATCTTTTCTAAACTAAGATTCTTTAGAATGACGGGAGTTAATTTAAACCTCACTTACTTTCACCAGACAAACCAGGGTGACTCTTCTCTAGCTTCAAAGATTAGTGCATGATGCTAAGTCCTTGGACCATGGTTATATTAGCACACAATATGTAGAAATTAAATTAGGTTTCTCAATGCAATTTCAAACTGATTTTCTACAAGCTCAGTTGAATGGAATGAATTTAATTGCTCAATTGTTTGACTTCTCTTATTCGACTGAAACCAAATTTCGCAAATTTGTGCAATTCACTCATCAATGATTATTAGCAACGTAGTTTTAAATATATTCAGTCTGCAATTAAAGAAGAAAATGCCCTGTAAGTAACAAAGTCAAAGAATGAAAACGATTCATGCAAACCACTGAAGCTGGATTGTTTGTCAGAAGTAACCTCATTAGAAATCTAATGATAATAGATTCCAATGACATCCATTTAATCTCTCAAATCTCTATTTAAAACATTGTTTTTCAAACAGTGATATTAATCTTTTTTTAACTTGAAAATTTTGGTCAAGAACTTATGCAGCTGATTTTTAAGTTAAAAAAGAATCAATTTGAACAATTTCTCAAAATTTATTTTCAGCATTTAAATTATTATCTTTAATAATAATAATCTTTAATTCATGGTAAATATTTTCCCTATTAACTAACCTGAAAATTTATATACAGAAAGAATAGTTTACTATGATAAAGCACTGCAGTAAGTTTTCTCCCATAATGCCAATTTTCATGAATTTATCTTCTAGAGTCGCATAATGGTGCATGAATCAAGAATTCATATAACCCAATTAATGTAATTTGGGTGGCAGACAATCTTGGATGTCTAGCATAATAGCAATCCCAACCCTTTCACCCTTTTTTTCCCACTATAAATTATCAAAATACCACAGAATCAGTTTACCAACCTTCATGAAGCTAGAAATGAGCACATGAGCTATATTCAAGCAATGAGATATAAGAGGTTATATGCCAGTGTCCTGCTAGGAAGATTTTGCTTTTCTGATAAGAGAGACATGTGTAGTAGTATGAACCATTTACCTTCTTCCTGTACTAATTATGGACTTCACAGATGGCACTGGAGAGATTCTATTGCATTCATGATGTCAAAGTATGAAGTCCAAAGCCAAACATACCCAAGATGGTGGAGCACCAAAAGAGAAAGAATCTGGGTCCTTAATGACATTGAGTGGCAGCTGCACTAATACTACTTACCATTATCACCTCTGAACATCTTTTTGGGTGAAATTTTTGTTTCTTTTAGCCCAAAATATCTCTTGCCTACACAGATGACATGTTAGTTTGTTTTGATTTGGATGTTTTAAAAAAGTTTATACTCTATCTTACTCACTAAATTTATCATTCTTCCTATTGCAAAATTTTAATTAAAATGTATGAAAATCATTGGAACAAAAGGCCCTTAAGAGACTACTTAGATCTTTGTGCCTTCACATAGAAGCTAAATAGTCCCTCAGACATGATTATCTCACTCTAGGTTTGAAAGAATAAATATTCTACACCCTTTACCATCGACCCCATCTAGTGCCTTTTGGGAACATTAAGAATATGGAAAAGGATGTGAAGAATAGCCCGGAAAAACTTCAATTGGCCTCTGGCAGTTGCTATAAATCCTAGGAGAATGGTATAAAGTCAGGCAGTGTGAATTTAGTAGCATCTCAAGGCATCCTAGGAATCTCCCACAGTGTCTCAATATGGCAAGCAGTTATTTGTTGCTAGTGCCCTTTATGCTTCCATTGATTTTAACTCTGGATGTTCTCTTGTTATTTTTTCTCTATAGTTGTTTCTCTCACCTTTATTAGTCATATTCTATATTGGGGAATTAGATCAATAATATTTGATGGGTGAGATCTGAAAAAGATCACAATGAATAAAAGTGAGAGAGAAAGGAAAATGGCAACATTCAAGGTCACATCAGCCATGTTTAACAATCAATTTCACACATAACCTAGTCAAGCATGCATATATCTGATGTGATAAATCATATGGAAATTCAGAATCTTCTGGTTTCAAATACATGAATAAGAAAACCTATAGGAGAACCTTACATTACTTTAATTTTCCTAGGATATTCTTTAGTTTCCCCCTCAGAATCAATAGGGTAATTTGATAACAAAATCTGGGACTATATTGAAAAGAGTAACTTAGGTTGAAAATCAAGTGACAACTGTCGGAAAAGTGGGTTCAAGGTTGCCAAGACAACCACCTACCTACAGTCACAATGTGAAAAGGAACCATATATGTGTGTTCACAATATTTCATTGACAGATTTAACAAGAACATGAATTGTTTTTTGATACCTTTCTTTCCCAAATCTGTTATTTTATGGAACAGTGCTGCTGAAGCCATGTCAAGAAAAATATGTTTTAATATTTTCCATCAGAATTGGCAATAGAGATTTTGTCCTATATTCATTTTTACTTCCCCCAAACCTGCCACACTGAAAAAAATAACTATATTTACATACTCTAGACATGCTATGCAAAGATAAGTTGGGTATGAATAGAAAGACATCAGATACACAGGTGGGAACGAATGAGGCACAAGATTCTCCCTTTTCCAAAGAAGTCATCAGGTGTCATTCTTCTGAATGGCAGAATAAAGAAAATAAAATGGCAGTTTTGAAGAGAATTCATTGAAGGTTATGTAAAATATGAGCCATAGACTAGATGGTAGAAGCAGTTTTTAAATAGATGAATGAAGGAATGAATGAAGTGACACTGAAACTATAACTAGCCTTATAGTTTGAGGGAATTAAGGAAATCTTATTTTAAAGAAATTGTTTTGCTTTTAGAACTGTAGAAGAAACTATAAACACTATGAATTGTTCTCTATGATTAAAATACAGCGACAGACATTTAGTAAAATATACATTTTTTTAGCTGATAAAAGATATGGCTGCGTATACCTGGACAGCGATGTGAAAAAAGGATGTTCCGTGTGAGTTTGAGAAGAAGTATTCTGCTGTTGTTGGATGAAATATTGTAAATGTATCGATTAGATCCAGTTGGTTGATAGTGCTGTTCAGTTTAACTATGTCTTTACAGGTCTTCTACCTTTTGGACCTGCTCATTACTGCTAGAGGGGTGTTGGAGTCTCCAGCTATAATAGCAGATTCATTTATTTATCTTCACAGTTCAATCAGTTTTTGCCTTATATATATATATTGATACTCTTTTGGTAGGTGCATGCAGATTAAGTATTGTCTTCTTGGAGAACTGACTCCTTTATCATTATGTAGTGCCCCTTTTCTCATAATTTTTCTTGTGTTGAAGTTTGCTGTCTGAAATTAATAATAGTGACTGTAGCTTTCTTCTGATTAGCATTAGCACGATATATCTTTTTCCATCCCTTTATTTTGAATCATATGCATTTTTTATATTTAAAGTGGGTGTGTTGTAGAGAATATATAGTTGAGTCTTTTAAAAATCCACTCCAAAAATCTCTGTCTTTTTATGGGTATATTTAGACCATTGATGTTTAAAGTGATTGTTATATAGTGGAATAGATGTTTACTATTTTTTTACTGTTTTCTATTTCTTGTTCTTTATTCTTACTTTTATTTTTCACATTTTTTCCTACAGTTTGTGTTTTAATCGAGAATCCATTTTCTCTCCCTTCTTAGCAACTCTACTTCTTCTTTTAAACTTATTTAGTGGTTGTTCTAGAGTTTGCAATATAACATTTACAACAAATCTAAATCTATTTTCGAATGATAGTATACCAGTTAATAGTGCAAGTAGCTTATAATAACAAAATATACCTAATTCCTCCTTCCCATCTCTTATATCATTGTTGTCATTCATTTTACTTATCCATAAAGTAAAATCATTGAATACGTTGTTGCTATTTTAATTTTGAGCAAACTATTATGTTAGATCAATTAAGAATGAGAAAAATAAAAGGTTTTATTTTACTGTCACTGATTCCTTTTCTAACGCTCTTTATTTCTTTATGTAGATCCAAGTTTCTGGCCTATATCATATCTATTTTCTCTGAAAAACTTTTTAAAACATCTCTTGTCAGGCAGGTCCACTGCCAACAATTCCCTCAATTTTTGTTTGACTAACAAAGTCTTCATTTTGTCTTCAATTTTGAAGGATAATTTCACAGGATGCAGAATTCTAGGTTTCTGGGTTTTTTGTTTGTTTGTTTGTTTGTTTGTTTTATCAACACAATATATATTTTACCCCACTCTCTTCTTACTTGTATGGTTTTGAGTAGAAATCAGATCTAATTCTTTGTTTTTCTATAAGTGAAGTATTTTTTATCTGGATTCTTTCAGGATTTTTTTCTTTAATTTTGTTTTTCTGTAGTTTGAATATCGTATGGCTAGCGTTTTTCTTTTCATATATCCTTTTAGGTGTTCTCTGAGATTTCTTTATCAATGGTTTGGTATCTAATATTAATTTGGGAATTTTTTCAGTCATTATTGCTTCAAGTATTTCTTCTGTTCCTTTTCCTCTTTCTTTTCCTTCTGATATTCTCATTATGTATATGTTATACCTTTTGTAATTGTTCCACATTCCTTTGGATATTATGTTTCATATATTTCAACCTTTTTTTTTCTTTGTTTTTCAGTTTTGGCAGCTTCTATTCATATATCCTCAAGCTCACTGATTCCTTCCTTAGCTGTGCCCATTCTCCTAATGAGCCCATCAAAAACATTCTTCATTTCTGTTATGGGGTTTTTGATTTCCAGCATGCAAAGGGCTCTAATGGAAGTAGTGGAAAACATGCAAGAATAGATGCATGATGTTCAAAGAGAGATGAAAATTCTAAGAATCAAAAAACAATGCCA
The DNA here is from genome assembly GCF_000325575.1 of Pteropus alecto. Classification (NCBI taxonomy): domain Eukaryota; kingdom Metazoa; phylum Chordata; class Mammalia; order Chiroptera; family Pteropodidae; genus Pteropus; species Pteropus alecto. The sequence goes on along the minus strand of NW_006435837.1, from coordinate 1,237,056 downwards.
AAAATAGATAGTTTTGATATTTACCAAATTTAATTCTCTATAAATTAATACAAATTCAATAGAATTTATAGTAAAAAAATTCTCAAATATGATAAAAATTACTCTATATTTCATTGTAATAAGTTGGACTCTGGCATATGATTACTTGAGCTGAAAGATAAAAATCAAGTAAATATCCAAAAATGTAAATGAAAAAAGGAAATACAATGATCTCGTCATATTACAGATAATTACATGCTTTTTTCTGTTTTTTCTCAATTGGGAGAAAACAGGTTTTAGACTCAGCAGAAAACAAAGAGTATAATTTGAAGCCTGCGTGCCCTTTGAGTTTACAAGCTTGGAGCACAAATCAGGTATTCAACAGTCAATAATTTTTTAATGCCATAATTCACAGTAATGGTCATGCCACACATTGGTGCCAAGAGTATACAATATTCAAATTAAAAATTTCCATATTATTATCTTAAACAATTAGTTCCACTAATATTCATTGCACCCACTGATGATTCTCTGCTTCCCTCAACTTCCACTTTATGATTCGCCTTCTGGTTCTGAATAATATTGCCTTCATTTGCCCCTATGTTTATCATGTAGAAGTTAGATTTATTGCTTTTTAATTATTTCATTGAATGGGAGACTTTAACATGGTAATAGTAAAATGCATTTGTTTTTCAAGGACTTTACAATTTAAAATTTTACTTGCTTAAGCTACAAGTTAGGGCTAGTTGAACTCAGGTCTATCTCTAGGTTTCCATGGATCTATCTTTTTTATGTGTGTAGTTTATCAATGAAGAAATGTAAGACCTAGTGAAGATGAACACTTTGTAGCATGTAGGGTAGATAAAAGTGGTCATATAGATGCTCCATTTTATTCAAATTAAAGTGACTCTTAAAATATATAAGGATGTATTTCACAGTAAAGGACAAATGGATAGAAAGAAAAAATATGATAAAAGCAAAAAGCAAAAAGGTCAATCTAGGAAGTCTAACAGTCTAGTAATAAGAGTTTCAGACACTGATAATTAATATTACATAGTGGAGGAAATAAATGGAGAAACAGTAGGAGAAAATTTTCCCTAATTTCAATATATGTTCTCAACTGAATGTATCCTCTGATTGCAGATAGGAATATTTTTCATAACAATGAAAAATAAAGGAGTCTAAATGTTTTTTGGAAACAAAATGAGGAAGTCACCCAGAGTGGTGCGTGTGTGTGCGTGCATGTATATGTGTGTTTGTATGGGGGTGGGGGAGAGAGAGAGAGAGCGAGAGAGAGAGAGAGAGAGAGAGAGAGAAGAGAGTTTACATTTAGAAGAATCAGATAGAAATTAGATTTACATAAGCATTACTGCAAGCTAGAACATTACTCAAGAAGGCCTTTAATACTCTGAGAGATACACTTACAATTACAACACATTATCCATTAAATAGCAAACTAAGAAACTTGTAAGAACTCAGAAATTTTTATGTACCCTATACAAAAAATCTGTTATTTCCAATCACACACTGTAAACAAATAAAATGTTAAATAAAATAAGAGAAAACACTTTTTATATGCATTTATAAGTTGAAAAGAAAATAAACATTCTTTAGTTTTTAAGAATTAAATGAAACATGGAACTTGAAGAGGTGAGTAGGGCACTGTTGCCCTTAGACCATTTGATCAATCCAGGTGATTTGGGGTAGTGTTCATAGTTTCTTGGTGAACAGGGGAGAGGATGAAAAATGGAAAGCCTGTCTCCTAAGAATTAACAATTACAAGTGATTCTGTACATAGCCTAAATTCATACTAGTAGGTCCGAAAAATTTCAGGTTAATATTACTTCAAAGTGATCTGTAGGTGGGGCCCCTGGCAGAAGCAAATACGATTCATTTCTGGGGGATTGAGACTTCAGTATATTCCTCAAAGTTCTAAGGAATACTAATGCAGAGTAAAAAATAAACATAAAAAACCCACAAAGAAATAAGAAACCATAGGTGGTAGCTAGAAAAAACAACAAATAGTAGAATTAGAATGATACTTCAGATATTGACATTTTTAGACATGCAAAATGAAATAAGTGTATTTGATACGTTTAGAATGGTAAAACAAGAGATTGAAAGTATGGGTTAGGATATAGGAATTAAAATTAAAAATGACATAGCACCTAGAAAAATAACCAAATGGAATTTTCAGACATGAAAAAAATCGAAAATAAAAATACAATTTAAAAATGTAAAAGTTTAATAGTCAATTTAAATACAGAATTAGGCAACAAGAAGATCAACCTGAAGACATGATTCAGGGAGAGGTACAGAAAGACAAAAAGATGGAAAATGTGTAAAAAGACACGAAGCACAGATGACAAGATCTACTATATTTCTATTTGAAGTTCTAGAGAGGAAAGGTTTGTGTGAGAGAACATTTGAAAAGACACGTGATAATTTTTCAGAAATTAAAGACAACAGTTCTTAGATATCAGAAGTCCAGTGAATCCCAAGGGACTGAACTTGGTGATTGGCTACCAGGGGGCAGAAAGGGCTTGGTATTATGACCAATTTTAATTTATTCAAGGATTGCAAGGTTGATGTAATATTAGATATCAATTTATATAATTATAGTAACAGTTAGCATAAGAAAAATTATATAGTCATCTAACAAATATGGTAAAAGTTAATAAAAAATAAATTCCATGTCACTATAATAACTCCTGGCAAATCAGGACAGAAGTAAATTTTCTTCATCTGACAAAGGTCATGTACCACCAATTTGCAAGAAATATAGGAGGGAAGAGAAGATGACAACAAGTGCAAAATTGCTTATATTTTATGAGAGGAAGAGAGGGAGAAAGAGAATGATGGAGGGAGAGAAAGAGAGAGAAGGAAGAAGGGAAGGAGAGAAGAAAAGGAAAGAGGGAAGGATAGAGGGAGGGAGAGAGAGAGGGGGGAGGGAGGGAGATTGATATTGAGATTGTCTAAAGAGGATAAATCATGACATAGGGAACATTACAACAAAGTGATAAAACCCAGAAGAGATAAAAGTGGGTCTTTTTTTTTCCTTTTTTTTTTTTTTTTAAGCAGAACTTTTCATAGTGGTTTCTTCAGGGATGGGGTTAAAAGTGAAAAGAGGAGGAGACACATCTCATTTTGTGTTCGAGGTATACTTTTGTACTGATTTGAAATATACTTTATGTAAGTTAAATGGAAAAGGAAGCTGTAGATGAATATGTGTATATAATATGCTCATATTCATAAATACGTCCTGGCAGCATGTACAAAAAGTTGAAAACAGTCTATGTAGAAAGAAGGAGGGTTAGAGTGACATAGACTTTACATTTTGCTGCCTTTTGTCATGTTTGTATCTTTTTCATTGAGACATTATTAATTTCATAGTAACAAAGTACCACAATAAACGTTATCTGTAACTCACCCACCCCAAACACCCAGAATTATTGTTCCAGTTTTTTATTCACTGTTAAAAATTTTTTCTTTTATTATTAGTTTCAAGCATATAGCACATTGGTTAGACATTTATATAGTTTATAAAATGATCCCCCTAATTGCTCTTTCTCTACTCTGGCTCTACATCTAGCCATTATATTAATGTTGACTGCATTCCCTATGCCATGCTCCCCATCCCCATGACTATCAACTATTGATTTGTATTATTCATTTTTTAAAAAGTGTTTTGTTCCTACTGTTTTCAGAATTATTCCTTTAAATTGGTGCTAGGCATTTTGCAATAGGCAAGAAAGTCTGCAAAACAAGCAGTTGCTCACTCAAAATACCCACAGCACCACCATTGAGGAAAACTGATTTCAGTTTAAGGATGGACTTTGTTGGTTTCCCTGCTCATACCGTTTCTTGTATCTAATATCTTTCTCTTTTGTGGATTTTCTTTTTAGTTTGCTAGACCATATGTTTTAGTAATACTGTTTTTCAGGAAAAGAGTGCATCGAGTATATTTCCAAATCCTTATGTTTAAGAATTTATTTTCCCCCTATGATTAAATGGATCCAGAATTTAAGATTCAGAATCCTTTGCCCTCATACTTTTGAAGACATTTCATCATTGCTAACTAGCATCTCCTGCTGGAAACAAAGAAAAGTCTAATTCTCCTTCTTTATTATGTAACAACTTTTTTTCTTTTTCTAGGATGTTATCCTTTGGGTTCAAAAACATTCCTAGCATGTGTCTAAATGTAGTTCTTATTTGGTTATTATTATTATTATTTGGTATTTAGAGTCTGTATCCTTGAAGTTTTAGATTTCTATTAGAAAGAACGGAAGCATGAAAATGTTTTGGTCTTGCCAATGCTAGAGTGTTAGGGAAAGGAGTGATCAGGGAAGTGAGTAGATAAGATTAAAAGCAGTTATTTTTTAAGTTTCTTTTTAGACCAGTGATACTTAGTCTCTCATAGGTAAGAATTTCATTCCTTTCAGAATGGGAGTTTCCAAAAGCAATGGACTATTTCTGCAATTTATTTAATTGCCTGGAGATGTGATTGAGAAAATTATCTGAAAGAACCAGCAGTGCCTTGGTTTCATATAGGAATGGGTAAATCTTCTGCAAATTAATCTACTTGTGCAAAAGAATTAACGGACATTTGAAGACTTTTGTAATAACACTTTTAATTCAGTCCAGCTATCTTTACCAAAGTAATTCAGAGATAATTTCAGAAATTTTATTCAAATAAATGAAGGTTCAACTGTTATAATTTGTGTGATATCCCATCACCAAAATGCCACCCATTTCTACTTGCTTCCTAAGAAGTACATATCACTATATTAATATTCATCCATTTATTTGTCACATTCTGCAAGAGAATGAAAAATCTTTACCTCCCCATTTTATAGAAGATGGGATTTAAAACCAAAGTCAAATAATTAATATGTTGGTTTTCGTGAATTTATTTATTCACTCAGACAACATTTCTTGAGCTCTTTTTAAAGCCAGGCACTACCATAGGCACTGATAATACAAAGATAAGCAAGTATTTTTCAGTGTACTGTGTAAGAGGGGCATCAAAAGAAATCATTACAATACAATGTCTACAGAGCATTTGCAAATTAAACAGAAATCTCTCAAGTATCAATATCTTTGGTATCCCAGTTTCTCAGTCTTGCTCTTTTGGTTCAGTGGTCTCCATGCTTTCTATTTGTTACCATGTTCTTTCTTCCTCTCAAAAATCTTCCACAGTGATACTTCTAACGTTCAAGTCCAATAATGCTCTTGACTGATACAAACACTCAAATTACTCTCCCAGTCTCAGGAAAAGGGCATGATAGATCACACAAAAGGTCCAATCTCACTATTTGTTCAATCATATCCCCTTAATATCTCTTTTAATATCTTTACCTCATTCAACACTTAAATCATACCAAAAACCTGCCAATTCCCTTCAACTCCCCAATTATATTTCTGTGGCTTTGAACACACTGCTATTAGCTTAGAGTGTGCCTCCTATATCTCCTCCAAAGGTTCTTTTTCCACTTAGTCAAGTCTGATGTAATCTCTAAGGAGAGAAGTCACTACCACCTCTTTGTCCTCTGACTGTGTCTTGTTTTTCCACTGTCATAGGCCTCATCGTATTCTATTGCATTTATTCATTTACATATGGGTCTATCAAGTTGTAAATTCCTTGAAATCATGGATGAAGCCTTCTTTATCTTTTTATACATACTACCTATAAATGTGCTGAAATACGGTAGATAATTTTAAAAACTGTCAAACGACTTTTTCAACAAGAGTGCTTTGAGATAGGAATATGGTAGATTGGTTTTCTTTTTTGACCTCAGTCTAAAGTAGTGGTCTTCAGAGCGTGATCTCTGGACATGTAGTATAAACACCATCTAGGAATGTGTTAGAAAAGCAAAGTCGCAAGATATGTCCTACCCTTCCCCCATGACCTATTAAATTAGAAACTGGAGGTGCGGCTCAACATTTTGTGTTTTACCAGTCCTCCAGGGGATTCTTATACAGGCTAAAGTTTGAGAACTAATGCTCTAAGAAAATTGTCGTCCTGTGGGCACTGTGCCTGGTGAGCATTATATTGTTCCCCAAATGAAAGAGAAGGAGTAGATGAAAATAAGGAAGTTATTAACTTTCTAGAAGATTAAATATGCATAGGTTTTAAGAATTGGGCCATAGAAGAGAAGGCAGATTTTCATGGGCATGAATGTCACAGGATAATCACATGAAACATGATATCAAAACCAGATAATGCACCAAGCAAGTGATAAAAATAGAGCAAGAGTACCAGGTAGCTATAACAATAATGACCAGATGATGAAGATAAGACATCGGGAGAGAGAACTACAGAATACACGAACTTGTGTGCAGGAGTAGAAGAGAGGGAGTTAGCAGCAAAGTCCAAATAATTGGAAAATGATTAATTGGAGGCTGCAAAAGGAATATTCAAATCTTTGCCACACCAGGAAGAAGGCTACAGAAGATAAGAGAGGGAAAATGGTAACATGTAAAATTAAAGATAACTAACAGAGAGACCCGAGCACTCCTAAATAGAGGTAATTCACTAACTTCCTATGTGAAGAAGGATTGAGAGTAAATAGTACACTCATATCTACCATATTATCTACAACGTTCTGATCCTGTGATACAGCCAACCTGTTAAGGGAATGGGCTTTGTTCAACACAATGAGATTCTAATTCTGGCTTCCCTGATTATCAGCTGTGTGGTCTGAGCTTCAGTATTCTTATCTAAAAAGAAAAACAACAACAACAACAAAAAAAAACAGGAACAAACATGTCCATCGAAATATATTTGTTTTAATAATAAATGACAAAAATGGCAATAAGGTATCTTGAATTCTAGTTGGCACATATAAGGTATTTAATATAAGATAGTGATTATTATATTTGGATTAAGAATTTGGTCATAAGTTCTGCATAAAATGACATATAAGGTAAGTTCTGCATAAAATGACATATAAGGAATTTGGTCATAAGTTCTGCATAAAATGACATACAAGTTCTGCATAAAATGACATATAAGGTTTTTAATATAAGATAGTGATTATTATATTTGGATTAAGAATTTGGTCATAATATCTGCATAAAATTTTTCATAATGTGATAAAGTGATTCTCATATAAACTCCCTTATGTGATAAGTGCCAATTAGTAACCTTAGTCTAGAATGCTGGTGGTGACAGTGGTGTGTGTAGGCAAACTCCAATTCCATGATACTCCTTCAGTTCTCTTCTACTTACTGTTGGGTTTATATTTATTCTTGTTCACATGGTAGAATAGATTACTTGATTGCTACAGTGAAACAATTGATTATATAATATCAGAGGCAAAATAAATTCTGTGGTATAATGCTATTAATTTGGCCAAAAATACATTTCGTACATTATATTGTGGTCTACTTAAAAATAAAACATAATTTTTACTACAATGATAGAATCAAGGGTTCCACATCTTTTCTTCCACTTTTTTTTTTTTTATTAAAAGGCTTCAAAGAATAAAGTGGACTTGGATTTCCTTCACTTTGTCACCTGCTCACACTGATTTGATTAAGCCCAGAGAGATTCTAGTAAAAATCTAATTTGTAGAACTTTCATCATGGTGCAGTGTAAAGAACACTTGGCAGGATTTACGTATCAACTGACGATTTATTAGCTGTGAGATCTTAGGTAAGTCACTTCATTTCTCAGAACCTCAATATTTTTCACCCTGTAAAATGAGGATGAGGTGATACACCCACTCATCTTCACAGGGTTATTTTGAGATGCGAATGCATGTGAATGCACTGTTTAAAATGTGCAAACATTAGTTATTCTCTATTTCTAGATGTTCTATGAGGAAGTAGTTCTTTATATTTTAGCAAAGGTTTCACATAACCCTGCCTGAATCCTGACTTTTTTAACTTGCTAGGCCATATCTGTAGATGCATTTTGGTTTTTTATCTGTAATCAACTCATGCGTAGAACAAACACCATAACCATCACCTTGTTTTACTATATAATCAGACATTTTAGTTTTGCACTGTTAGAGAAATAAAAATTCCCTATTCTCTCAAATTGTCTACTGATGAATGAACAGCATCCCTCCTCCTCCACCAAATTTTATAATCTTTAGAAAAACAGAGACACCAAGCATAGTGTTTATTACAAGAGGCATTAATAACAGCCTGCTGAATAAAGGCTGTCTATTATATGTCAAGTGGCTCTAGAGTACTGTGCCTCACAGTTCAGAAAATAAAGCTAACCTAAAAAAGCAGGTGGTGAATCCTAATTCAAGGATAGATATTTGTTGTAACAGGTTGCCCTTAGAGCTAAGGAACATCTTTATCATCTGTATGAGCATAAGGTGTTCTGGTATTTGGGAAATGGGTAAATAAAGAGCTACTATGTAAGTTGTAGAAAGATGGCCAATTACAAAAATAGAATTTAGGGTATGAATTAGCATTAAAATTGTATAGAGGCAGCACTGAGTAGAGAAAGATCGGTTTAAAATGGGATCTAGATAGGTTCAATTCCTAGTTCTGTCTTACCGTGTAGGTTAGATCAAGTCATTGAAATTCTGAACCTCTGTTTTCTTATCTATTAAGTAAGGATCATAATCTGTACCCTGAGAAATTGGTTGCAGAGATATAAAGAGAAATTACTTCTGAAAGTAACTTCAGAAATTACTTTTATCCTGGTGTCTAACACAGAGAAGGTACTAAAAAAAAATCCGTTTCTATGACTTTGGTTATTTTTCCCTTTTCTTCCTCTCTTTTTCTTCATCTTTTCTTTCATCTTTGCTAGAACCCAAGTCATCCTTTTTGGGGAGATTAAGAAGGCAATTTAGAAACTTATATAGAGACTTCAAGCTAGCATAGTGATTTTTTATTATCATTGTAGTAGTTGTGAAAATGACTATTTAATAGAGATTTCTGGATATTAAAATGCCCGTATTACTCATATTTAATGTGCATAAAAATAAGAACTGGTGAGTAGCCAGAAAGAAAAGTTAAGAACAAGAGCCTACCTCAGAAAAACAGTTGACTGCATGGTTGAGGCAGGGAAAGTATAAAGTGGACCTGGAATGTTTTGTGGCACCAGAAAGTGATGCTCAAAGAATGATCCAGACATTGTTCATAGAACATAAGAACAAGCTTGAAAGGGATATCTTTGGCCAAATATGGGACAACTGGAGCAGGAAATTATGACAGTAACAAATTATAACTCACTGATAAAATATAAATTCATGATTCCGTACAAATATAAATAAAATAAATGTTAAAATAAATAGGAAAGAAGAGAAAGGTCTTTATTACAGTAGAATGCCAACTAATAAATATAGACAAAATGATGGAATTGGAAAATTACCATTTGGTAACCATAATACTAATAATTAATTCAGGTAAGAATCATCATGCTAGAACTAGTGGGTGAATATTTGTTGAAGAACAGTATATTTATATCTTCCCACAAAATACTTAGTAATTATAAAGGGAAAAATAGTAACTTTACAGTGGAGGCTCTCCCCTTGTCATTTTAGAAAAAAATCTGAAGTATTTAGAAATTGTCTTAGTCAGTTTGGGCTACTATAATAAAAATATCATAAACTGGGTGGCTTTAACAATAGACATTGATTTCTCACAGTTCTGCAGGCTGTAAAGTCACAGATCAAGGCACCAGCCATTTTGGTGTCCGGTGAGAGCCAGTTTCCTGGTTCACAGATAGCTATCTTCCTGATGTGTCCTCACATGGCAGAAGGGACCATGAGGCTCTCTGGGATCTCTTTCTTCAGAGAACTAATCCCACTCATGGGGGCCTCACCCTCATGACCTAATCACCTACCAAAGGCCCCACCTCCTAACTCCGTCACATTGGAGGTTAATATTTAACATATAAATTTGGGGGGACACAAACATTCAGTCCATAGCAGGGCTAAGAGGGCATCATGCCTGAAACTTATTAGCAATTGATGCAGAGGAAAAATTATAAATACAACTATCTATCTTTCTATTAAGATGAGGGAGAGAATGATAAAGCAAATATGATAAAATATTAACACTTGAGAAAACTCAATAGGGTTATATGGAAATTCCTCATAGTATTCTTCCAATATTTCTTTGAGTAAAATTATTTAAAAATAAAAAATTTTAAAAAATAAGAAAGAAAAAACACCTTGAGAATGGACAGATTTTTTTGACCCAAGCCTTGGCTTCACTGGTTAGCAGTGTGACAGTGAGAACCTTACCTAAATTCTCCACGCTCAATTTTCTCATATGTAAATAGAGGAAATGATAATTTCAATATCCTGGGTCACTAAAAGGCTCAAAAAATGAATCATAATAGGTGCTTAACACTGTATCTGAAATGTATTAAGCAATCAATAAATTGCAGTTATTGTTGTTATTATTATATTATAGACCAAAAACAAATTTAACACATCATTTATCTTTTAGATCTTTCTTTGGAACTCTTTAATGTGCTCATAGGACCTTATATCTAACTTTATTTTACTACCAGTTAATACTTTATAATAACTAAGAGTTTGCATGTCTATCTTTTCACTATACAGGTATCTCCTTGGTGGTGACAAACCTATTTTCTCATTGTCATGACCTTAGTGCCTAGTGTACAACAAAGGTGCACATACTCAGGAATTTCGCAAAGGGCAACACACTAACATGTACATGCTCTATGACTATGGTTGACTAAATGATGGAAAGGAGGGGCACGGGAAGAGCACAGAAGAAAGTCCTATAAACCAAAACATATAAGAAGATGTTGGTTTATTTGCATTAAGCAAATGATCCTTATATGTTGAAAGGATACATAAATGACCTATAACTGTGATTGAATTTGAGACTCCAAGTTCATTAGGATAACCAACCACAGGTGATTGACTTTGGTTTGCGAAAGACGCAAGAAAACAAGCAAATGAATGAATGCATTGCAAGCACTGTCCTTTGGAATTTGGCAGCCTGGATTTGGAAAATTATTCACCAAAATTGTTCAAAACATCATGATCAGTTATAATTTAAGACAAATGAGAACAAAGAGTGTTTACCCATTGTTCATGAGAAACTCAAATTCCTTACATTCTTCTTAGCGCACATACAAAAATGTGTGCCAGATTATAGGGTAGTTTTGCAAAGCAGACAGATGGATACACTACAAAATCATTTATTTAGAATTCTGCCTTGCTTCAGCCAAGGTACTCATTTCCATACTAATATTACTGAAATTCTTTAATTTACCTTTCTTTTTTCCTTTAATTATTGTGTTTTGCTTCTCTCCCAGATCCATTAAAGTATCACACAGTGATGGAATTGAAAAGAATTTTTTCCCAACAGATTTATGTTCAGGGATGATTTTTCTTCTTCCTTAGATTATTTAAAAGATTCTCAATATTTGTTCAAGAGTTAAACTGCCCTTCAAATATCCTTTTACATTTTGAGACATATCCACTGAAAACATTCTCCATAATAATTATTCTGTGGTCTTTGGAAGAAATTTGTCATTCAATTTGAAGGCAGACTAAAAACAGTCAAATGTTTGTACATCTAAGTACGATAAATGTCCCTACAAATAAATATTAGCTTCATTTTTCTTGACAGATTTAAATAACTACTTGAAATTGTTTTGCCTCTCTTTTCAAAATGTGCAAAAGGACTTTAAGGAGAATAATTGTAAGGATAACATTTAATGCAGATACCAAAGATCCTTTAGAGTGCTTGTATATGTTGTCGATTGCTTCTTATACATGCAAAACACATTGTACACACATGTATAAGAATATGGCTAAAAGAGAAGGTATAGTTAGATTTCATTTTTATATAGAGTGAAGTCAGAAGATGAAAATATGATTGAACTCTTAAAAAGGAAGTTAAAATTATTTAAAATGAACAGAAATTGGTAGAAAAGAATGGTAGAAATAATATATAAATCTTTAAGGCACAAGGGATATTGAAGTACTACCTTGGTTGGATATTTGAGACACAAGAAAAGAAGCACATCACTAGATTAGGATTTTCAACTCACTAGAGTAACTAGCATTTCAACTCTAGGGATTAAATAACACTAAACATTAGTTTGTCTCACTCAGAGACTTTTTAGCTACATATATCTGCTATCTTTTAAATATATATTTTGAATAAAATGAGAAAATAAAAAGTCCTAAATAATTTTCCTGTTGTGTATAAGTAACTACCTACGAGTATCCAGAAAAAAATCAGTAAATGGAGTGACCATTAAGAAATAGAGAGCTTAAAGGGAAATGCAAATCAAAACCACAATGAGATACCATCTCACACCTGTTAGAATAGCTATAATCAACAGGACAAATAATAACAAATGTTGGAGAGGATGCGGAGAAAAAGGAACCCTCATACACTGCTGGTGGGACTGCAAATTGGTACAGCCACTATGGAAAACAGTATGGAGGTTCCTCAAAAAACTGAGAATTGATCTACCATATGATCCAGCAATCCCTCTACTGGGTATTTACCCTGAAGATTTGAAAACCCATATCCGAAAAGATATTTGCACACCGATGTTCATAGCAGCAATATTCACATTGGTCAGGACATGGAAGCAACTGAAGTGTCCTATGACAGATGATTGGCTAAAGAAGCTGTGGTACATATATACAATGGAATATTACTCAGCTATAAGAAGAGATGAAATACTGCCATTTGCGACAACATGGATGGACCTCGAGATGATCATGCTAAATGAAATAAGCCAGACAGAAAAAGTTGAAAATCACATGATATCACTTAAAAACATCCTGTGATTCTTCAAAGCCCAAGATCACCTCATGACCACAGTTATTTTGATACATTTATGGGAGCTAAAGCGGGATCGCTGTAAAGGGTCAGTTTGTAAAGATTAAAAAATATATAAACAAACCAAAGAGCTTCTGAGAAGCATGACATTCTCCTTGAGTGGTCTTTGCTTTATTTTGCACAGTAGATAATTTTCCTGGGCCATAATGCCTACTAGACTTTCTATTCTGTTTTTGTTTCAAATGTGAATTTCTTAGTTCAGAATTTAGCTTAAACATCACATGCACAAATGCACACATTATTAGAACAGAGAAATGAAAGTCACTTTAAGGCACAGAATATGGTTTCTTGATCAGAAAAAGATTATTTTAAAGGAAAGAAATATAAAGAAAAGAGGGTATCGATCAGAGGTCATTTGTTAATTTTTCTTCTCCTCAAATAATTATTCAGATTGCCTTTGAGCCTCGGGGTATGCTAGGCAGGCACAGGGAATACAAGGAGAAAAGGGATTGCTTGTGAAGCCAGAGCTATTCAAGCTTTTCCAAATGCTGAACAACAGAGAGAGTGCCCAGGCAAGCAAATGCTACACTCTTGCCCATCTGGCAGGGATATCCCTGTTATGGACCATCTGAGACTGATGTAGGAAATCTTTGAATCACGTCTTTTCTCCTTCCTCTGATTCCTTACTCACAAAGAAGCCTGATAATAGTAATTTGCTTTCCTAAGTCATATAAAATTTGAGAGCAAATATATTTGTTCTATGACCACAGTCAAGAATCCACTGGAAGAGGGCTAGACAGTATTATTTTGCATTGCAATCTAATAGATTGGTATTTCGGTTTAGAGACTCCAGTCTTAATGTAGTATCATTGTGAGCAAGTCTCGCCAAATGCTGCAGAGGCATACTCTTATTTTATTGTGCTTTGCTTTATTGTGGTTCACGGGTGTGTTTTTCACAAACCGAAGATGCAACCCTCTACCAGCAAAAAGATTATGATTTGTTTTATTGTGATACTCACTTTATTACGAGAGTGGTCTGGACCTGAACCCCCAATATCTCTGAGGCATACATGTACTTAAAGGCCTCCATAGGCTGTTAGTACCTTCAAGGCTGAGGATAACATAGAGGTGATTCTGTTTTAGTGACATCTTGCTTCATGCCTTCCATTTATATTCGTGCACACAACCTTAGCTCTTTTTCAGGTTTCTGGACCATTTTTATCCTAGTTTCTTGTTGGTGCGATATAATGGAAGAATATGGGTTTTTGCCATCTTTTCTTCTGTCTGATATTCTAACTAAACAAGCTTATTTCTGCCTCAGTCTTAGCATTTATTACTTTTCTTGGAATGTTCCTGGTGCCTTCTCATCATTCAGGTCTCAGCCCAAGTGCCATCTCTTAGAGAGGCCTTCCTGGACCATCCAATCTAAGGTGGTTGTACCTCTGTCATCACTCTTTGTTGTATTTATCTTGTTTATTTTTTATGAACTCATTTTATGCTCCTCCCACTAAAATATGAGCAACCTGGAGGGTAGGAGCCTTGTTTGTTTTAAGCACCACTCACTCCCCAAGACCTAGAGCAAAGCATAGGAGTAGAAAGCATAGGAGCTTAATAAACATTTGTATCTATGAATGAATGAATGAATGAATGAATGAATGAACAAACAAATGAGCATGGCTCCTAAATTTGGGTTGGGATTCTATCTGACATCCTGAAGTCAGTTACTTGAGGAATAACTTTTCTGTAAAGTGTGGATGCTACCTCCCTTCAGAGAAGATTAACTGAGATGATGTGTATGAAAGTATCTGCGACAAGATATTTGTCAATAAATAATTATTTTTGTTTTCCTCACTATTCCCTTTTAATGCACTTTTGTAAAGCAAAGAGAGCTATTTTTAAATTCATGTAATTAGTAACTCACAACATTATTTTGCATTTACATCCTGCACACTTTAAATGTCTGGCCTCTAGTCTCACACACTTTGCTTTATAATTCCTTTTTGATTCAAATCTGATAGTCTTGCTTTAAAAGATTAAGCCTAGAACATAGACTTGCTTTTTATCACTGCTTCATTTTTCTATCTCTTCATCCTGAGGAAGACACAATAGCACAATTTTCCTCAAATATTTATTATAATAATAAAAATAGTTATAATTCACGAATCTGCTATGTGCTTGGCAATATGCTAAGCATTTTACATATATCATTTTATCTCTCTGGTAAATATTATGACATTCATAATATTTATAATATTTAAATAAGCATTATGATAATCATTGTAGATGATAAAACTAAAATTCAAAGGGACCTGCTGATGATCACATAATTAGTGAGTAGAAGAGAAGGGATTTGAAGCCAACACTCAGACTCCAGTCTTTGCTCTCAACTGCTGTACTATATTGCCTACTCTGGCAGTTACTGGCCCTTTGAGATGCAAAAATCAATAAGACACAGTCTTTGCCCTTGAAGAACAAGAAGTCCACTGTCAGATGCAGAAATGAACAAAAGCAGTGAACACATATGAGTATTGTTATAGGGTATATACAACTGCTCTTGCAGGGAATGAATAATTTTGGATATGGAAGTTTTGGCAAAGCTTTAAAGAATAGTAGAAACTTTCATATAGAAAATGGATGAGCAGAGAGGTGTCTAAATCACTGGAACAGTGTGTGCAAACCTCAGAAGCATGGAAGAGCACAGTGTGCTGAGAAAAGACAGTTTCGATGAAGTTGAAATCTAGAGTGAATTTGTGTAGGGGTTGGCGAGGGAAATGTGGCAAAATGCAGAGGAAGAGAGATGGAACAGAGAATAACATTTTGAGGTAGATTGTTAAGGAGTTCAGACATTAGCTAACTTTACTTTGGAGAGGAATATCATGAGATCTGCTTTTCAGAGAGATCATTCTAATTCTGACCTCTCTCATACTTATTTGAATGGTAAAGGCATAGCTTTATTTGTAATGTCATCGCTAGTCAAAATGCAAATCCAGCCCCTTTTCAAAAGTGTGTGTCATCATTGTTTTCAGATCTGACTGACTCAAAACAACCAGTTTTCCTTTTTCTTCCTCTGGAACCCCTCAACAATCAATGA
>NW_006435837.1:1219105-1220917 GCF_000325575.1 Pteropus alecto | reverse complement strand
TGTTTCTTTGAACAACTATTCAATTTAAATGTGTAAATATACTTGCATATATGTATTTGGGATTTTCTGATTTACCGCTATGTCCTCCTACCTTAGCTACCTGTAGATAAATGTAGAGATTTTGGATTTCTTTAATAACAGCTGAAAAGACTTTCTTTTCATTTAAAAAGAACTACTCCTTCCTCCATCTCCTCAAATTTATCCCAAATAATTACTTTTTAAATTGTTCTTAAACTGGTAGAAACAATAGGTTGAAAACATCATGGCCTGAACCCTTCTGTTTTTCATCGTGAAATGTATATAGACCTGGCAGGCACTCCATGTTCTTGATTAGATGGTTGCTAATCAGGAAAGGGGGACATTCCAACTGTGCTCTCTCTGGTGACACTGAGATTTGTACTCAGGAAGCTTATGTATTTTGCCTCCCTCTGTCCCTTCAGTGATCACATCCAAGCTATTTTCCAATTTTTGTTGCTGTCTGCTACCTATACTAAATGAATACTAGTAGTGTTTATATAAAAACCATATTCATCTAAGCTGTTAGACTATTAAGGTCATTTTCTTTGGAAACTTTTTTTTTTCAGACTTATGTTTTCTCCCTCATCATTCTGTCCTTGTCTTTTTGAAAATGTAGCATCTTTTTTAAACAGGTTGAAAGGTAATGAAGTCTTTTTATTGGTTAGATGTGGTCATGGTAGGTATGGATAAATCTCCTGGCATCAAGGCCATCACCAAGGATCCTGAGAAACGTCTTAGAAATGAATAGTTTATTTGCCTGGAAACTAAAGCAAGGCAACACAAAACCTACCATCTTAACTGCTTTGAGAGAAAGCTAGACATGTTTTCCCTTGAGAAAACTCTTCATCAGTCCCTTAGATGTCCAAGATTATTAACTTAAATGATTTTCTAGGTAAACTTCTATATTACAAGTCACCGCATGACCTGAAATCAACCACCTAACCCAAACTTGAACTACTAGTACTTTTTTATGTATACACTCCTGCAAAAGTTCACTTCATACTGAAGGTTGCATCCAAGGGAATTGTCTCTGGTGCAGGAGAACCTGCCGCTGTGCACAGCGTCATCATTGGGACTCAAGCCAAATACATGCTACAAAGCCTCAACTGTTGATTGATGACAAGTACATCAGCTTGTTTGAAATACCATGGGGTTCTCCAGTCATTTCATTTCCTAATTGTGAACAATTATTTGCATTTAATTTAGATCTCATCTTGCTGCCTGGAAGTCAGATGGCTACACCACCAGAGCCAGAGGAAGTAATTACATAATCTCCAATATCTTTCCATCAATTAATTTATTTGGATGAGTTTAAATGGTAACATAAGGAAGTACTTGATAGTGTTAGCTAAAGGCAGGCAAAGGGAGGTGATCATAAAATGAGTCATCTACATCCTTCAGCTCAGCCTTATTACGGTTAGCTCATGCTTATAAAAGAAACACTGCAATCTTGAACTAGCTTTGCAGTAAAGATTAATGGAAGTTCTAGTAGAATTTCAGAATGTATTAAACATTTTTTTCTGATAATTTACCAATGTTCTTATTCGGTTTATCTAATTATAATCTGAAAGTCATAAGTTAGGGATAATAGCCTCTTTGAAAATTGTTGTAAATATAAAATGAGATTATATATGAAAAATTACTTCACTTACTGGCCAATGGCTGCAATTTCTCAATGCATGAAAGTCATTGTTTATGTTACTATTGATGCCAGTTTATTTCTAGAGAAATACGAGACAACAACTTTATGAGATAAAATATTTCAGTATCAAAATCATTTTATTAAACAAGTTA
>NW_006435837.1:1215722-1219057 GCF_000325575.1 Pteropus alecto | reverse complement strand
AGGAAGAACACAGGCCCAAATGACTAATCTTATTTTTGATAAGTCATTGCCCATGTCATGGAATTGTGGTTCTCAGACTTTTGGTGTCTGTAGCCTGCTTTGTTGAGACAAAAGACCATACAGAAATCTAGTCAACCGACTCCCAGATACCAACTCCAAATAAACCAACCAGGGAAATGGGAGATTAAGAAGAGAAAGGGTAATAAGAAAGGAAGAAAACTATTATCTTGTGTGCCAACTATGTGCCAGCTATGTGCTGAGCCAGACACTCGAAATAAATCCATAGACAGATTTTAGAATTCATCTCAATTGCTGCTATTAAGCATATCATCCTTTTTTTCTTAGTCAACTATACTACTAACCCTTGTACTTGTGCACTAAGGTATATAAAGAGGATGGGGTACAGTCTTGGGAATAAAAACAAGGGTAATAAATGGTGGTTAAGCCAGACTATCATAGGAGATACTCTCTGAGGCTTCCTGCCCCTCCTTCCTTTTCCTTTCGCTCATGCCTGCAGGTGGCCTTCCTACAGTTATCCTGAGATGATGGAAATAAACTGCATTGCTTATCAGCACCACATGAGCAGCAGTGCAGTAGCTGTCCAGACCTTCCAGGCTGTACTTGTGAGTTTCTAGTCACAAAGTAATTCAGATTAAAGGGACTTCCTCTTTTATCTCTTCTCTCCCTTCTCCCTCTACTGACAGGAAACATCATCCTGATACCATAGGCATATTATCTCATCTGCTGTTCAAAAAGAAAACCTTTATAGCTTACTGAGGATTATGAGGCAACCATATTAATTCCATCCTTCTTAAGTGGTTTATCTGTATTGATATGGGATGTGAGTGGGGGTGGATTCTTCCATGTGCACCCACATATTTACAGTGGGCAAGAACTGAGAGGGAGCACAAAATGTATGTGTTTGTATGGGTACATATAAGGAATAGAAATCCTCTAAATGCATCCTGAGGATAAGTACAAAATGAATGTTTTAGGATTATTTATTGTTTCAAATTATTAATAATTATCTTTCCCTTTAGTAAGAAAAATAGATTGACTGTCTTTCCTTAAGCCCACTTTAACGAAGAATGTTCTTAAGCCATTACTCACAGTATTTCTTCATGGATATTATAAATAGGTAAGTATACTCCATTTCAAAAATGTTCTTCCTATATGTCTTCCTCCCATTGTAGATGTAATATTTTCCCCTCTGTCTCTATTTCTTTTTCTTGTCTTTTTCCTATTCCATTTCACCTCTCTTCTTTTACGCTGCTTCTTTTCATTGTATTATACTATCTTAAAAGGCTCTTTATTTTCCATATGGACTGTACAGTCCCATCAAAAGTAGGTTATTTTATAAACAAAAATTTCCATACTCAGAAGGCATCATGAAAGTAGTTAGCTTCTAAGCTAACAAGAGAAATGCTTAGCATGTTTAGAAGTGCAAATGATGAGTTTCAGAATCTGAGGATGCTTATCTGGACCTGTTCATCTTTTGAAATTCATCAATGTCTAATGAATATGTCATTTGTAAATTCTAATTAGTGACAATCATATATCGAGCTCTACATGGAATTTGAAATACCTAAACAGCCACAATGCCTCAACATTCATTTTCGGGCATTTCAAATCCTCACCTGTAAAATGGTAGTGGACTTGCAAATTCAACACAGACACAAGCAGCTCAACATATCTTTCAGTTGCCAGCAGCTCTGAATGATTCCAAGGGGCTGTTTAATGTACATCAGAGAGGCTGTTCTCAGACTGCTCTCCCTCTTCTCTCTAGAGTTTGCTTTCCTGGCAGTGACAACAATGAGGCATCCAAGGCAAGGAGCCATAGTGAGGGTATTTCCTATCTCGCACTGCGTCAGTAAGCTTACAGTGAAAATATGGCAGGGAAAGACTGAAATCTTTTCAACCACTGCCTCTAGTTAGAATTACTTTCTATTAAACTGCCTTGTTGCTGGAGCTTTAAAGTTGAGTCAAGTACCATTTTTCACAGCATGAAATTTGGAGAAGGACCTGAGTTCAAATCATCATTCTGAATGAAACTCATTTGCTCTAAAATTTTGATTGTTTCTTCTCATATCTAGGCCTCAAGTTCCTCAAAGGCAGATGGTGATGACTAAATAGTACCCCTTTCATAGAGGTGCTATGAGCAAACCAGTACATTTTGCTTTTAGGTTATTTGGAAAATTTCGAGGCAAATAGTAAGGCCTCAATCAATGGTATTTGGTATTCTTTTATAGAGTTTTATCTCTTACAACCTAACAAAAACTGGTCTTCTGTGAAAATACAATTAAAAAGAAAGAAAAAAAACAACTTCAAGGTAATGTCCTCCAGTTCCTGACATTGCATTCTATAACATTTATTGATGATGGTAATGATCAGAATAGGTGAGGTTTTGCTGCTGTAACAAACAACTCTAAAAATTAAGTGACTTACTAAAAAATGATTTATCTCTCAGTTATTTCACAGCCCAATGTCAGTTGGACAACTGACTCTCCCTGACAGATCTCGTCCTAGGGTAACTCTGGAACCCAGATTCCTTTCATCTTATAGCCATCTCTGAGAATTTTCATTAAGGCATATATAGGGTAAGGCCTTGGAGAGGGATACATTGATATCATCTCACTTTCTATTTGCCAGAATCAGTCACATGGAACCCAAATAACACTGCGCCCAAGAGAAAGAAGTAGAATGGATGAACGTATAGGGAACCTATGACACTAGGATGATCATAATGAGGAAAGAATGATGGTGTGTTAAGGAATTTTTATTACTGCTAGGTTAAGGTGATGCAAATATCAAGCTGCTTTCTCATCTAGATACAATATGAACTTGCCTCATAGAGCAAAGTGTTTTAACTTAAGTCCTTCAGAACTGAGATATTAACACATTTGTTAATTTTTCTTTACCTATGGATTGTAAATGCTTTTAAATCAGCTTTAGAGTTTTTGCTTTTATCCTTTGTCTATTCATTTTACTTCGTGGAAACTTCTGAGGCAAGTGAGCATGCAGCATTTGTTTCCCATCAGCTTAATTAATTGGAATAAGAGCTGTGTAAAAGAGGAAGAACTACAGCTACACGCGTTAACATGTACACACCTCAGAAATGTACATGTGAGCAGAAGAACCAATGGCAAAAAAAGCAAACAAGTAAACAAAACAAAACAAACAAACAAACAAAAACAACATACTGCATGGTTCCATGTTCAAATCCTGGGAAAATAAATAATGTATTTTTTCAGGAAAAGTGTATGAGATGTAAAAATACACAGAGAAATTAAGGAATAAAGAATTTGAATTTTGGCATAGTAGATACTTTTGGGAAA
>NW_006435837.1:1214499-1215710 GCF_000325575.1 Pteropus alecto | reverse complement strand
TTCTGGAAGAGAAACTTGGCGGGGGTACTTCAAAGGTTCTAGTTATGTTCAGTTTCTGCAGTTGCATAGCAAATGAGTACACAGAAATTCATTTTGTTGTAACCCTTTAAGCTAAACAGATATGTTTTATTTACTATTTTCTATACACATTTAACAAAACAAGAGGTAAAATCAGAGCTGAAAGAAAGGAAATAAATTTTTTCCTTGGTATTTTGTTTTTTACCAAATTATGTAATTTTGCAAGTTTATATTTAGATAGGTGGTACTTAGATGTACCATTTATATGTAGTCTCAAGATTATACTTGAATTTTAAATTGTTAATTCAATATCTGATGCCTAAGTTCCAATTCAAAACAAGTTAATTGGACCTAAAGTACTCTAAGTTTATTATATCTGATCTAAATTCCAGAGTGCTCCATTTATCTTTCATTGTGTCACAAATCACCCCAAAACTTAGTGGTTTAAAACAGTGACATGTGTTATCTCTCATGATGTCTGTGGATCAGGATTCCAGGAAGTATGTGGCTGACACTTTTAACTCAGGATCCCTCACGTAGTTGCAGTCTGATGATGACTAGAGATGGAACATCTAGGGGCTGGCTGGGCATCTCTCCCTCCATGTGGCCTCAGGACTTCCTCATGCAATCTCCCCATTGCGCTAGTTTGGGCTTCCTAACAGCATGGTGACTTTAGAGAAGTCAGACTGCTTACATGGCAAATAGGCTCCAGGGCAGGTTTTCCACTGAGTGAAAGTACAGCAAATTGCTTTTTATGTCTTCAGCTGAGAAGTCAGGCAGTACCACTTCTATTGTATTTTATTGGTTACAACTGTACCCCAGGCGCTCTAAGATTCCAAGGGAGAGAAATTAGGCTCTAGCTCTTTATGGGAGAGTGGCATGTAGACAGGAGATATCGCTGCAACCTCTTTGGAAAACATAATCTGCCACACGTGGGTAATTGGGATGATGAGTCTATAATTTATCATTCAAAATGGTACTATATTTTAGATTAAAAGGAGTATTATTAATAATTACACAGAAATAACAGGTGCAAATCTGGATCGTCCTGGGCATACCATGACATATGGTTACCCTGGTAACTAAGCTTAAAAATTGGACTGGCCATTTCTTATCTGAAGGTATTAAAAACACATCACCTTTGGGATGTGTCCATCAGAATTCAGTCTTTATCTTCCAGAGGCAAAATGTAG
>NW_006435837.1:1189267-1214483 GCF_000325575.1 Pteropus alecto | reverse complement strand
TTAATCAGAATGGAAAAAAATGCTTTGTAATTGCTCTGTGTTCTCTCTCTTTTTATCATGGCTAGGTCACCCTTACCTCCCACAGAGTCAAATATTTAAAATTGCAACTGGAGATTATTATCAGTGACACATGCAACAGAAATTTCAGCGTTTCTGAACAACAGGTATTTTAAGCTCTATACAGATACTCTTATTATTAATAATCCTACTCTTGCTGGGGCTTTAACCCAGTGTTTCCCATATTGTGTTCCATGGAACACTAGTGTAGCTAGATAGCTGTCAGAAAATATTTTCCATGGTGAAAACAGTTTGAAATTCCTGAAAATTCACCCTTCCTCTTAGAATTCACAATTTATAATATTAACAGTTGTAAGAATCTCACAATGAGAAACTTGTTAAACTTTGTTCTTCATCTAATCAAGCATTTCCAGAATTCATTTGACCATGGGAACAGTTTTTCTTCCCCTGAACATCACCAATTAACACTTGTAGGATTAGTATTCTGTGAAATGCACTTTGGGAAATACTGTTTTAACGTAAGCCAGAACATGAGTCATTTCAACATTTATCCAAAAACTTGGAACGATCAAATACAATAAAATCAACCATTTTAAATGTAGAAAAACTAAGAAGGAAGTATCTGAACTCTTTTACTAACAGATTAAATATTTTAAAAAGTTTGTTACTTCCAAGTATAAGGGCTTAGATTAATAAATTTGCCTTGGGCTAAATTTTAATGAACATGTTCATCAAATAAAACTTACTGTTCTAA
This sequence comes from Pteropus alecto, assembly GCF_000325575.1. Classification (NCBI taxonomy): domain Eukaryota; kingdom Metazoa; phylum Chordata; class Mammalia; order Chiroptera; family Pteropodidae; genus Pteropus; species Pteropus alecto. Next base: position 1,213,711 of record NW_006435837.1, on the reverse strand, counting down.
AAAAAGGTACTTATTAGCACCAGATACTAGTGAGGACATAGATTAATGTTATGTTATTTAAATTCTAGGTTGCCATATAGAAAATGAGCATAGGTTTAAGAATAACTGTAGACTGCATTTTTCTGCACATTTTAACATGTACTAAATACAGATAGCCTTCTAATATCAGTGTAAGATGTCTAAATTGGACAGGACCTGAAGGGGGTTCAAGATGACAGCATAGTAAGACCCTGAACTCACCTCCTCCCATGGACGCAACAAATTTACAGCTATGTATGGAATAATTTTCCTCTAAAATGTTCCTTCCATTCTTCCTGAGAACTAGAGGAACAATGCCTCCACAACAAAAGATAAAACAGATGCACTGAGAAGGGTAAGAGAGGCAGAGACATGGCCTCACTTGGGACCCTACCCCGATACAGTGACCTATAAGTAGGAGAGATACTGCCTACCAAAAATGAAACTCTGCCTTGAGGATTGAAGGGGTTGGGCCCCACATCAGGTACCCTGATCCTAGAGGCCGTACACATAGGCGAGTCCTCAAAACATCCTCTTTTGAGAATCAGCGGGCATTAAGTCCAGGAGAAACACAGAACTGTAGGGAATGGAGAAACTGCTCTTAAAGGGCTCATATGCAGACCCATTCCCTCTGAGATTCAGTGCAAAAACTACAGTTTGAAAAGTGCCTAGACCATAAGTGAGGGAGACCTACTTATTAAACTTTAAAGGGGGTGCCTGAGAGGCAGGAACCTGCAAGGACTTTATCTGAGATCGGAAGCACTGGAATGTGCCAGTTTTACAATCTCATCCTAACCTATTGCTAACAGAGATGATGGGTGCCATTTTTGGAGCCTGCTAGCACCATAGGGGATATTCCTTCCATCTTAGGCCATAATCAGGAGGAGTGAGTACCCCAAGCCCTGCCCTTCCTGGGCAGGTGAGTACCCTTAGTCCCATCCTCCATACACAGCAGCAGAGCTGTAACCAGGCTGGGCAAGAATCCCAGACTCATCATTCCCCACACAGCAGCCATGCTAAAACTGGGCTAGGAAAGTATCCCATGGCCTGCCATACCCATGCAACAGCCAAGCTGCAATCAGGCCAGAAAAGCACCCCAAGCCCTACACACCCTATGCATAATCCAAAATGCAACTGGTTGGGTACGTGTCTTGAACTCCACCCTTACTGCACAGGAGGGGAGTAAGCAGGCCAAGCAAATGCCCAGAGCTCTGCCTTCCCCACGAAGCAGCTGAAACCCTACCACAGCTGGTGGGCACAGGCACCACACACAATGAAAACCCATATAGTACCTGGCTCTGGTGTACAGGGGAGATTCTCCTTCTGGACTACAGGAAACATCTCCTACATAAGACCACTCCTTCAAGACTGAGGAAGGTAGCCATTTCACCTAATACATAGAGTCAAATATGGAGAGATAGGCAAAATGAAAAGAGAGGAATATGTTCAAAACCAAAGAACAAAATAAACCTCCAGAAAAAGACCTTAATGAAATAAAAATAAACAACCTAATTGATAAAGAGTTAAAAGTAATGGTCAGAAAGATGCTCACCAATCTCAGGAGAAGAATGGATGAACACAGTGAGAACTCGAACAGAGAGAGAGAAAATAAAAGAAAGTACCAAATAGAAGTTATAATTGAACTAAAAAATACACTAGAGGCGTTCGAGAGAAGAATGGATGAAATGGAAGCATAAATCAGCAAGCTGGAAAACAAAGCAATGGAAAATACCCAGAAAAGAAAAAATAATAATAATTAAAAGAAGTGAGAATAACTTAAGAGACCTCTGGGACAACATCAAGAGGAATGATATTTGCATTATAGGGGTGCCAAAAGGAGAAGAGAAAGAGAGAAAAGTCAGAAAAATTTTTTAGAGAAATAGTGGCTGAAAACTTCCCTAATCTGGGGAAAGAAACAGACACCCAGGTCCAGCATGCCCAGAGAGCACCAAATAATGAGCCTAAAAAGAAAATACCAAGACACATTATAATTAAAATGATAAAAGTTAAGGATAAAGAGAGAATCTTAAAAGCAGCAAAAGAAAAACAACTTGCTACATACAAAGGGAACTCCAAAATGCCATCAGCAAATTTTTTTGGCATAAACTTTACAGGTCAGAAGGGAGTGGCATGGCATATTCAAAGTGCTGAAAGGAAAAATTTTTCAACCAAGAATTCTCTACCCAGGATTGAAGGAGAAATTAAGAGTTTCCCAGATAAACAAAAGCTAAAGAAGTTCATCGCCACTAAACTAGCCTTAGAAGAAATGTTAAAGGGACTACTCTAAAGCAAAAAAGAAAAGGCTTTAATGAATAATAAGAAAACATACAAAAGTAAAAACCACATCAGAAATGGTAAATAATAATAAATATAGTGGATTAGACACTTATAAAGGAAGTATGAAGGGTAAAAGACAAAAGTGGTAAAATTAATTAAAAATACAATAATTAGGTAAGGGATACCTAAAATAATAAGATGTAAAATGTGTCATCAAAGTATAAAATGTGGAGGAGGAATAAAAATGTAAAGCTTTGGAATGCGTTTAAATTTGTTATCATCAACTTAAAATGGACTGTTATATACATAGTATGTTATATGTGAACTTCACGGTAACCACAAAGAAAAACTTATAATAAGTACACTAAAGACAACAAAAAAAGAATATAAACATAACACTAAAGAAAGCCATCAAACCACAAGGGAAGAAAGAAGGAGAAGAAGAAAGGAACAGAGAGGGCTAAAAAAAAAAAAAAAAAACAGCCAGGAAACAGTGAACAAAATGGCAATAAGCACATACCTATCAATAATTACTCTAAATATAAGTGAACTAAATTCTCCAATCAAAAGACATAGGATGGCTGAATAGATAAAAATACAAGACTCATCTATATAATGCCTACAAGAGTCACTTCAAACAGAAAGACACATACAGACTGAAAGTAAAAAGATGAATAACAGGTATTCCATGCAAATGGCAACAGAATGCTGGGGTAGCAATACTTACATTGGATGAAATAGACTTTAAAACAAAGACTGTAACAAAAGACAAAGAAGGAATTAAATAATGATAAAGGGGTCAAGACAACAAGATGATTAAACATTTGTAAAGATTTATGCACCCAACGTAGGAGCACCTAAATATATAAAGCAATTATGAACAGACCTAAAGGGAGAACTAGAAAGCAACATATTAATGCAGAGGACATTAGCACTCCAGTTACGTCAACTAATAGGCCTCCAGACAGAAAATCAATAGGAAATTATTGGCCTTAAATGGCACATTAAACCAGACAAATTTAATTGATACATACTGAACATTTCATCCTAAAGCAGCAGAATACACATTCTTTTCAAGTGCACATGGAACATTCTCCAGGACAGATAACATGTTAGGTCACAAAACGAGTCTCAGTAAATTTAAGAAAATGGAATCATATCAAGCATCTTTTCTAAGCATAACAGTATAAAACTAGAAATCAATTATAAGAAGAAAACTGGGGGCGGGGGGGGGACACATAAATGTGGAGACTGAACAACATGCTATTGAATAACCAATGGGTCAATGGGTCAACAAAGAAATCAAATAGGAAATAAAAAAGAAAACCTTAATATAATGAAAATGGAAACACAATGTTCTAAAATCTTTAGGACACAGAAAAAGCAGTACTAAGAGGAAAATTCATAGCAACAGAGGCTTAACTCAAGAAACAAACAAGACGTCAAATAAACATTATAACTTTACTAGAACTAGAAAAATTTACTAGGAATTAGAAAAAGAATAACCAAAAAAAAAAAAAAAGCCCACAGTTGGTAGAAGAAAGGAAATTATAAAAATCAGAGTGAAAATAAGTGAGTTAGAGACTAAAAAAAAAAACATTATGTATTATGCTAAGTGAAATAAGACAGAGAAAGACAAATACTGTATGATTTCTAGGGAGTCTAGTTAGGAGGCAGCTGCATTAGTTATGAGATGTAGTAATTTGGATTGTGAGGTAGTGAGAACTGATCAGATTCTGCATATGTTTTAAAGAAACATAGGACAGGATGTGTTGATGGTTCAGCTGTGGGGTGCAAACAAAAGCAAATTCACTGCTTTATCTATGAATCATTTCCAATGTATGGCAGAGTAGTTATCAACATAAGCTTTAGATTCAGACACATATATCTTGGAATCCAGCACCATACTAACATTTTGAACAACTTATAGAACCCACTTCAGTCTCATTTACTCCTATTTATAATAAACATCATAATATCCACCACACAGAGTTGTCAGGAGTATTAAATAAAATAATGTATAAAAATCTCTTAGCACAGTGCCTGACACATGATACATAATCAATATCTCGCAGGGCCAATTTGTATCCAGGCTTTTCTCTCTTTAGTCTCCAAACACATATCCCCTCCAGCCGGATGAGTTTATTTCCCTGGGCTCTAGGCACTCCAAATAAATTCCCTACTTTAAGACTTTGCTCACACACTATCCGCTGTTTGGAATTCATTCCTACTTCCTTTCCTCTCCTCATAACTTCAAGTTAAAATCAAATCCTACCTTCTCTATGAAACTTTCTTTACTCCTTTGACGACTAATAGATTCCTCTCCCTTCTTTAAAATTCCAAGTTTCTCCCTGTTCACATTACCCATTTTACACAAATTCGCTGCCTTTTCAGGAAGGTTGTAGAATGTAGAGGAAATCATGGTGTCAACAGTCAGACCAGGCTATGAATTTAGACCCTATCTATTTGGGATGGGTTGCATTGCCTTGGTCAAATTATTTCATTTCTTCTCCTGTAAAATGATGATAGCAATAATGTTACGTCTGAGACTGTCATGAGAACTAGATGGAATAGCCTATGCACTTGATTGTGGTGAGTGATGAATAAAATAAATATTCATTTCCCTTTTCTTCATGTCTAACTAGATTGTAGGATTCTAAATGGCAGTGAATATACGCGGTTTATATTTATTTATATCTGTCTTAGGATGTAACACAATGATTTTCAAACTATTTTGATGATAATCTATAATAAGAAAAATGCATTTATATTATCTGAGTCCATTCTTCCATCTCATAATATAACGAATATACATCTACATACAAGTGGATATATACATACAAACATATATATGATATATATATATACACACACATAACTGAAACAAATTTTATGAAATAATACCCTTACTGTGTGAGATGCATTCTGCAGTTTCATTTTTCTTTATTCTATTCTTTTTTTATATCATTCAAAATCCAGTTGATGGCCATAAAATTGATTTCATGACACATCAATAGGGTTTGACTGTGAGTTTTAAACAATGAAAAACACTGGAATATCACATAGTAGATACCACGTATTTGTTAAATGAGTACTTGTAATGTGGAAATTTTCTTTCTAGCCTCTTCTCCCAGTTTCTCTGGCAATCTCCCTGTCAAAAAGGATGAGACAAATGACATTATGTGTTTCCCACTTGGTAACTTGGACTCTGGGTCATTCTGTATTTGGGATATGTCCTTTTCTATAAACTTCATGGTTTAGATGCTATGGACTGAACTGACATCGCACTTACAATTTCAGTTGGTGTCATTACACACTGGTTTTCTGCTGGCATATGGCACTTGTGCCTATGCAGCCCACTGTATAAAGCCCTGACCTCAGGGCCAGTACTGAGCATTTTGTCTTCTTGTACACGAATTTGGCTTTTTTGTTTTCCCAGAGACCATCACCAACTTCCTGCTTCTCCTCTGGTCTGTATTAAAGATTCTGATGAGCCTGGAATAAACTTGTTCTTTTCTCTGTTAATCTCAACTCAAATTGAGAATCAATATTCCTTCCAAAAAAAAAGGGAAGCACAAGAGAGACGTGTTTCCACATGGAGCCTGCATACTCTTCTCCACAACATCATCTCAGGCACGTGAGATCCCGTCCCAATTCTAATGACTAAACTCCACAGAAAAGCTGAGTTTTTCTCCAGAGTTCATCCAAAATCAATTCTTCAAACGTAAACACCTCTTAAAGCTTTCACCTGAGGCTTTGCACAGTACAAAGTGAGAAAGAAAGCATTTCAGGCACGCCCACTAATCTCTCACACACATTTTCAAGAGTCCTTGTCTTATAAAATTATAGCCCCTGGCAGGAGGACCCTGGCACTGTACAGAAAAATGATTGGGGTAACTGAAATTAAAGCAATATGTGCCTGGAAATTAACTGCTTCTTGCTGTGCAGTGGAAATATGGAGAAAATTACTGCCCACCTGGTTTGTACCCGATGAGGTATATCAGCAGTCAAAGGAAGCACTGGCCACAAACTATAAGATTTTGGTGTGTATTTGAAATAAGTTCATTTTGACACTAGAAATAATGTTATAAAATGTAGAATCTAAGAACCAGGTATTCATACACAGCCCCAGCTTGTATAAAACAAATTAAACAGATTTCATCCTTTACATGTTTCTTGGTGTTTATCACACATGAGTAAAATGAGATTCAAAAGAAAGACTGCTTTCTCTCATCATCTCTAAGAATTACAGAAATTTAATCAAATCTGAGTTGACTAGGCAGAAATATTTGGAAAAGAGATAACCAAGCTTACATGTACAAATGTGCCTTTGAATGGCATTTATTTTTCTACTTTCATTTCTGTATCTATTTCTTTCTTAGCACATAGTAGGAACTCCATCAATACTGGCTGCATTGAATGGATAAATTACTGTTAATTTAAGCCTCTATCAAAAACATCCAGGCATTGGTATTTTATTATCATTAATTGAAGGGCTTCTTCTATGTGTGAATTCTTTGTTTAGGGGGAATATAAAAATCAAGAAAGCGATGTCCTCTACAACACAAGAAACTCTTATTTAGTAAGAAAGATGAATATAAATAATTACAATGAGGTGTGATAACTGTTCCTGTAGCAATATAAAGACAGGTCTATGGCCACATACAGGAAAAGCGATGAAAGAATCGGTGAGTACTTCATAGAAGAAGGGGCATTTAGGTCAAGTCTTGCCACAGATGACACATCCACCCACTCCTTTATTTGCACTATGCAGAAGTGCAGTGTTTAACAAGATGGTCTATTTTGTGACAGACATTTGATTTCAATCTCAACTCTGCCCCTTATAAGACAGAGTCTCTGATCATCCGTTTTCTCATCTGAATAACAGAGATAGAAATAATATTCACCTCACAGGGTCGTTGTGAGGATTTTTTGAGATGATCTCATATAGTGATGCTGTTTCTAACATATCCATATCTCCTCACCTTTACTCGTTGCCTGGCCTAATCTCTAATCTGCATTTTTCACTGGAGGGCTTTGCTTTCTCTGGCCATCAGGGTTTGTTTTGCCTTCCCGCATGTATGCCAGGAAGTACTGGGGAAATAACATCTCACAAGTGCCTAGAGTCAAAGAGTGATGGGAGTTGTGCCATAAATACCTCAGCCCCCTTGACCCTTAGGAGGGATAAATCTGAAGCATATGTTTTATATGGTTTCCATGAGTTTCTTTGCAGAATTAAGCTCCAGTTGCCCATAGTAGTAGCTAGCTTTGTAATGCACCGTTTACTGGTTGCCTTCTGTTCCTTGTATCAAAGTCCCTACTTCTCTACCGATATTTGCTGAACCTTCTAAATAAATTACTAGCATTCGATTCTTTGTTCCAGGCTCTATGTCTGGGGAAATCCAAGCAGTGGTCACAGTGCCTGGCACACGGAAAAACAGAAAATGGAGAGTGAGTGCTAGAAAGAGCCACAGTTTGTTTCTTTCTGGTTAGCTGTCACACACAGCCCTTCAGCAGCTTCTAGATTAGACCCAGAAGAAAAATCAGGCATAGCACACTAGGTATAACCTTTCAGTTTTCTGCACCTTGTCAAATGGCTATGGGTCCATTATAAGCATGTGTTCAAGGCTGCTCGTGAATAATGCAAATTGCCAGCTTTCTAGTTTGCCTTGCCTTATTTCTCGTTTTGAAGATTCTTTTGCGGATTGCGTACTCAAACACAAAATCTCATTACCATTTTTTGGTTTCCTAGCTAATATTCAGGAAACCAGAAATTGAATTTTATCATTCCCCTTGGTTACCATGTCCATGGGAGCAAGTAATAAGTGGAATCAAATGAATAGGATTACAGAACTAAAAAGAACTTGGAGATCAGTAGGCCTAACCCATCATTTCCAAATAGAAAAACGTTCATTAAGTAAAGTCGATGATTCGCCCATGAAAACATGGCTAGTAAATTTATTCTTTGGCTCCTTGTCTAGGACTCAGGCAGATCATGAAGTCAGATATGCCATGACACTGTTCCACATTCTCTTCTGCCTCTATCACTGTTCCCATTGTTCTTCATTGTTCTTCTACCACTTTTCCCACTTAAGATGATCAATTTGCAGATACTTCCCTTTACTCTGTCAGGTCTGTTTTTAGAAAAGGACCTAAAATCATTCATAGTGAAAATGACTAGAAACAGCTTCCACTGTGACACATATCAAGGATATTTTTATTTTAGCAGGAATCAAACTGTTAAGCTAAAGGGATGGAATAGTTCAGAAATCTACTAGTAAGTGGGGGAGGTAAGGGAGGTAAATAGGATTCTTCTATGTATGCCTGAAATCTCTACATTTATTACATTCTTCGAGTATGCTGCCCAATATTAGACATTGTATGCTTAAACAGTGATGCTATGAGATACTGTGGATAAGAAGACATTTCCTATAATGATCCAGGAAGTGCCAAAGAGATCTGTAATGGGGCATCCATTTCCAGCTCACCACCCAAGTGGGAAGTGGCTTTTCCCACGAAGTAGATTTTTAATGTTCTTATCACCACAGTTCAGAAAATATGAATCCTGAAGAGAAAAATCCACAAAAGAACACTTTTAATATATAATAGAACACTTTTAATATATAATAGAACTTTGGGTAACAGGAAGAAGTGGAATGTGGCAGAAAACTCACAGATCCCAGACATGAAATGCTTGAGCTCCTGAATGGTCACTTAACATTTTTTAAGCTTTGGTTTTCTCATCTGGCAATTTGTCCTGTTTTTTGAAAATAGCTTTTTAATGGCTTTTCAAGGTATACCTGAAATAATGTATTTTGTTGTTGTTGTTGATCTTAAGGTCTAACTTTGCTATCGAGAAATGTAGAAAGTCAGAAGTGTAACTGTATGCTGGGAAAGAATGTAGTATGCGACTTCCCATTCCTATTGCTTTTGGGTATTTCCATTGTCTAAGTTTTCTAGTTTGGAAAGGTGTTAAGAAAACCACAAACTGGTCACTATTACTAGTTATAAATTTCAGATACCTCTCTCTAGGCCCAGATGTGAAGCAGGGGGAAACATTAAAATGACAGAATTTTATAATTGAAAGGGAGCTTTGTTAAATTCTGTCATTTAATACATGAGATACTGAGTGGGTGACTGACCTTCTTAAGGCCAATAACTGTGTTATTTTGGGTTCCCCCAGAAGCAAAGATGAGTCAAGGAAAACATAGGGAAACAAAACAGGGAAGGGTGGAAAGCCAATACAGCATTATCAAGGCAATCGCCATGGTGGGGAATTGGAACTTAATTTTGTTAAGGAAACTCTGGGAGCCAGTATAGACCACGTGCCTCAGAGTGATCCTAGTTAGAATGAATAAATTGGAGTTTTTTTATCTCATGGTTTGAGGGTTGCTCCCAGGAGGCAGTAATACCTTAGCACTTTCGGCCTGCTACAGTAGCAGCTAGGTGAGCTCCAGCAGCATGAGAATGCTCTTAAACAGAGGTGCAGGTGCCGGAAGGCAGAAGTCAGGGCCCTGTGCACTGTGCTAAGAGGGAGGAGACACGGGCGGGGCCCCCAGAGTATCTGCTACACATTATGAAATGGCTGAGCCAGAGCTTGAATCCAAGTCTTCAGATGCCTAGTCCAGGCACAATTTACTCCGGCATGCTGCTTTCTGCTATACTTAGTTCCTGTTGCCAACTAACCATGTTAGGTTCTGTATTAAGTTCTTAGAAGAAAGCAGGAAATACATAAACAATTCCACAAAATAGTATATATTGAAAATATGGAGTGATGATTATGCATTGGTATTAGCGTGGTGCTTTAAAGCATATATTTTCAAAAGTGGCATTAGGTCAGTTACACTGTTTGGAATTTATAACTGAGTTGCAATAAACAGTCTATGGTTGTTCTACTGACTAAAGAGTCTATATATTTTTTTTCTTTAAAAGTGAAATAAGTCAGACAGAAAAAGTGGAAAACCATATGATTTCACTCATATGTGGGATGTAAAACTGAAAGCAACAAATGAACAAGACACACAAACAAAAACTCATAGACACAGACAACAGTTTAGTGGTTACCTGAGGGAAAGGGTAGGGGGAGGTAGATAAGGGTAAAGGGGTCAAATATATGGTGACAGAAGGAGATTTGACTTTGGGTGGTGAACACACAATGCAGTATACAGATGATGTATTATCGAATTGTACACTCGAAACCTATATAATTTTATTAATCAATGTTACCCCAATAAATTTAATAAAAATAAAAGAATGTTATGCTTATATAGGAATAGGCTTTAGAAATTTGGTAAAACTTCACCTGTATTTCAGGGACATGCACAATTTTTAAAAATATAATATAAATTTTAGATATTATCCCCTTGTCAGATGTATCATAGGTAAATATCTTCTCCCATTTCATAGGCTGTCTTTTCATTTTGTTGATGGTCTCCTTTGCTGTGCAAAAACTCTAGTTTGATGCAGTCCCATTTGTTTATTTTTTCTTCTGTTTCCCTTGCCCAAGGAGATATATCAGAAAGGAAATTACTAGTAGCAATACCAGAGTTTACTGCTTATGTTTTCTTCTAAAAGTTTTATGTTTTCGGGTCTCACATTTAAGTCTTTCATCCATTTTGAGTATATTCTTATATATGGTATAAAAAGGTGATCCAGTTTCACTTTTTTTTGCATCTAACCAATGTACTATATACCTGAAACTAATAGCAAAAAAAAAAAAAAAAAATTATGCTAGTTCATATATACATATATATTGCTGCCAACATCAATACTCATTACTGCTAGGACTGGCAAGCCTCTAGGCTGCATCACCAATCCCAACTACAACACCATTTATAAGGGAAATCTATCATCTATATTCTGTAAAGAAATAGCATGGACCTGAGGATTTATTTACTTAATTGATCATATAGCTCTAAGTCCTAAGTCATTTTTCTATAGAGAGTCTAGATGACATGGCAACCCAAAGCTCAATATGGATAAAAATCATCAAATGGAACATATAGCAACCTAAAAGTGGGGCTGAAATAATAACAACAATAAAATAAGAGGCTGTCATCTTAACTCTACCATAATTTAATATTAATCCCTTTAATTAAATTAATATTAATTTGCAACATGAGCAATTTTTGTATTTTCAATCATTACTGGCCTCATTGTTATCGAGGAGAAGGAAGGTTTCTTTATGGGTATGACTCCCTCTCGTAAGTTGACTCCCTAAGTTAGAACAAACCTTTGACTTTAAGATATAATCACCATGGTTCAAGAGCATCTTCTCTGGCTCCCCTCAAGTTATGCAGAAAGAGTGAAGTCTGCTCTATGGATTGGAGAATGCCTGCTCACAAGATGCTGATGGCCCATGAACACCTTGGCTTTAACTCCTCTTAATGAGTCCAAGAAGCCAGTCTGCTTTGGAATATTCGATGCTGTCTTATGTGTCCTTTCTTTAATGAATGCTATTAATTCTTCATAGGCAAATCCATCTCGCCTCCCTGATCCCAGTAAAGTACACCCTTGCAGAGGGCCCATACTTCCTTCTAGTTTTCATTCTAAAAAGATTAAATAGAGGATGTCAACTCTCAAATGTTGTTCTTATCAAACTCTAGGCAGAAGCCACTCTCTCCCACTACCAACTGCAAATATTTAGCTGCTTGGAAAATGACATATTCATTTATTATCTAGCCAATAAATGAATAGTTGCCAACAAATAATGGCATTTTCAGCATCCAATTCCTCAGTTTCCATCATCTGACAGTGATTTCTGTCCATCATTCTTGGTTTTCGGCCCTGTAATTGCTCTCAAGCCATTTATTTAATGCCATATAAATGTGTACATGATTGTCATCACATATTAATCTTTTGGGTGCAATGGCATTAAGCTTTTAGGGGAAATATATGCAGTCCCTTAATTTGCTTTTATCTTGCTTCTTGCATTGTACTTATTAAAATAACACATGCTTATCAAGCTGGGACTTCTTTTTATAAATCTGTAATGATTTGCTAACCATTATGCATTTCTAATACTGCATAATCCTTTCCCAGAACACTTTCCCACAACTCTTCCTGGTTTAAGATAGATCTCCTGATCTCTAAACTTCCTAAATTTGCTTTTGACCTTTTTTTAATGTGATAAATTCTAGTCTTTTCCATAATTTACTCTTCTACAACACACTGTTTGGTGTTGTACTCTGTGGTTCCAGTTTTACAGCTCAGACATCACATCTGACCTCCTCTGGGGCAGAAAGAGGGATCAGGCAGCATAGGGAGGGGCTGCACAAAAAAATAACCAAGGCCCAGGTATTAAATAAACCAGGATATAGTAGAAAGCAGTCAAGTTGTGAAGTTAGAGAAGCCTGGGGCCAAAGCGAGGAAGAAGGAATAGGAACTAGTCTGAGAGGCTATTTGACAGCCTGTGGTCTTAGAGTAGTGAATGCAGATAGAACTGTGATAGAGTGTCCCTCTTTTACAGACCCCAATCTTAAGGAAGAAAGGGGTGAATTAACAAAGGACTTTAGAATCTTGCAAGGAAAACTAGCAGCAACAGAGCAGAGCCCAGACACATCAAATGACAAAACCAGCAATTATTAATTAAAGAACAGTCTGAAGCCAAGACTGTTGACCTTTGATCCAAGGTCAAACACCTTGGGACACAAGGTCGAAAACCATAGAGCTTCCGAATTCAGGATCTGGGACTCTTGATTTGTCCTTGACTTGAGAACATTTTGCTTTCTGCCTCTGAGTGCCCAGGCTTGGCTGAGTCTGTAGATCAGGGTTAGGAAGCTCTAGCTGTGAGACCTGGATGGTTGCCGAAAAGAGAATAGGAATGGCTGGGATTACGAGTTATAAAAGGATTCTCAGCCAGCTGCTCTTTAACCTCCCTCAAAGCATTCTTTAACTTTCAAGGAGGTAATTCATCTGGATTCAATGGTTTATTGGTCTCTAATGGCTCCATAGGGTTAACTATCTTCTCCAAAGTAAATAAAAAGCCTTTAGTATCTTTCGCAGAAGAAAAACTGATTCTGAAGTCCCAGGTGTGACCTTAAGTTTCATTTTTTTTCTTTCTTTTCCTTTCCTTCTTTCCTCTCCCCACCCTCATTTTCCTTCTTTTTTCCTCCTCTTCCTCCTCCCCCTTCTCTGTTTCTTGCAATTTTATAGCAAAACTTCTCCACGGCACAACCTCTCTGTATTAGAAACTGTTTGGATTTTATAATCTCTCAGTAGCCATGAGACCTTTGATTTGAAAGTGTCTAAAGGATACTTAGAGATTAAAAAGGCTTCATCAGAGATTTTAGCTTTTTGTGAGTCAAGGAACACTTTCAGAAAGTGGTCCTTTTCTTATCTAAAACTGCACATATGGACACCAAATTTATATACATTTTCAGAAGCTTCAAAGTATCCCTGATTACTATACATGGACACCATGTTAAGGATCTCTGCCTTGGCCAAACATGTCAAATGAAGATGGTGAAGCTGGGATCTACAAAGGTTAAATAGTTTGAAAACCTTGAATTCCACAGTTGGTGAGCTGCTCCCCCTGTGGGCTCTCATGTTACCTTGGGCATAGGACTGTCTTTTATCCTACCGCATGATATTGGTCCTTTCCCTCACTGGACAGTGAGCATCTTGAGACCAAAATCCACATCTCAATTATTTTTATAGTTCTAGTACATATAAAGCCTGGCACACAGAAGGCTCAATAAGTGTTTGATAAACAAATCAATATTCAATGACCCATAAGTGAGAACTCAGAGTGATGTACTTCCTGACCATTGGGGGTTTTCACTTTCTTGTGTTGCCACCACCATAGGAAAGTCCTGAGGTCCCCTTTGGCTCCCCCACTTTCTCCAAAACTTTGTACAAGTTAAAAAGTTCTGATTTTCATTTTCCTCATCTTATAAATAGGTATACTAGCCAAGTACTTGTACTGTCGACATGAATACAAAATAAATATTGCATGCAAAGCCCTATATATATGCTAATTACCTTTCTTACGATCTAGCAATTAAACATTTGGGATGCACTGTATGTATGAGAGACTCCACTGTGTGATCTGAGGGCCCAAGCTTCAAGGCCCTGTGGAAATAAGCAGCATTGAGATTAGAGAAAAAGAGAAAGAAAATCTATCTTGTAGATGGCACTTGCAGGTTTCCGAGACAAACACTGATACCAGACTAAGATTAGAATTGGGTCCTAGAGGCTCCATCTTGTATACCACAGCCTTTCTGTTGGTCAGAGTCCTTTGAGTTTTTCAATCACGACTGTCTCTGTATTTGCCCTGCTGCTTGTAACACTCACCTCACTGATGTAAGCAGAAAAAAAAAACAACAACAATAAAAACAGTATTAAAAAGTTTCTTATCTAGCGAACTACTGTTTTTAAAGAAATCCTCTAACAAGCAGTGAGGAAATGAATCAGAAGGAATAGCTATTAGGTTAGTTATGTGGGAGATGGTAGCTTCCCTCACCCTTTTCTCATCATATTAATTGATCCAAATGATAGCTTTTGCTCCCTCTGTACCATTCATCACAGGCCTGGTGACTGGGAATGCTGAAACAGTGCAGCAGCCAATCAGATGCTTCTGCCTGTGGACTTCAGCAGCTGTGACTCATCAGCAACCAATTAGATGCCTTCAGTTGGGAGAAACTCTCCTCACCAGGGTAGAAACAAGCTCTGCACGCTGCTGACCTTTCCATCAGCAACTTGTGTTTCTGATAACGATGGTGAAAGGCCAGCACTGGCCTGGAAGCCCCACCCTGCCACATGAAAAGAATGACTTTGCTTTGCTTTTGTGCAAGGAGGTTGCGGTATTTGGCGCTATTTGTGCTTTGCTCTTTTTGCCTCAGAAGCAGGTCTGAGCTCTCTCAGAAATCCTAATGGCTCTTTGTAGGGTGGATTTGTTGGCTTCCTTTTTCTCTGGGGAGTCCGCAGCTATGCCACAGTGTTTAAAGCTGTAACTCACTGTGCCTTTCAAGAGAGGCTTTTCTGCTCATCCCATTAGAGATTGCATGGCCCCCAT
Organism: Pteropus alecto; assembly: GCF_000325575.1. Lineage (NCBI taxonomy): Eukaryota > Metazoa > Chordata > Mammalia > Chiroptera > Pteropodidae > Pteropus > Pteropus alecto. Next base: position 1,198,401 of record NW_006435837.1, on the reverse strand, counting down.
TTACTCTGTGGCCTGGGTTGAACGAGGTAACTGAGACTTTTGTACAAAGTGCTGGTATCTTGGCCTCTATACTAGTAGCATTTATGGATCTGTGCTGAACTCTAATATTCTTGTCTTCTTTACTCTTCTCACTCTCATTCTCTGTCACACTCATGTGTGTGTGAATGAGAGGGAGGGAGAAGGAGACAGAGAGAGAGAAATTGATTCCAACCCTAAACCATTTTTTCCCGGCCAGAGAATAAAAACTAGACCTCTTACTGCAGAATTTAATTCCTTCCAGAGTTTTTAAAAACCTATTTCTTGACCTAGAGCTCCTTTTTAAGCAGCCATGAATTTTGTAGCCCTAAAGTAATGTAGAATATTCAAAGATGAGCATGGTTCACAGAATCCTACAAAGTTTTACTGATATCGTGCAAACTGCCTCATCTTGAACTTTTCTGATTCAAAGGGATCCATTTCCAGATCAAACTCATAACTCAAAAGAAAACACCTTCAGTTGCTGTATTTTACAATGTCTCCCAATTCAGCCCCCTCTTATCACCATGATAATCAGGCCTGTGACTGTGAGAGAAAGAAGACAGAGGCTATATATATCATGTCTTATACACTATTTTATATCCTCCAAAGCACAAGTTAGCCCTCGAGCTTATTTATTAACTGATTGGTTTAATGTAAAATTAATAAACTTTTGCCCATAAGTCAACTATATTAGTCAGGTTTTCTAACAGAACCAATAGGGGGTGTGTGTGTGTGTGCGTGTGCGTGTGTGTGTGTGTGCGTGTGTGTGTGTGTGTGTGTGTGTAATTTTTTTAAGGATTTGGCTGATGTAATCGTGGAGGTTTGGCAAGTCCAAAATCTGATGATGAAGGCTGGCAGGCTGGAGACCCAGCATGAGCCAATGTTGCAAGCGAAGTCTGAAGACTGTCTGCTGCAAAATTTTCTCTTGCTTGAGGGAGGTCAGCATTTCATTCTATTCAGGCCTGCACCTGATTGAATGAGGCCCACACACATTAAGGAGAGCAATCTGCTTTACTCAAAGATAATGATTTAAATGTTAATCTCATTCAAAACCACCCTCACAGAAACACCCAGAATAATGTTTGACCTCATATCTGGGAACCGTGGCCCAGGCAAGTTGACACATAAACTTAACCATAACAGTCAACTATTTGAAATTTTTCATAAATCAGGGACTAGCTGGGTCCCATACATCTAGATATTTCATGTAGTTTTCCCTATTAGGTTTATTTTCTTGTGAATTAGAAAATAGGGAATGGTGAGGTAAAGCAAAAGAATGGTAGGAAATAGATGTGGGCATTAGTTTTCCATCTCAAAACATCCTAAGCTACAACTCGTGCCATAATTTTATGTTTCCCAAAGTGTGATGATTGCAGCTAGTGGGTGGACAAACATTTTAAATTATTGGTTATTCAATTCAAGGGATAGTAAAGTAATATGTATCGTCAAAACTGGAACAATGGATATTATTTCCTAGGATGAGGCTATGTATAAAAAAAGTGTTCATTAAAAATATATTATGTAGATAATATATAGACAAAAAACCCAAGCATTCTACCGAACATTCAATGAAGAATTAAAACCAATCCTTCTCAAACTCTTTTAAAAAGTAGAAGAGAACATTTGAAAACTCATTTTACAAGGCCATCTACCTTTCTAGTAAAATCAGACAAAATACCAAAAGAACTGAAAATTATAGGCCAATATCGCTCATAAACATAAATGCAAAGATCCTCAACAAAATATTAGAAAACCAAATTCAACAATACATTAAAAGGATCATATAACATGACCAAGAAGGATTTACTCCAGGGATACAAAGATGGTTCAACATCTACAAATCAATTACTGTGATATGCCACATTAACAAAACAAAACAAAAAAATAATATGACCATTTCAATAGATACAGAAAAATCATTTGACAAAATTCAACATCCATTTATGACAAAAACTCCCAACACAGTGAGTATAGAGAGAACATACCTCAACTTAATAAAGGCCATATATATGAAGCCCACAGCTAACATCATACTCAATGGTGAAAGCTCAAAGTTTTTCCTCTAATATCAACATAACATTAGAAGCCCTAGCCACAGCAATCAGACAGGAAAAAGACATAAAAGGTATCCAAATTGAAAAGAAAATAGTAAAACTGTCACTAGTTGTAGATGACATGATATTATATATAGGAAACCCTAAACACTTGACCAAAAACCTATTAGAAATAATAAACAAATTCAGTAAAGTTACAGAACATAAAATCAATATACAAAAATCTGTTGCATTTCCATATGCTAATAATGAACTATCCAAAAGATAAATTAAGGAAACAGTCTCATTTACAACTGCATCAAAAAGAATAAAATACCTGGGAATAAATTTAAACAAGGTGAAAGATCTGTACACTGAAAACTATAAGAAGTACTAAAAAAATTTGAAGAAGACACAAATAAATGGAAAGATATTCCATGCTCATGGACTGAAATAATTAATATTGTTAAAATGTCCATACTATCCAGAGCAATCTACAGATGCAATGCAATCCCAATCAAAATTCCAATAAAAGTTTTCACAGAAATAGAAAAAACAATCCTAAAATTTACATGGAATTACAAGAGACTCTGAATAACCAATGTAATCTTGAGAAAGAAGAACGAAGCTGGTGGCATCATGCTCCTTGATTTCAAACTATATCACAAAGGTATACCAATCGAAACAGTATGGTACTTGCATAAAAAACAGACATATAGATCAATGGAACAGAACTTAGAATAGAATAAACCCGCACATAGAGGGTCAATTAATTTATGACAAATGAGTCAAGAATATACAATGCGGAAAGGGCAGTCTCTTCAATAAATGGTGCTGGGAAAACTAGACAGCCACATGTAAAAGAATGAAACTAGACCACTATCTTATACAATACAGAAAAATTAACTCTAAATGGATTAAAGACTTGAATGTAAGAGCTGAAACCATAAAATTCATAGAAACAAACAAACAAACAGTAAGGTCCTTCAAATCAGTTGTGGCAATGATTTCTTGGATCTGACATTAAAAGCAAAGACAGAAAAAGCAAAAATAAACAAGTGGGACTACATCAAACTAAAAAGCCACTGCATACCAAAGGAAATCATCAACAAAACAGAAAGGCAACCTGGTGTATTGAAGAAAATATTTGCAAATCATATATTTGATAAAGAGTTAATATCTAAACTATATAAAGAACTCATACAACTCAACATAAAAAAAATCTGATTTTAAAAAATAGAGGATCCGGTTAGACATTTTTCTAAAGAAGACATACAGATGATCAACAGGTACATGAAAAGATACTCAGCATCACTAATCATCAGGGTAATGCAAATCAAAGCTACAATGAAGTATCACTTCACAACTGTCAGAATGGCTATTATCAAAAAGAAAAGAAATAACAAATATTGGCAAGGATGGGAAGAAAGAGAACCCTTGCGCACTGCTGGTGGGAATATAAATTGTTGTACCCATTATGGAAACAATATGGATGTTCCTCAAAATATTAATAATAGAACTACCATCCAACCTAGCAATTCCACTTCTGGCTATTTAGCCAAAGAAAATGAAAATCCTAATTTAAAAAGATATATGCACCTTCATGTTAATTGAAGCATTATTTACAATAGCTAAGACATGGAAACATCAACAGATGTTTGGATAGTATCCATTGATATTTGAGTGGTTAAAGAAAATGTGGACTATATATACAATGGAATATTACTCAGCCATGAAAAAATGAAGTATTGCCATATGCAACAACATGAATGGATCTGGAGTGCATTATGCTGAATGAAATAAGACAGAAAAAAAATACTGCATGATTTCACTTATATGAGGAATCTAAAAAAAAAAAAAACACAGCACAAAACAAAGAGACACAAATCTGAGCTCATGGATATGGAGGACAGATCGGTGGTTACCTGGGGCAGAGAATGGGAAAAATGGGTAAAGGGTGTCAGAAGACACAAATTTCCAGTTATAAAATGAATGTCATGGGGATGTGACATACAGCGTGGTGACTACAGTTAATAATACTGTATTGTATGTTTAAAAGTAGCTAGGAGAGTGGATCTTGAAAGTTCCTCATCACAAGGAAAAAATATTGTAACAATGTATGGTGATGGATGTTAACTGTACTTGTGTTAATTGTTTTGTAATATATACAAATATCAAACCATTAGGTTGTCCACCTGGGAAAAAAAACCTCAACAACTATTGCTCAAAAGAAAGTCCAGACTCTGGGCCCAAAGAGTGAGCCCTGCGTGAAGTTTTCCTGCCTAGCAGATTTTTGTTTGTTTGTTTGTTTTACTGAAACTGCAGCCTCTGTGGCCCATATTGAGAAAGCAAAGTCCCTGTGGTCTTCTGACTGCCTAGCATCTTTTGGGCTAATCTGTTATTCCGTGTGTAAGTGCTGAGCTGGTTTTTAATGAGTTTTCCAAGGAATGGTCATTGCTGTTCCCCCCCTCTTCTTCTCCTTCTCCGTTGCTCGTTGGAAGAAAGGAGTGTGTGTGTGTGTGTGTGTGTGTGTGTGTGTGTGTGTGTCCACGTGTGAGCATCTGCTGCTACAGGAAACCAGGGAGAGGGGCCACAGGCCACCCTCTCAGGCCCTTTCCATCTAGACCTGCCCTGGCATCATTTCTACTCTTTGGCTGATAGACCATTTTGATACAGGTTCTTGCTCATGAGGATTGCCACCCCTTCGCCTCCATGATCTCCAATCAAAGAATTAAGCACAGACCATATACACACATACAGGGACTCTTACAATCAAATTTGTCTGGCATTTCTGTAATCCATCCCCTGCTGTGACAATGAGTTTAGGGTGGTAAGGGCACTGAGCCTCTACTCAGGTAGGTTATAAAGTTAGGTTCCAGTGAAAACATTGGTTGGAAAAAGGGTTATAGGATTTTTGTGCAAACTCATGGTTCCACAATGTCATTTTTTTTCTTTCCTGATGGTTTTGCTATAGGGCAGGAAAAATAAATGGGAATACAAGGAAGTGCTCCAAAAGCTACTGGGAGCAATAAGGAAGTGTAATGTCTTCTTTGTGGTAACTGCAAGCAGTCAGCTAAACACAGGAAAACAGAAAAAAAGAAAAGCCAAGAGTTCTAAAGTCCAAAACTGTAAGAACTAAAAACCATTGCTGCCTGGATTGGTATAGCAAATGGGCTCTGGCTTTTAAAATGTTCTAGGGTAACTGAGAAATCTGACTTCTACTTTAACCTGGAAAGAGAACAGAAACTAAATTAAGCAATGATGAAATTGGTTAAAAGTTAATGAGAAAAGTTGCTTCTGGAGTTTCATATTTCTTTGTGTAGTTCTATATTTTGTTGTCATATTTAAGCCCCATATTTTCTATTTGGATAGAGTTACATTTTTTGATAGAAACGAATGATTGATGTTTGAGTTTAGCATGCCAATAAAAAAAGAGCTTACCTATTTATACTAGGGGATGACAAATTATGGCCAATGGGACAAATGTGTCCCACTGTCTGCTTTAGTAAAAAAAGTATTATTGGAACATACTCATGTCAATCTATTTATATGTTGTCTATAGCTACAATAGCTGAACTGAGTATTTGCAACAGACTGCATGGCCCACAAAGCCTCAAATATTTGCTGTCTGGCCCTTTACAGGAATAGTTTCTTGGCCCTTGCCTTGTATGAAGAGGCTCCAATCCAGTCATCATCATCCACCTGGTGGCAAATTATATGAATTACTGACATAGTGCTTCTGAGAGTTAAAGAAGTTCTGCAGAAATGGCCTAATAAAATCACACTTCAAATTAATAGGAAATGTAATTTCTTCAATAGGAAGCACTCATTCATCTCTTTTCCCCCGACTATTAATAAGAGAATATCTTAGTTTCCTTTTTTTTTTTTACTTAGCTGATCGGATTGAAAAGATGAATCTTTATAAATTATCAAAGTGGGACATAAGAATAAAAGTTAAATCCTTGTTTGTCTTGATGAGCACTTGCTCTGAGTACTAGTACTTCCTGTATTTATTAACATTCTCTTTGAACTTTCCCATTGCTGTCACGAGTAGTTGCAAGGTATAAATAGTTTACGTCTAAAATTTTAATCTTTTCCTTCCTTACGAATAATACATTATGCAATTGTTTGATACCGTGCCTGCCATACCTAAACCAGTGATTCTTGAGCGTGACTGCACATGAAAATCATTTACAGAGTTTTCCAAAAATGCTAAAGCCCCAGCATTACCCCCTAGTAATAAAATAAAAATGTGTCATGGAGGGGACCAAGACATCGGTAAAATACTCCCCAGGTGATTCTAATCTATAGCCTGGGGTGGGAACCAGAGTCCCAAACATAATTAATCTGTGTTCGTGAAGTACATTTCATGAGTTAGAATATAACCTTTGATATATCCCATGAAAAGCTAAACAATATCAAATCTGGGAACTCACAGAATCATTTTCAAGTCCTCCCAACGCCAAACTAGATGGATATTCAGACACACTAATATGAAAATATAAATACCTAGGAAAAGAGTCTAAGATATTATCAATTAAGAGTAAAAATGAGAAAAACATTTCTGTGAATATGTAACTTTCCTAGAAAATGGAGGCAGACACGGTTGTGTGCTTTCATCCAATATCTTTGAACATTAAAAAGAAATTAAAAAGCCCACTTTCGAGGAATGGCTTTTGTTTTGTTTGTTTTTAATTGCAGGCATGCCTAGGGCCCAATCTGGTTGTAGGTTCTCCTCCAAGTGCTCCTCTCAATCTCCTTGGGCACTTCAGGCAGTTGTCACGTAACAGTCTCCAGCTTTTCTGTAAGCTGTGGTTGTAGAAACAGGAACTTATCTGCCCTGATTCAAGAGTTCTTGAAATCACTCATGCCATGGGTACCTGAAGCTTTCCTTTACACATTTCCCTTTCCTGTCTTTGCACTTCAATGGTTCTGTTCCACTGCTTCTCGATGACTCTTTTTACCCAGGCCTCATTCAGATTCACTTGGAGGTTCATGCTGTCAGCCTCCTGGCTTGCCTGCCTATTTCTCCAGCTCTTCTCTCTCTCAGATCATTCTGACATGCTTTACCTATCTCAAAGTGGTAAGGAGTTTTCTTTAGACCTTTCAGACAGATCAGAGTTTAGGTTTCATTTTTTTTCATTCTCAAACTAACACTTTTCTATTATATGAACACTTGATTATATTTTTCAACTTCCTTCTGAGTAAGCCCCATACTCATCTTCAATCTATAGGTATCTGTCTCGTAATTGACAGCGACATCTGGGCAAGAAACATCTTAATTGCTTTCTATTATTTGCATAAATCTTCTATAAAACACAAAATGGGTTTTTAACCTTACTAATGAATAAACATGTTAGCCATACAGGTGAAGTGTTAATTGCTTTTCTCAGTTAACATTTTGAATGACAGCCTGATACAGGTGAACTGTCAAATTTGGGCGTGTCTCTGAGATTTTACTTCTTCATCCATTCAATCCTCATTTTCTAAATGATCTAACTTGTCACACGACAGCAGCTTTGAGAATTTTCATTCTTAAAAACAGAATATTTTTTCCCACAGAGTGAAATTTATTCAATAATTTTAATAAATCAAACATATATCTTTGCTCATTTGATCCAGCATGGACAGCTCTTAAGGCCCTGGCCAATGGCTCAGGAGTTGTCATGGGGTGTAACATTACTAACTACATCTTTGCCAGCAGGAAATATATTTACACACACACTTAAATTCCAAGTAGCTGCTAATTAAATAATTATATAATTCGACTTTGAAAGTATTCTTTACTTTATTGTATGTGTTTCCTTAAGATGACATTAAATTAATGAATAATCTCAAGACACACACAAACTGATAGCAGAGGAAAGCAACCCAAAGCAAAAGGAAGGATAAATGAGTTTTTGGAGGATCATCCACGAAGTAGCTTAGTTATGTACAGATATTGGAAAGTTGATAGTGGGTTGGTAAGTTTTCCTGTTTAGAACATGTGAAAAATGTGATGCCTGCCATAACCATTATAATTGTAGAACCTTAGGGCTAGCAATGGAAGAGTCACACTAATGTGTTTATTAGTCAGAACTACGTATGTTACTCTAGGTGCAGTGTACCCACATCTCTCTCTCATCTCACATATTTTAGTGGTCCTATTGGATTATATTGTACTAGAAGTAAAGCAAAATGCATTAAATGTTTCTTCATCTGTACTTCTCCCCAAGCTGATTTTCTCCTATCCTGTTTTTGTGCAGTTGACTGGTCCCTGGTGCAATCATCCCTTTGTTCCTAACAAGCATCATTATTAATCTCTAGGGGGAGCTCTTCTACCCTATGCCCTTGCTATCCAACATGGAGTAGAAAGAACCACAGCATCAGCATCAATAGGGCACTTGGCAGAAATGCAGAACATCTGGTTCCACTCCAGTCAACAGAATCAGGATTTACATGTCAGTAGGGTCCCCAGTTGACTCATCTGCATATTAAAGTTGGAAAAACACTGTCTTCTACAGGTCACCTTTTCCTTTCCTCTTTCAACTCTCCCTCAAGGGAAGACAACTTAAGAGCCAATAGCATTTGATTGGTGACTCCATTAGTAGATAGAATTTTTCAATGAAAAGAGCAAAATAATTGAAGAGTAACATCCCCATGATAATAATCTCTTTTTGGATGAACTTCTTTCAATGGCACAGGAGGTAAGTTAGCTTCGCTATGTGACAATTAGATTCTGAGTTTCAGTCATATCCCTTCCATTACTTTATTATATAATTTTTGGGCAGAGGCACTTTGCTGGGTTCCTGTGACAGAAAAAAAAAATAAAATGAAGAGATTTAGTTTATGAAGTAAATTTATATTGAGAATATAGTATAGTAGAGCAGTTCAGAGCATGAGCTCTAAATAAAGACTCCTGGACGCATTCACTCATTAGCTCTGTGACTTTTAGCAAATTGCTTAACCTTTCTTTCTATGTGAATTGGAGATGATATTAATAGTATCTACTTCATGGGTCTGTTATAAGACTAAAGGAGTTGATGCATAAAATGTATAGAACCAGTGCCTAGTGCATGATAACTACTAAAATTTAAATATAAA
>NW_006435837.1:1171879-1189157 GCF_000325575.1 Pteropus alecto | reverse complement strand
TTGAGTATTAGGAAAACTCTGTTTCCAAGAGTACAAATAAAAAACTATAAAACACTCGTAGGAAACCTCTATGTTCATCTGGAAGCCAGGTGCTCCCAGCAATCAGTACACTGATAAGCAGATATTTTAAAAAATGAGATTTTACAGCATCTCCTAAGATGTAAGAGCAGAGGTCCTATGGGCAATGTCACAAATTAGTTATGATGCCAACTGATTAGAGACAAGGTATCAAATCGAAGGTTTGGAAACCATGGTTCAAATCATATCAGAGTGCACTATGTCAAATGCCTATATCATAGAACTAAGCCTAAGTTTATAATATGTTTACCTCCATAGTGAGTCACATTTGTTCCACCCCAAGATCATCAACCGTAATCTAAACCTCAAGCAATCATCTTTTTTTTTAGGTTTTACTTTTTAATTTTTTTTTAATAATAAGGCATATATATTTATACTGTATGTTCGCCTCCCATAGTTAGATTTCTTTCTGTCACCACATATTTGACCCACTTTATCTCATCTACCTCTCCCATCCCCCGCCTTCCCCTCCTCTCTGGTAGCCACTAGTATATAGTCTATTGTCCTTGAGTCTCTGTTTGTCCTGTTCATTTGTTGCTTTTAGGTATATATCCCACACAAAAGTGATATCATGTGATTTTCTACTTTTTCTGTCTGGCTTATTTCACTTAGCATGATTATCTCAAGGTCCATCCACATTGTTGCAAATGGCAGTATTTCATCTCTTCTTATGGCTGAGTAATATTCCATTATATAAATGTACCACAGCTTCTTTAGCCAATCATCTATCAAGCAATCATCTTGAAAGTGTGTGATGAAGCTCACAACTGCTGCATGAAAGCATATCCACCCTCATTACTGAAAATGTTAACAGAGTGCATGCCTTAGTGGTTGTGTGTTGGTCACATCCATCTCAGTGCTGGTATTCTCGTACCCTTGGACCTTGCCAAGAATATATGGCTTTTTAAAACTACAAGGCAAGAAGAACAATGCTTTTGGAAGAGGAAAATACATTCACCCTGTTACCCTGAGAATCTCCATCATCCAAACTTTCAAGCTGTATCCATCTTCCAGAAAGGTGACAGTGACCTGCTCATGAGGAAAGACAACCTACCTACCAATGGGGCATAAACCTGATCCATTTGCAGTGCTGAGGGGTTCCATTTTCATGAAGAATGATGACCCACTCTTCTCAATTTGCATTGCAGTTTTAACTTGACTAACTTAGTTCTTTGCGTTCAATGTTAGCACACTATTTTGTGAATCCATCCCCAGGCCAAATTTTCTAAAAGCCACAAGAAAACCATAACAGCAACAAAAACCTAAACCCATGCTATGTAATTAGAACATTTTTCTTCAGCGGTTTTCTAGCAAAAAAAAAAAAATTGTTATTTAGTGACATGGTTCCTAACAACCTAGAGGCATAACCCAGAGGCATCCAGAATCTTCAAGAAGTCCTCAAAGGAGGTTAACTATTTCCCTTGCCTGCTCATAACTGAGCTTAGGATAGGCTCAACATACTCAGTCATCTGTTTCCTGTTCAGTTTACTTCTCCAGCTTGAAGCATCATTTGTTAATTTAAATGAATAAAACACTCTCTAAACTGTTTGTTTCCAAAGAAAACCAACATAACCATAGTTGAAGTGAAACCTACATAGACCTAGCTGCTGGCAGCGCTGTGAGAATATAGCCTTCCACTCTCAGCCACTTCGGGACTGCGTCAGTTTCAGAGAGATGCCTCATTCAAGACCTTATTCCTTCTTGTGGTAGTGACGGTGTTCTGTTACATATTTAAGAACTGACTCTCCAATAAAATGAACAAATAAACCCTGATTTGTAACTTTTGCGATTAATTTCTAATTTTCGTATTGTAAGCACTCCCTCCACTGCTGATTTCAAGCTACCGATGATGTGACTGTCTTCACTGAATGCGGAGCTGGGAGTGCACACAATCGGGTCAGCCAGGATGAGCCCGCTCCAGCATAGCACTGCAAGGTGGCCCATATCCAAAGACTGATTATGTGGGAGTAGAAAGGCCTGGCTAACTTACGACAACTCAGAAGGGACTTTCCTGGGGTTGGCTGAGGCTGTCAGTCTAGCATCGCACATAGCTCAACCTTTCCATCTACCTAATGCTGCTCCTTCCCCCCACCCTCCACTCCACGAGGACATTGTGGAGTGTCCGGAACGACACTCCTTAAGCAGTATCCTGCATCCTAAATTCTGTCTGCCTCCTGGGAAACCCAACCTGTGACAATCACTTTTTTCATCTCCATGGGTGCTGCCATAGATCTATTTCCTCCTGCTCTAAAGAAGAAATTTCATATGCTTTCCATACTTTTTGTAAAACAGACAATTCAATTTAAATATTAATGGCAGGGCATCAGATTTGTAAAGAATACTATTGTAATTACAGTTACAGATTTTTTGATAAGCTAAAAGAACCCTTCATAGGACACAGAAACATTCTCTAAAGTCTGAGATTCTTGAGTCAGAAATCACACATATAGGATACTGTTATAATGCAAAATACCGTCTACCCTTCTGCAATCGCAGGAAAGAAAGAACAATTTTCTTCATCCTATTGTGATAAAATTTATTTCATAGGCAGCTAGAAGTGTTTGCTATGTCAAGGCTGACCACTGGAAATACACAAACTAACACCACGGAGAAAAATATAAAGCTGGAGTAGCCTAAAACTTTCAATATAAAAAGAAAGGGCAGAAAAGGAATGTTAACAAATGGTCTGTGGCACACGTAATGCTATGCACCTACACTTTGATCCTGTTCACAAAACTCTCTTGGGTCTGGTGCCGATTCTTGCTATATCTGTGTCACCCCTGAGGGCATAGATCATTCCGTTCACAAGAAACACCTTGAAATTGTGTGAGATCTCTACCTAGGCTTACCCTATAGCCACTTGTAGTTCCATGCCACTCTTGAGCACACAAGTGTCATTCTGGAAACTGTGTAGCTGTGGCCTCATAACACTAAACACGCTCCAAATCTCTATACGCAACCCACAGTCACCTTTATTATGGTGGGTTGCTGCCTCTCTGGGACTCATGAGGCACAACTACAATTAGATTCATGGATTCCCTGAGGTTTGTTTACAATCTCACTTCTCTTCTGCTGCACTCAATCACGCTATTATAAATGGGGCTGTTTGCAGAACATGAGGACATAAAATGGCACGAGAGAAAAAGAACTAGATGAGCTCAAAGGGTACCTATGTCGAGAGGCATAAAGTAAAACAAAAATGAGTTAGCACTTAAAATTCTGTTGAGAATGACTATTAATATTTGTAGGGGACCCAATGGGTCTGGTTATTACCCATGGAGACTGTCCCCCAGGAGCTAATGTACTTAAGGGCCATATCAGATATATGGAGATACTCAGACACACACAATAGCTTTGTTATTTATTATGTCAGCATGTGTGTATAAGAAATGTCGTTACTAAAACTAAGGTTAAAAAAAAATCATGGGGTGAAGCAGCAGGGGACAAGAATGATAACAATTCAGACTGTTGGACTGATTGCAGTATCCTTTCCCCCTGTCTCCAAGCTTAATTGACACCTTCTTTATGATTCCCCAGCCAGCAGTTATCTATTCCCTCTGCAAATGAACTTCGCTCTCTTTGTACTTCTCTTAATACAGGCAAATTCCTATCATAAACAGTATTTGTGAGTTTACATTGTTTTGCCCTTACTCAATAAGCTTTCCAAGGGTAGGATCCATATGCGATTCTGCATGTCATTTCCCTCACCTAGTATCTTGCCCTCTATATGTAAACAGTGTATATCTGTGAAGAAATGAAACAATGACAGTAGTAATTTAAGGTTGATTGCAATGCAGCTTTCAGGAGTAGCAGGCAGAGGGACCTCATAACTAGGGTCAAAAGTACTCTTCTACTGTGAGATCTAAGCAATGGAGTGCAATGCTTCATCACTGAATTCAAGTGGAATTGCCCATTAGAAATGAACTATGCAAATACTGAGGTCCTGTGTCAGTTTGAATCCTAGTTTTTGACATTAATTAATTTATTGACCTAGTTAACAATGATGGAAAACTAAAAGAATTGCTCGCGCACTATATAAATTGATAAAAATGCATTTACCTCCATGATTATCCATTTTTAAAAAGGAAAATGGAAGGTTCATATGAATAACAATGGCAATAGCAACCATGTGGCCATCTGTCTTGAACTGTAGTGTACTAGGAAATTTACATATTAGTTCATTAACTATCAGGAAAAAAGTTATAATAGTCCATCTATTAACAGAAGCATTACCTTATAGACAAGATCGCCTAGGTTTATAACAGAAGAGTTTGCCAAGAGAAAGAGAGTCGAGATTACTAATGAAATACTCTTTTGTTGCCCTCTTCTAGACTGGTGTTTGCCTACAACAAGTCTGCCTCATGGGGTGAAGGGACTACACTGTACTAGGGAGCTGCAATACAATTCCTGCAGAAACTCTCCAGTTCCTACAAGCACTGCAATTTCACCTCGAATGAGTGGCATAAGTCGATTCTACACAAAGAAATTAGACACAGCAGGGCTGCATGTGGGTAACTGAGAGATATGAGGATATAACACAATACATATGCTTATAGTTTATTTAGATCAAAACTAATAAATTAACTTCCATTCAGCTTACAAATCTGAGTATATCCATAGTTATATAATAGTAATAGAAAAGGTGACAACACTGCTAGGTACAACGAACATACCGCATTAATTTTTTATTTGTTTAATTAGTTTCAAGTATGCAATACATTGGTTAGACATCTGTAGTTCAGAAAACGATCCCCTCAATTGCTCCCTCCCTCCCCTAGCCCTCCACCTAGCCAATGTATTAATGCTAACTGCATTCCCTCTGTCATTAACTGTTTTAATACCACTTTTCTACTTATCCTTTATTCTATCATGGTTTGCCTACAGTTTGTTTCATACAGCCTTGGCCCTATTGCTCCTGGTTATACTGTGCTGCTTTTTGAAATGTTAGCTATTATCATCAATTTCACACACTTCTATTTTTTTCTTGATACTAAAGCAGTTCTTCGTTTTTTGCCCTTGGCCAATTCTGTCTCTTAATATCAAAAATATTTTGAGGTACCCTGATTTTCAGTCTCTTCTTGCAATAGCCACGGGAAGGTGATCATGACTCAAATGATGTGTTGAGTCATTGTGGAGGTTCAATGAGGTACAGTGCACGTGACTGGCATCGAAGCATTTAACAAATGTTAATCTCCCTTCCCACATCCTCATTTTCCTGTTATATAAGTTATAGTTATTATTACAGTATCTGGCCCTGGCTAATTTCACCTCACTGCTTCAGAAAAAAATCTTTAGGTGAACAAATTATTCCTGTTGAACTGGTTGTACCCATTAAACAGAGCAAGATCTAAACCCGTCAGTTTTGCAATGTGTTTACATCATTTCCACAGTGCTCAATAATCCAGACATTATTTCCTTATGCACTATTCATTTGCACTGCATAACAATCTTCTAAGGTAGGTCAGAATGGCAAGGGAAACTGGGACACATAGACATTAATGGCTTAAGGTCACCCATCTAATTAATGGTAGAGCTGGCGTATGCTATTTTCCTGTTTTTCAACTATTCTCTCCACTAGAATGTGATGTTTCCCAAAGAAATACTTGCAAATAATCCTTTGAAAATTAAAATACACATAATATATATAAAATCACCTAAATTACCAAGTCTATATTGGGCATGGGGATCCCCATTCTCAGCTGTGAAGACTCCATTTTGTAAAAGACTGGCATGAAATTTAGTGTAAACCTAACTTTTAAAAAATACGTCTAAATAGTTCTCAGTCAGAAACAACCAGGCAACAGCCCACTTGACCCAAAGCCAATTTTAAGAGCCAATTTTTCCCAAACCAAAGCAAGGCAGGATAGAGCAGCCATAATTATATCTATGAGCTAATCCTACCACCTCAGGTCTGCTAAGGTGCAAGTGAATGCACTTAATTGCTCAGCTGTGTATTTGTTTAAATGTAATCAACCACTTACTGAGAGTTGCTGTCTAACTATTAGGATATTGGCACAAGAAGAGCTAAATAAATTAGATTCACTCTTTATAAAGCTGTCTTTGGAAGGAAAGTATCTTCCATGTTCAGAGCCAGGGGGGATTGGCAGGGAACGAGGTTGGAAATCAGACTATGGTCATAACAAAATGCTTACTCCTCATGGTCACTGCCTCTTCCCTGTTAACACAGGGCATGGCCCAAAGTCGTTGACCTCTGGGGAATGCTTAGCTGTCATTCTGGAGCAATGGTCAGTTTATCAAGTGCACCTATTTCCCATGGAGCCAGCACCAGCGTGACATAAGTTGTGCTTGATGAGCAAGGAGGAAAAGAGACTTGCTTTTATAGCATGAATAACATCTGTTCCTTCAAGCATAAATACAACAAGGGGAGGAGATGGCTAGACAAAGCAGAAAAACAAACATCATGATGTTTGGTCTCAGGGGCAATCATGCTGATATCTGAGTATTTATCTTTTGTCCTTAGGGCCTCATAATGAGCAGCTTGACCATACTCTGCCCAAGGGATATAGCTAAGAGAAAAGCTTCAAACCCAGGGGTTGCTGCAGTGGAGGGTCCAAGGGCTCATTTAAAAATAAAAAAGATAACTATGCCTTATTTCTCAAGAAGAGACCTTTCAGAGACGAGATTGGAAGAGAGGTCACCTCAGATAACAGCCACATTTAAAGGAAAGTCTCTAAATGAGAAATAATGGGTCTTCTAAGATTAAAGGACCCATTGCCGAGGTTTTATTCTTAGACGTTAAGTGACTCCTTAATATTTTGAAGGCTCTATTAAATGCAACCTTCTATCACCTATTGTCCCAGCCTCCTGTTCATCTTTATTTATTATATCCTATCCACTGCCCCAGAACTCAAGGTGGTTTAGTTGGCTCTTTGCTTGCTTATGTGCTTAACTGTTTACTGGCTTATTTGCTTGCTTGCATATTTGCATTTCGAATTATATCAGCATTTAAAACTGCAACATTTGTATGTATCATAACAGTAAAAATATGCCTTTTGCTCAACAAAGGGCTGGCCACCTTGGCTTTTGAAATTATATTCATTCAAGCTTGGCATTCAGGGTTCTCTGTTCATGTGCTGACATCTTCTTCTCTATAATCGAATCAATTGTTGTTTCCTGATCTGTTTTAGCCATGAAGCTCACCTCTATGTTCCTTGCTATTTTCCACCCTCTAGTAACAACCCTTACAATTTGCGGGGCACAGTGAAAACTAAAAATGTGGGAGCTCTTGTTTAAAAAGCAGAAAAAATATTGCCATTAAAGGTACTAAAATATAAAGATTTTTTTTAATTTTACTTTTCAAATTAAACATATTGGGGTGATATCGGTTAATAAAATTATATAGGTTTCAAATGTACAATTCAATGATATGTCATATGTATATTGTATTATGTGTTCACTACCCAAAGTTAAATCTCCTTCTGTCACCATATATTTGACCCCCTTTACCCTTATCTATCTCCTTCCCCTCCTCTCCCTCCTTTCCCTCCGATAAACACTAAACTGTTTCTGTGTCTATGAGTTTTTGTTTGTCTTGTGCATTCGTTGCTTTTAGTTTTATATCCCACATATAAATGAAATCATATGGTTCTCAACTTTTTCTGACTTATTTTGCTTAGCATGATTATCTCGAGATCCATCCATATTGTTGCAAATGGCAGTATTTCATCTTTTCTTATGGCTGAGTAATTTTCCATTGTGTATATGTATCACATCTTTATCCAATCATCTATCAAAGGACACTTCAGTTTTTTCCATGTCTTGGCCACTGTTAATAATGCTACAATGAAAATCACATGGTATTGGCAGAAAAACAGGCACACAGACCGATAGAACAGAACTGAGAACTGAGAAATAAACCCACATATATATGGACAAATAATTTTTGACAAAGGAGCCAAAACCATACAATGGAGAAAAGAAAGCCTCTTCAATAAATGGTACTGGGAAAATTGGAAAGCCACATGCAAAAGAATGAAACTATACTGCTATTTGTCAACATACACCAAAACTAACTCAAAATGGATTAAAGACCTAAATATAAAACCTGAAACAATAAAGTGCATAGGAAAAAACACACGTACTAAACTCATGGACCTTGTTTTTAGGATTTTATAAATTTGACCTCAAAAGCAAGGGAAGTAAAAGCAAATATAAATGAATGGGACTACATCAAACTAAAAAGCTTCTGCTCAGCAAAAGAAACCATCAACAAGGCAAAGAAGTGACCAATCAAATGGGAGAAGATATTCGTAAATGACACCTCTGATAAGGGCTAATATCCGAAATATGTAAAGAATTCATAAACTCAATCACGAAACCAAACAATCCAATTAAAAAATGGGCAGAAGACCTGAACAGACACTTCCCTTAAGTTTTTCCTTTCTTCTGTGGGCTCTCTTTCAATTTGTCACAGTGTTTTTAATTTGCTATTTAATGTTATTCTAAGCAAAGCAAGTTAATCATTAGCACGCCTTTTACTGTTCATCTTTATCCTGTGCAATGAGAGTTTTAAATGCAGATATAGGAACACAACTTGTTTACAGAATCACTGAAATTGCACAATTCATTTTCATAGCTTGTACATGCTTTTACCAGAATAATGGAAATGCTGCACAAAACTAACTCAGCTGTTTTTGTTCAATTCTTGATATGAACGCATTTACCTTCGGCTTACTGATGAGTAAGGAAGAACTAAAAGGAAAAGAAACTATGGGTCACCCTATCTTTCTCTTTCCTTGCATATCATCATCTTCACTGTAAATGGTTGGCTAATACAGGAAAGTAAATGAGTAAGAAAGGATATGATAGGGTTTTTTGATTATGCATGTTTGTTAGAACATCCTTACCTTCTCTCTGTGTTTGAAGCAAGCGTCTATTGAAGCAGAAAACATGATCCCTCCAGGCTGTCAGCAGCTCCCCCCACCCCCACCCCCCACCCCCACTTTCTTACTGATAGATTTAACACATTTATACTTGTTTTGAGTCTCACTGAACTCCACGCATCATGGGTCCATTGGAATTCTGTATCAATGAAGGTATTTTGAATGCTATTTGTGAATGGGGGAGCGAGGAGTCATAGACACATATATTGCATGTTTCCACAGAGGTTACTTATAAAACACAAGTTCAAGGATAAAATTATTAAAAATTCCAAGACAGTGACAGCATAGCATTAAACCAAATGCGGAACTCTTCTGAGTGTGGGACCCTATGTAGCTACACAGGTTGCATGCTCATAAAGCCAGTCCTGCCCTCAGGTCCATGATGACATCTTCACATTAGAGTACCCAGTCTAGGTCATAAAGGAAAATATTTGCTGTTCAGTGAAGGAAAGGCAGTTGGGGTCAAAATGATAGGCTAAGTTTCATGAGGGCAGGGACCTCACATAAACTCACACAGGTATAGTATAAATTATAGATAAATATAGTATGTACTATAGAAAAGTTAAAGAAATGACTAAAGCTTGACAGGAAAAAATGGTGGAAATAGAGAAAAAAAAAGAGAGAAGGAAAAAACAGAGCTGCCACAAACATGGAATGGAATGATTGAGAGCATCAATTCTGAAGCCATATCTCCTGGCTTCAAATGCCATTTCTACCACATACCAGTGTGTCACTTGGGTAAATTATATAACTTCTGCTGGTCTCACTTTACTTATCTCTGAAATGAGGACAGTGATAGTAATATCTGCCTTGTAGGTCTGTTGTGAGTATCAGTGAATCAATGTATGCCAAGTGTTTAGGAGGGTGCCTGGTACACCTTAAGCATTATGGAAGTGTTAGGCACTATTATTATTTATCAATGCTAAGTCACTAAATCACATTTTTTTCCAGAAGTTTCTTACTCCTCATAAGAAATCTGATAGGCATGCATCTGTATATCCATTTTGCAGGTGAGGAAAATGAAGCTTAGAGAAATAGCATTTACCAAATTTACAAAGCTACAAGTGTTTGAAGTCTGTATGAACCTCATGCCAATACCACATTCTAATGTAGGCTTCCTATATTCCTTTTGCTTCCCCAAATGACCTCATTTTTAATTAAATCTACAGCTTCTATAGCATGTCTCAGTTTATTTAACAGATGTATTTCTGAGAAAAAAATGGCAAATAAATATTTGCTACTCTAACCACTAAAAATATGAAGCAAACTTCATTTCGGAAACAATTGGTGAGTGCTTTTATAGGTTCAATGATCACCCTACTAAAAATTTTAAATTTCAGTTATTCATTAGAATTTGTTCAAAGAGTAAAAACCTGTTTTTCTGTTAATGTCTGCCAGATTTTTTTTCTCCAAGAAAACCTGGTAAAAGAAACCAATAAATCCTTCGCCTCACCAGGAAACAACACAGTAAGACCTAACCCGTTTATTTAGAAAGAACATCAGTTTAGGGATAACAAATTTGAAACCGGGACTGCCTTCAATATCTGGCCACTGAGCGCCAACCCCTTCAGCTAGTCAGAGTCTCCCAGGTATGGGCTCAGATGTATTTCATCCTTAAGGTGCTAATTACTTTATGGTGGTAAACACAATAAATATTTTTAAAGTGCTTCAAAAATTTGTTCCCAACCTTGATGTCTAAATCCAGTTTGTTTTCAACTCTGCTCTGGGTACTTTCCTTCCTTTGGGTGTGGGTCTCAAGGTCTAATTTGACATTTGGAGAGCAACATACTGACATGCTAAGGCAGAAGTCATTACAAGAAAAAAAGTAAGATACTGAAAATATCCAGTGTGATCTAATTTTGGTAAAGAGTAGCTATAGATATAAGTAGATATAGGTAGAACCTATTCTGGAAGGATATGTGATAAAAGGTTAATCATGATATACTAAGTTATAGAAATAAAATGTCTTTGTTTTCTTACTTTTGGTTATCTGCTCTAATTTTCTATGGTGCACATATACCGCTTTTGTAATGATAAATATTACTTTTAAATAAAATATTTCTGGGAAGGTATGCTATAAGGGAAAAAGGATATACAATATCATTTCATAGTATTTCTTTGTCTAATGGTGTTTTTATAGATCTCAGTGCACACATGCACATATCCTTCATCCCTTTCACTTATTTGACACTCCTTTAGGTCCCCTGCCCACCAACTGGCCCAGGAGATCTTGGAATCCACTTCTGTTTCTACATAAATCTCTCTGATGTTCAGCTTATCCTGTCTCCCAGCCAGCTCTTACAGTTCTGACTTTGGTTTTGCATGCACTTAGCCCCTCAGCTTCAATGTCCTTGGGCTTTAAGCTTCCCCTGTCGGCACTGGTGCTGCCTATTCCAGGATGGTTTTGGCCTTGATAATGTTTCTTTTTTGTTCTGCTATAGCAGCTCCTGCTCAAGGTCTAGAGGGAAGTGTCTTTGTATGTACGTTACTCAATTATCTGTGGCAGAATAGGCAAATGCATAGAGACAGAAAGTTAGATGAGTAGCTTAGTGGTTGCCAGGGGATGGAGGGAGTGGGAAGTGGGAAATGACTCCTAATGGGTAGGGGGTTTTCTTTTTGGGGTGATGAAAATGTTCTATAAGTTAAACTGTGGTGATTACTGCACAACACTGTGAACATATTAAAAATCACTTAATTATGTACTTTAAATGGGATTGTATGATATGTGAAATATATATCAATAAACCTGTAAAAAAATATCCGTGGCACTTTTTTTTAAGACAGATCAATTTTCCCTTGAATTGACATGTTCCTCGTTCACCTCTTGAAGCTGCTGTGAACTTTGAGAATTTAAAATAAAGCTGGCATAATGGTCTTTATGAACTTTTCTGTTTCTAAGATTCTTAATATTAGCCTAAAATAAGGATTGCTTCTCTGAGATCCCAGGACATCTCCAAAGTAAATAGATATTTGTAGGTACATCTAGTGCTATGTTGTGGAAAGAGGAAGGAAAAGAAGTCAAGGTTTCTGAGTTCCTCTACTGACTCAGCTACTCCCAATTTGTGTGAACTTTGGGAAGACATTTCACCTCTTGGACTTCATTTTTTCTAGCTGTAAAACGGGTGGATTGGACCAATCACCGCCAAAATAGCTTTCAACCTTACGGTTCTGTGATTCTATATACATGGCCAAGTATTTGACTATTTTGGAAAATTAGAATAACCTTCTATAACATCAACACTAAGTTCATTCAAAATAAACGTTTTTTGAAATGTACAGGCCTCATTTTCAAGTCTTAAGTAACTTCATATACTTCATAGTAAGTAAAATGCCTAAAACATGATTAAGCAGAAATGCAGGGGTGTGGGAATAGTAAAATGAGAGTGAGTGTGTATTTGTGTGTGAGGGTGGGTGGGTGCGAATTCTCGGTTTCCAGCATGAAAGGTCTGGCATCTCTCCAGAAAGCATCCATCTGCCTTTTACCTAATGGCAAGGACTTTTTAAACCAAGCTGTGTTTTTCATGCCTTCCCTCCAGAAGACAGAGAGCAGCAGCCAGCTCAGCGGTGCTAACCTCTGATGGCCAATACTGTTGTTTGTGATCACGGATAGCCGAAAGACAAGGCTGCAGAAGCTGCGGGAGATGTCAGTTCTGACACACGAGTCCCTGTTGTGCCTAGAGTTTGCGCTGGCTGACGCAAGCCTTGCAGGTGCTCTTGGTTTTGAAGGCAGAAGCTGGATTCTTAGAATCAGCGTGTGTTTTCAAGCCCTCTCCAGGGACCCTGAGGTGATGCAGCTGGGACAAGGCAGGAGAAACTTTGTAGGGAACAAGGGGGTAAACAAGAGGCCTTTTCCAATATTTTTGCTTGAGGGCTTAGTATTCTGAATGGTTTCAACATTTACAAAATAGGATTCCCATGTTTTCCATGCCAGAGAAAGTGCATTTGATTATAAGATTGAGCTCATCGTGTTCAGAGAATTAAGTCATGAGGCACTGCCAAAGAGTGGAAAGTAATCCTAAAACAAGCCAGACTGAAATTGTAGGATGTTCTATTCTTTTCTTTCTAATTTCCCCACCTCCCATCCTTTTCACTTCTGATTAGAGCTATTTCCAATTAAAACCAAAGAAAACAGGTCTTGCCTGCTTGTTGCTCTCTCAAGCTGTCTTCAGTACGCTGCCTGGTCTGTGACTTTCTAACATATTCTAGTAAAATTTTAGTATTATTCCTTTTCCCTCCCCTAATAAGCTGTCCCTTTTTGCAAATAATTCCTGATGACCACAGCTCTGGTAGGATGTTGCCTAGACTGCTGAGTTCAATTTCTAGGTCTCCCAGAGCAAGGCACAAAACATTCAGGTATATAAAGTTACAGGCAAAAGCTCTAAACATTTTATAATTTTAAGACATAAAATTGAGTAGTCACTATATTAATGTTCAAATGTCAACCTATACAATGGTCTGAGTTTATCAAAAGAATTTTGCTAGATTCTTTAAAAGAGAGAAAGAATGATTTCAAACTTCATTGAATTGTTGTCCCTTTTGGTCAATGTACACATAGACATTTTAGATTTTTTACTTTGCTTTGTTATATTCTATTTTCAGTTGCACAGAACTGTAACGAGGCTCAGGAAATCTCCCAGAGTGATGTCAGTGGGCAGAAAGAATTGGAGGGCAGATTTCTGGGTCGAGTAGGTAGTAAGTATTGTCTTAAAGAAAAAATATACAAATTATGCATTTGGCCAATCAACTGTATTTTCAACAATGACCTGATGATCACTGTGTGCAGAGAACTACTCTCGGTAGTAGTATGAAAAGAGATAATAGAGATGAAAAGTACCATCTGGAATATACTATATTATTGTTCACAAATATTCAGAATCCCTTCCAATCAAAGAATTAAACATTCCCACTCTGTTGAACTCAGGCATGGCTGTGACTTTCACTGGCCAGTAAAATGTCAGCAGAAGTGACACTTATCTCTTACGGACAGAAACTTTAAAAGCCAGAAAGAACATGGTTCTCCCGGGTTTTTCCCTCCCTAATAAAGCAAGCAAGTATCTCGAAGCCTCCATTAACCTGGATCAGTGAGAAAAGATGAGCAGAGCTCCCCTGCTGACCTGCAATAGACATGAAATATGAGTGAGAAATAAACATTGTTCTTTTAAGCTGCTGCTATTTAGGTTTTGTTGGTGGTGGTGGTGGTGGTGTTACTAGGCCATAACCTAGTTCATTATGACTGATACGTCATTCCTGCCCTTGAGACTTTTAACTAATGTACTAGGTAGGGCAAACACACCTACACATCCTTGCATAAATAACACATACAAAAATACTTAAAAGGACAAATTCAAATCATACAGTATAGGGATTCAGATGAAACTATTAAAGGAGGGAGGATAAAGAAAACATGTACATAAGGAAATGTTTCTAGATGACCCAGAGCCAGTTGAAGCTACTTCAGGAAATCCTGGAAAAAGATCTTGAAGAAAATTCTAAAGATGAAGAATTAAGTGATTCGGGGGAGAGGGTACTCTAAGTAGGTTTGTTGGAATGACGGTAAAATTTCAAGAACTTCTTCACCAAGATGCTGTGTTCCCAATTCTTCCCTCTCCCAGACCTTCAGACTGCTGTCCTATAAAAAAGCAAATCTTTTGCACACTTAGGGATAGGTGTTTATCCAATTAGCAACGCTGTGCGTCCCTAGGCATACCCCTAAGTACACAATAAAACATCTAAAGGTAATTCTCATCAGCAAAGAAAAGAGGCAATGCTGCTTCTCTATCTGTTTGATGGCTTCAGTTTGGGGGCTGGCTTTTGTACTCTAATGCTGGACGTTTCTCTCCCCATGTTGCTCTATCACGTATCCTCATCTATATTCCAGAAACTTTCATTTCAGTCTATTATTTCCTTCAGCTCTAATTTATTTCCTCACTTTTAAATTCACCATTAAAATGAAAACCAAAGGCATGCATATTCGCCAAGTAGTTTCTCTGAGGTTCTTAGAGCCCTAATTATGATATGAAAACATGATTTCCAACTTTGCAGATGATGCTAAATTGAGAGAGAATAAAAACAAATGAGGAATAATTAGGTGGTGCAGCCAGATATAAAAGGATTTACATCATTTATGTTTCTGGACTAATAGATGGCAAATGCAGGGCCGCACAGATAAATGGAAGATAATTAGCCCCCGCAAAGTATCACGAATGGGAATCTCTGCTAAATAGAAAGGTGCTGACGAAAAGTGGCGTGAGGAGAAACTCAGTGGGATGCTGGGGTCAACGAGGGTGATTGCAGCCTGGGGATGATTGCATCATGGAAAAACTCCAGAGATCTGACACATTCTCCAGCTACCCTGTTAGTCTGTATCCCGCTCTCCCTCTGTCACTCAGAGGCATTAGGTTGCTAGCAATGTGTTTCTGTAGAACCTTACAGAGAACCTGGGTCAATGCAGTCATCGCATTGAAGGCAGACTGCAAGAGGGCTAACTTCAGAGGAAGAACATTTTCTTTAACCAGGAAATTTTACCTGGCGGTACATATATGGCACGGCATTTCTAGGAGTTTTTAAAGGCTTATTTGGCTGGGTTAAACCGGAAGTGCCATTCTGACGGCTTTGAAAACACAAAAGAGAGTGCACACACATTATTTGTTGAATTCTTGTGCCAGGAGCCCCTTTCCTCCAATGGTCCCCCATGCTCTTTGAGGGTACCTCACGCTTTAGGCTCAAGGCTCTATTCCTAGACCTAGAAGGAAACCCAACTCATCATCTTCACTTGCAAGTCCCCTAACTTTGGGCTTTCCGTGACAATGACACAACACTGCCTGAGATTCCAGAACAAAAACAATAATAGACCAAGTAACAGAACTGTGTGTTTGTACCTCCAAGGTCAAAGCCTGGCCAGTCCTTGAAAAGTCCTCCCTCCTCATTGCTCCTGGACCTTTTTGTGGTATAAGGCATCACTTGCCAGCCACTCATGGATGTCTCTAAGTTTTGCCTTTTGCGATACCATATGATGCCTACCTATTCCACTCCTCCTTTCTCACTCTTCCTGCTTGCCTTCTTGTCCTCAGTGGACATTTGTCAAAAGACAGCCCTATATCTACAGCCTTCTATTTATACACTATTTCATAGAATGTATTCATTCTCTTGGGCCAGCTATCACACTATCATGCTATGCTTTGAGATTCTCATTTTTTGTGATCCATGAATCCTTTTCTGGTCTTCCCCCAAAGAAGTGATTTCTTGTTGCTTTAAACTTCTCTGATGCTCAATCTATAGTTCATAAACCATTTTTATACTGAAAATATAAAACATATTGCAATAAAATGAAATCTTGGAGATATGACAAGGGAAAGACTGTTCTTTTCCTTCTGTTAATTTAATATCTAAATGTGTCCCTGCTCCAGGAAGACAGCTGCTTCTCGGAGCTTAGCTCCTATAGCCCAATCTAAGAGTCCCTCACGGGCCAGGAATTAAGCTCTTTCAAGCTCTTTCTGCTCTCTTTCCACCAGTTTCTATATACCACTAAGAAGACTGGCGGACTCATTTTGAGTGTCTCTATGCACACCTATCCCCAGTCCCTAGTCAGAGTTCAATTAACTTTTTATTCTCGGTGTGGTCATTTTTTGTTTAGAGGGGGAGTAACTTATTTTCATATCCCTGCTACTGCCTCAGTGGATCAACTGTCTATTTTGGTTCTTTTCTACTATAACCAACTGAAATAGCTCAGCCTCCTCTTGTCCCCTCTGCCTTTGTCCAACTAATTCTGCGGCTCCTCAAATGTTTTTGCCTTCTCCTTCCCAATGCCACTGCTGGGACTCTCACCATCAATACTATTACTATTACCATTCTAATTCTCTCCCAGAGATGGTGAAACATCTTGCTTTCTTAAACTTTTTTGTGTGTAGAATAGCCGAAAACACGAACACACACACCTCACCACCACCAGTTTCACCAACAGCACAACCCAAAACAACAGTTCCAAGACATACACTAGAATACTGTCACCCCTATCCATACTCAGCCCCTTGGGCTGTTGATGAAACCAGGTATCCCTTACATTGTAAAAGTTCTTTTGTCTGTTCTTATGGAGGAGGAGGGCTAACACAAGCAGGTCAGCTATCAGCACAGAAAGGCAAAGTGAGTGCTTCTCTCAAATTTACAGTACAATAGACGTAGGGCTGCATTTGGTCTAATGTGCGCTCAGGGTAACTACTTGGTAGATTCTTTTTAGATATTAGAGCATGGGCCTATTTTTCTACTCATCCATGTAGCCTGCCCTTTTAGCAGCAGGAGAA
>NW_006435837.1:1167978-1171762 GCF_000325575.1 Pteropus alecto | reverse complement strand
TCCCAAGGACAGTCATCCATGGCCTGTCATCACCAGGTCCCTAGGCACATGCTTAAAACCAGAGAACCTTCATCTCAAGCAGATCTAAATTTCTGGGTTCCTGGCACAGTGTCTCGCATTAGTGTTGTCTGAGGGTGATTCTTATCTTCCCAAACCATTGTTAAGGTCTTAGAAGGCAGGGGATTGTCTTTGACATACACCAATTCAACTTCTTAAAGATAGTTACAATAAAGAGCATTAGACTCAGAAGTGCTGGGTTGCCATTCTACTAATAGTTCGTGCCTTCTTTTGCTTATTATCCCACTACTTTTATCATGGTAATTTAAAAACATACACAAAGTATAATAAACACATCAACTCCATGCACCCATCATCCAGCTTTATATTTAGAAACAATTTGCCAGTTCTGTCACATCTATACACCTTATTTCCCCTTCTACCTAAATATTGTGAAGCAAGTCTAACGTATCATATGTATGTCTCTCTAATAGATAATCTTTTTTTTTAAATTAGGTCTTTTAAAAATATTAAGATATAATTTATGTATAAGAACATTCACCCAGTTTAGTAAGAACGTTTTTTTAACATATCCTCAATATGATTATAAGCCCACTAAAATGAACAATAATTTCTAAATGTCATCCGAAGCCCCCTAATTGTCTCCAAACTGTCTTTTTATAGTTGATTTGTTCAAATGAGGATCTCAACATAATTCACACATTGTATTTGGTTTTTAGGTCTCTTAAGTCTCTCTTTTTTTTTTTTTATAACAGTTCTTCCCTTTTTCTTTCCTCTATAAAATGAACTTGTTAAAGAATGCAAGCTGTTTCCCCCTGTAGATTTAACTATGTTCTGGATTTGGCTGACTGTATCACCCTGGTATCATTTAACATGTTCCTCCATTCATTGTATTTCCTGCAAAGTAGAAGTTAGATGCAGAGGCATGATTAAATTTAGTCTACTCCCTCCAACTTCCTTTGGTCAAGGATAATTCAAAAGTGCTGCATTACTTCCTGTAGCATCCCTTCAAGCAGGCACATGAAGACTGGCTGCCCTACTTTTAGTGATGCTAAGATTGATCTGGTGTTTTCAGCCTCATTCATCAATTTTAAATTTCCTCATCTACCATTCGCTTAATTTTAGCAACCTTATATGCTTGCTGCCCAGATCTAGCATTTTATTAGGGATTGC
The DNA here is from genome assembly GCF_000325575.1 of Pteropus alecto. Lineage (NCBI taxonomy): Eukaryota > Metazoa > Chordata > Mammalia > Chiroptera > Pteropodidae > Pteropus > Pteropus alecto. The sequence continues at coordinate 1,170,571 of NW_006435837.1, read as the reverse complement.
ATAATTGTGGTTTTCTAATACTATCATTCCTTATGAATTTATTAGTTGGAGTTATTCTAAAATTAATGTTCCCTTACAGGCTATTCGGTTATTCTAAAATACAGATCATACATAAATGGCAAGTTAAGTGTTGCATTCTTTCACTTCATTTACCAATTTTCAGAACAGTAAGTTGATTCTTTAGTAAACTCCAAAAGAGCTAGATTAATTTTAGTATTATTAATTCCTTTATGTTTACATGTCCACAGCACTCATAAGTCCTATGATGCTCCATTTTGACAGCTGGATTTCCCTGATGTTGGCTTCTATGTTCCTTTAACAGGATCCCAATAGACACTGATTCTTAGGTTTCTGGCACTAGATAACCCAAATTCATCTTGTACATTTCCTGCCACAGACCTGAAGTCACCCATTTCTCTAAGGAATTCTGGTTCATTTAGTAAGAGCTGGTATTTATAGATGACAGTTAAGCAGCTAGGAAAAATCAGTACTTCTATGCATCTCTTCAGAGAATTGAGGCAGGAAATTTGTAATTTTTAGAAAAAGAAAACGAAATCCTTAGTTCATAGTGATGTTTCAAATTTACATGCAAGATTACCGGGATTGTATTGAACTCCTTTGATTATATAGTTTTGTCTCTATGTCTTATGATCAAAATCTTGGTTCCTAATGACATTTATACAAATTTTTGCTCATTTTCCTCCCTCCAACCCCTCCTTCTCTCTCAATATAGATTGAAAATAACATACTTATTTCTAACAACAAGATTTTGGGTGCGGTTTAAGATTTATTTCTGGTTCTTTCTGCTCTTTGAATATATGCTACTAGGGATGTAGTGTCAAAATGCTGTGTTTTAAAGTCAGTTAAAAGAATTCTTCCTTATGTGTTTGTGCTGTGACTTGATAGGTAAAACATCTTGTCAGTATACTTTAAATTTGTAAGAATTTATTTTTGTTTACTTTTGTTTTAAAATGAAATCAACCGTTTACATATTTTCAAAGCCAAAGCTATAGAATAAGTTAGTTTCAGAGAAACAGAGTCTATATTTTCCCCTTGCAATCTGTACCCTTCCTTTTTGCCTGCAGGCAAACATTTTTATTGTTCGTTTATTTTTCCATCATTTATTTTTAAAAGTAAAAACAACGCACATGTATGAAAAAAATCTATCATGCAGGCTGTACCGTTCCTTGCATTTAACAGTCTTCGTTTCTTTTTACAGTTGCATAGTGCTCCTTTGGGTGGATGTCTTACAATGTATTCATTCAGTTCCCTCTTGATAAGCATTAGGTCATTTCAAATCTCCTGCTATTATAGTGTTATAAGTAATAGCTGTTTATATAAATCACTTTGTATTTTTGCCACTTTTGCCTTGAGAGATTTTTAGGAACAAAGTTGTTGGCAAAGGGTACATGCATACGTAATTTTGTTACATATTGTGAAATTACTATGTGCATTCTTAGGCAACTCATCTTTACGTGCCTGGTCTTCATTTGCAAAACAGAAATAACACCTCCTTCCAAAACTATTTTGAAGATCAAGCAGACCATGGAAATCAAAGCACCTTGAAAAGATGTAAAAGCAATAAACAGATGTAAATGGTTAGTATTGATAAATAATGGTTCGTTGCTAGAGGGTACTCATGTAGACACACAGATGGGTGCCCATCATCTTAGTGAGTCTAAGACTGAGGTAGAGAATCAACCTAAGATATACAGAGAGAGACAAAAAAAAATTAGATATATGTCAGGTGATATGAGACCATAATAGATCAGTTATCTCCCCATATGTGGAGATGTTAAGGAAGCCAACATTGGTGCTGAATTTTTAAGGAGACAAGGAGTTCACGAGATGAGGAACATAGAGCACTACAGGATCGGACGTGGAGAGACTGCACAGCAATAGAGGAGTGAAATTTGACTGGGAGATTAAGAATTCTGATATAGGGGATCTTACAGAACACATGGGGGGAATGTATTAGAAAATGTTAGAGAATGTATTAGAAATGCTAGACTATAAAGGGTATTATGCCACACAAAGGAATTTTGACTTTACAAATATATACAGTGTATGTGTGTTCAGGGGTGGATAACATGGAAGTATTCTCAAATCTCATAATTTTTATATGTTCCTCACAAAAGTAAAGACCAGTAATTATTATTAAAAACACATATTATATACTATATTATATGATACAACATTCTAAACTACTGATAAAGAGTTTCTTTTGAAACAATTGTTCCAATGGCCAACTGTATAGGCTTCTTATATGCCAAGTCACATTTTGTCTTTGGTGACACTTTCTAAACACAGAGAGATAAAACAAAACCACATCCAGGGTAGTTAGTTGCCTACCAATTCTATTAGCATGTATCTAGCTAAGCCATGGTAAACTGGAATATCAACTGGATGGAATGGAGGAAGCTAAGAGTACAGCCAAGAAAAGCAGAATCTGCTTTCCCAAAAGCTCTGCTGTATTTTCCTTCCGAAGCCCTGCAGTCTGAGACTACCTGAAGCCTGACTGTGTAACTGTGCAGAGAAATTAGGGAAATATATGGTGAGAGTTGGGATAAGAATGTACTTGTTGTTACTTTTA
>NW_006435837.1:1136480-1167957 GCF_000325575.1 Pteropus alecto | reverse complement strand
ATGTCAAGAAGAGATGTACAATACCAGGAATAGTAGTTTGTCTTTAGAAATTTGGTTTTATGAATCTCATGACCCATGTAATCAGTTATTCTCTCTTTGCCTCAATTGCCAAGAAGCTTACACCCAATTTATGGCCTTCTCCTAGCAACTGGATTTGAGATTCTTGTATTTTAGATTCTAAAGTCCTCTATTTTATATTCCAACTCTTTATTTTCCTGTTGCTTTGTTTTCTGCTATTGTTTCTTAGAATTCTAGTTTCCCATATTTTCTTTGCAATCTTAATAAGAGAATATGTGTAACATATATGCAAATTGTGATACATAATATACTTAATGTTTAAGAAATAGATCATTACCCATACATTGCATCTACTTATGTACTTTCCCCAATCCCACCTCCTTATAACTATCCTGAATTTAATTATTACCTCGTTTATTTTGTAATAGTTTTATCACATTTATGTATGCCTAAACAACAACACATTTCTTAGTTTTTGTTTCAAAGTTTTTTTTCCATCACACTGTATATATATCTGTTGGGACTTGGTGTTTTTGTTTACCCAACATTTTCTTTGTAAGATTAATCCATGTTTCTTCATGTAACTGTGCTTATTACTTTTTCACTATTGGATAACATCCCCTTACCATTATGAGAGAATAAATAGTGTATATGTATTTGAGATTGTATACTGTGTGTGTGTGTGTGTGTGTGTGTGTGTGTGTGTGTGTGTGTGTGTGTGTGGTGTGTTCTTTCATCCTCCAATCTCTGAGCATTTGCATTGTTTCTAGTCTGGAACTGTTACAAGCAGTACTCCTATTAAAATTCCTATACAGGGTCTCGTGGTGAAAATGTGCAAGAGTTTCTCTAAATCGTGTTTCTAGATATGAAACTGTTTTGTCACAGGATATGTGAATGTTCTGCTTTGAGAGATAGAGAAAAATATGTTCTAATTTATACTCTAACCAGTCAAGTATGACAATGTTCTTGCTGATACACATCCTCTATCATGCTTCTCAATATTTTGCCATTCTGGTGGGTGTGTAGTGCTATATTATTTCACTCTTGATTTACATTTACATTAGTAAAAGATGTGTGATGTTTTTCATCTGTTTATTGGATATAGATATTTCATTTTTCGTGAAGTGCTTGTTTTATGTATTTATCTCAATTTTCCATTGGGTTGTTTGTCTTTTTCTTATTCACTTGTACTTTTCACGTATTCTAGACACTAATCGTTCATTAGTTATATGCCTTACAAATAGCTTCACCCAGTTAATGGCTTCCTTTTCTCTCTCTAGTATTTTTTGATGAATAACGGTACTTAACCATAAAGCAATTATATTTATGCATAATTGATTTTGTGCTCAGATTGTTTTCTGTCTTAAAAAAAAATCCCTCCCCAACACAAAAGTCAAGAAGATTCTCCTATATTTTCTTCTAAAAGTTTTAAAATTTTGCATTTCATATTTGAGTCTTCAAAGCATCTGGAATTGATTTTTGTGAATTATGTGATTTAAGGATCTATTCAACTGCTTTATTTTTTTCTTATATTTACTATCTATCTATCTATCTATCTATCTATCTATCTATCTATCTATCTATCTATCTATCTATTTTGGTGCCGAAACCCTGGAATGTCCAATTGCTTTAAATTCCCTACCTGGATAATCAATTGTTCCCAGTACCGTTTACCAAAGAGTCCTTCTATTCCTCAGTAATAAGCAAGACCCCATCTGTCACATCATCAAAGTTCTGTATATGCATTCACATTTCTTGGTTCTCTATTCAATTCATTAGTCAATTTGTTTTACCTCATTCCACTACCACATTGTCTTCATTATAAGAGCTTTAAATAAGTCTTGATATCTGGATGAGCTCCCCAGACTGATGGATATCTGACTATTGAATTTAAAAACAGATTACTTGTACTATTATCTCGGTACTTCATATAATAGAATCATATGATATATATTCTTTTGTGCTTGTCTTCTTTTGCTCAACACCATGTTTGTGAGATTTATAGATACTGCTGATATATAGCTCATTTATATTTTCATAGTTGTCATATCTGAATGGTGTTCTATTTTATGATACTTTTTCTCTATTTTACTATTAAATGGCTATTTCTTTGTTTCATTTTCTTTTTCTTTATATTGTTAAAAAATTCTTGACATAATTGAGAAAGTTGTGTTAAAATTTTCCATTAAGTATACAGCGGTGAATGTATCAATTTCCACATGTAATTGTGTCAACTTTCTACCTTATCGATTTTGATATATTTGTCATGTTCATACAAGTTTAGAATTATGTTATCTTCCTGGTGAATTGAAATTTTTCAACTTTTGTAATGACCTTCTTTATTTCTAATAGTGTTTTTTTGTCTTTAGGTGTGTTGGGTTAGATACTAATTCAATAACTGCAGGATTCTTTTCCTTTTAGTCAGCATTTACCTAGTCTATTTGTCTCTCATGCTTTAATTTTTACCTTCTGCACCCCATGTTTTTCGTGCTCCCATTATGAAGATCGTCGAGTTGATTGTTGTTTTCCTGTTTTTATTCAATATAATAATCTCCGTATTTAACTGGTAAATTTAGTCCATTTATATTTATTCAATACATACTGGAAATTGTTTCTATTATCTTACTTTCAAATTTTTATTTATCATGCTTTAAAAAAATTTTCTCCTTCTCTGTCACTTTTGGGTTGAGGTTTTTATTCCCATTGCCTATTTTGTCTTCACAGTTTTGCTAGTTATATTTCTAGTCTTTTATGTTCGCCCTTGAAATTGTATCATGCATATTTAACTAAATAATGACTAAGTTAAATAATATATTAACTTTGAACAAACAATGTAAAGACCTTGGAATATGTTAACTCTGAATATATTCTCTGAAATTAAATGCTGGCTCTTTTCAATATTGTAATTATGTTATTATTGTTATTATTTTATGTTGATTATTCTTGCATTTATATGTTTTTGCTTTTGTATTTACTCAGACTATGTGTCTGTGATAATATTACTTCTTTCCAAAGAACACCTTTTAAAAGTTCCTTTTTCTTGGCTATTGTAAATAGCACTGTAGTGCCAAGTGGGTACTAGACTCAATCGGGGGAATCGCTTTGTAAATTATATAAATGTCTCATCACTATGATGTGCACATGAAACTAATATGAAGTAATATCGAATGTCAACTCTAACTGAAAAATAAAAAATAAAAAAATTTTAAAAAGTTCCTTTAGCAAAGGTCATCGGTGGTAAAGGTATCTTAGTTTATGCTAATCTTTAAATATGTTTATTCCATCTTATAGTTTCCTGAGTACATAATTCTAGGTTGTTGTTTGTTTTCTCTTTCTGGTTTGGATTTTGCTATTTAGAAGTCTACTATCAATCTAATTTTGATTTTGCTATTTAGTAGTCTGCTGTAACTATCTTTCCTTTGTGGGAAGTCTTTCCTATTTTAGAAAAGATTTTTAAGATATAATTGTGTCTTTGATATTCTGCAGGTTCCCCACAATGTGCCTTGGCATGAGTCTACTTTATTTATTTTAGTTGAGATTCACTGTGTTTCTATATCTATAGATTCTCATTTTCCACCACTCCCGGAAAATCCACATCCTGGTCAGAATCCCGGAAGGAATGAATAGAGAGGATCAAGAAAGGTAAATTGGTGATGTAGCTGTAGTTCATGCATATTCATAACTGAACGGCATTCTGTTTTATGAATGTATTACTACATTTTTATTTTATTAGTTATAATTTTCATTTCTACAAATTCTAATTTTATTTACAGAAATTTCCAATCTATTCCTAATGGCCTCTTGTCGTTTGCCAATGTTTTCTTTAAAAAATCATTTAAAAACATAATGGTTCTAATATTATGTGTCTTGCAATCTGTGCATCAGTAGTTTGGAGAATCTTAATGTGTGGTGGTTGATTCTACTGACCTTTACTCTTCGCTGTTTTTCTTCTATATTCTTTGGTGCTATTTGATTGTGAGGTTAGTGTTTGATGCTAATGTGTGAGGGTGCTGCCAAAATTAAGGACTTTTTTTTTTCCATAGAGGATTAGCTTCTGTTGCTGCTAATGGTCAATGGCTACCGCCAAGCTGGATCCACTTTTACCCTCTTTAAAGTCTCAGCTTAGTTCAAAGTTCTACCTTTAGTTTCGCTACCTTGCTTCTGTACCAATGCTCAAGATACAGAAAGTGCCACTCTAGCCATCCACACTCAGGAACTCTCCTTTTCTCAGCTTTCCTCCTTGTCGTACTCCTAGCTCATGCCTCAAACCTATTTTGGGGTTAGAGGGCTCCTTAGAGTACTCCCTACCTTTTCTAAGCCCAGTAACGTGTGCCATATCACATATTTAAATACTCTGCAATCCCTCAGAGCACTTAGTCTACGTTCACGCTAGAAGTACTGAATTTATTTTTTCAATCAAAATGATACATATGTTAAAAAAAATCAAAGGAACAGAAAAGCTATGGTAACAATAGTTTTCTACTCCTTAACTTCCATCACAGTACCATTTCCCCAAAACAACTTATTTTAAGTGTTTCTGCTCATAGAGCTTTGATGATAATCTCCATATGTCTAAATAATACACATATACTTCTATTTTCTTATCCAGGAAAGATATGGATTTAGTTTACTAATTTTCCCCTTTCTCTTTCCTCCTCCAGATTTTTGACACACACACACACACACACACACACACACACACACACACACACATATTTGAGCTTAGTTCTTTTATTAATTACATTTATAACATTAAACAATATATTCAACCTCTTGTTCTACTAACCTCTGTCTACATCTCCTGACAGCTGCCTTTACTTTGAGGATATTAGCATGCCAACCCTTTCTTTCATGTTTCCCACCACCCTTCACTTAAGTCCTAGCTAATCTGAGTTACATACTCGCTTGTTAACATTTAAACTGCTGCAATTAATGGCAAAATTTCCAATATTTTTAATAGGATGATTGCTAAAACTTCAAATTCAATAAACAGCATTTTCATTTTTAGGACAAAAGAAATACTTTCAGTGCAAATCAAGTTCTATACTGAGGCTGTATTTCCTTCATCCTGAGCTCACTGCTGTCCTCCTTGAGCCACACAAAGGAGAATGGGTTTAACATCAAGTACAATAGGTATTGTCTTCTTATACTTTTTTATATGTCTTCTTATACTTTTTAAACTGCTGAAAATCATAGTACAGTTTAGTTTGTTTCATAGTTAGATCATGACTTTCTATATAATTTTCTGATTTTTTTCCTTCCTATATAATTTTCTGATTTTTTTTCCATTTGAAAGGAGTTTCAAATGGCCTTTTTTTTTTAAAAAATATTTCTTACATTATTTAGTTTCATCATCCCCTGCTTTTCCCCCCATGTGCTCAATCATATATTCTATCAATTTCTTCCACCCCCATCTCAAAATCTGGAAACTTTCTTCCTAGAGTCTCTATCTCCTAGATCCAAGAGTCTTTATCTCCTAGATCCAAATTAGATTAGCTGTTTTCCAGGCTAGCCAAAATACTGTTATGTTGAGATGTTACTTTAGCATTCTCTTAAGTTGGAGGCTCAGTTTCCTATTCCCTTGTGTTCCTCCTTCTTGGTTTACCCTTAAACAATTATTTTTTGGCAATACCTCCTCAAATAACTTCTTAGAAAAGGTGTGTGGACAATACAATTAATGAATCCTTATACGTTTTTATTCTTTCCTCACACTTGATTTATGTTTCTTCTCGGTATAGGAACATGGGTTATAATTTTGAATAAACTGCTCCATCATCATCTAGTATGCTTGTAGTGTTGCTCGGGAATCTTAATACTACACTGATTATGTTGTATCTCCTTTTAGATAATTTTTATCTGTACCTTTTTTACTCTTATTGGGTTAGCTTCATGAAGATATTTTTTTTTGAAATGTCTCATTTGTTTAGGATCTCTTCTCCCATTTTTTTATGTTTACAAGTTTACTCCTTTTGGACAACTTATACTCTTATTCTAGAAAGAAATCTAGAAGAAAATGAGACAAATATGCATTCCCTAGTCTACCATCTCAAATCTCTATCACTTATTTTCAATATATTATATTGTATTCATTTTGTCAGGTGCCCAAACTTGTTTTTGGAACAAATCAGGATGAAATATTTATGCAGTCACTCAATAAATTTCTAAAAGTTGAGAGGTAGATAAGATGTCCCTCTAATTCAGACTAATACATTTTTAATTACATAATCTTGAGACAAATTGGAGTATTGATTCTCTGGGCTAGCTAAGAATAGATGCAGACCCATGGGACCTGGAGAGTCTAACGGGTGAAAAGCTAAAAATCCAGAGGGATGGATGAGATCAAACAGCTCCAAGCAATGAAAAATCTTAGAAGCACCAAGGCAGCTGTGATGATGGGAAGTGTTGCTGGAGAGATGCACTGATAGAAAGTGTTTTGGTAAATATAACTGAATTATTTTGCCCAAGGCTGCTCTTGAACTGACAGTCAGAACCTGTCTTGCCTGAGGCAAACAGATAATTAGCAGTGGCCAGAGATGCTTGGGCAACAACCTGTGGCGGAAGGGAAGGAGGGAATACCCAAAGGAAGTAAAAAGGCCCATTAAAATTTCTGGTTTATAAAACACAAGTTACATGTCCTGGCATATCTAATTAGCTCCCACAGTGATAGACCTCATTACATTATACATCCTGTCTGAGGTCACCATATTTGGCATTCAAAGAATTGTGAAAACATCAAAAATGGCTTGTTTTACTTCCTTACCTTCGGAACCTGGGTAGGCCCCCAGAGAGCTGACATTTTATGTTCTCCTTGATTACTTGCATAATCGATGTAAATACCAAGAATGGACTTTGAACATGGGCACCAACCACTCCCATTCTGCTTGTTTCAGGTGGGACAAATTGGAGTATTGATTCTCTGGGCTAGCTAAGAATAGATGCAGACCCATGAGACCTGGAGAGTCTAATGGGTGAAAAGCTAAAAATCCAGAGGGATGAATGAGATCAAACACAATTCTTTGCATGGGCTTAAAAAATAAAGCAAGAAATACAGAAAGAAATTATTGAGGAGAGGGAGGTGCTATTTTCAATATGTGTCCAGAAGAATCATCTGTGGGAGATGATGTTTAAATAAAGGACGGACGGGAGTGAGGTAGTGTATGTGAGCCATATGAATAACTGGGAGTAAGACATTCTAGGTAGTTGGATGAAACAACAAAGGCAAAGGCTCAAAGACGAGGGCATGGTTGGCATGCTTGGCATTTTCAAGGGCTATTGAACCAGTATAACTATATTAGAATGAGTCAGATAGAAAATGAAAAGCTGAAACATATAGGGCCTTATACATCCTCTTAAGAAAAATGGGAGCCAATGGATTTGAGGAGTTCCATGATCTGATTTAAGTTTTAAAGGATTATTCTGTAAGGGCAGAAAGGCTAATGCAAATTAATATACTGGAAACTCTCATCATAAGAACAACAAAAAAAGTAAAACAAAAATTTCATCATTAAAAATAGTCTTTCATGTTTTCTAAAGAGAACTGTAAAATTGTGATACCACGTACAAATCTTCGATGTCCAGAGAATGCTACTCTGTATTCCTAAGACATATAAAAATTAATGATCGATGACCTCAAAATGGCAGAAAATTGGACTCGTGAGTAGCCTTTCCCAAGAAGTCACATCATTTTGTACCTGAGACTTAATTTGCTCTTTCAGCATGTGACGAGGCACAACTTTAATAGGGTGTGACAACTGACAAGAGAATTAAATTGATGCAAATTAAACTTTAACAATAACATTATATGGAGCTTAAAATCTTTTGCACTTTTGACACTGAATTTATACCACTAAAATAAATCTGCTAAAAACCACTAGAATAAAGGGTCCTTACAGAACTACTAGTCAAGCACAATCCACTGCCTTTGTTAGAAAAACAATGCAGAAATTCTTAGTGTTAGTTATAGACAGAGCTGATAAGATGAGGATAAAAGCTTGAAATCTCTTGAATCAGACTACTGAATAAATTTTAAAATTAAAATTAGTTATTATGGAATATACCAATTCTGAGTGAATCAGGAAGGGATAGAGGATGAAGAAAAACAATGTGTCCTGGCACTTTAAACGGTTTAGCGACAAAACATTTCATGATATATGTGTATCCATTTAAAGCCATAGGCATGTAAATAAATTTTATTTTTGCTTTGCGTGTGTCCCATTTCTATTTCTAACTCATGTGCATTTTATCATCATATATTCATGTCATTTTCTCCTTTATAAAGAATATTGTATTGGTCCTATTTGATGCCTGGTATTTACTTTAATACACTAATCAGTCTACTGACCACAAAGTCAGTGTATTCCTTGAACCTCTCCTCAAATTGTTTTCATTGCCTCTTAAATGCTCTATATTAAAATTTAGAATAGTCAACTATGCTTTCAAAAACTTTATAACCTTTCTAACCATGTTATCCTCTTTATCCTAACTATCACCACCTCTACTAGATATGCCACGTGCTCCTATATGCAACTTCTGAGCCAGACTAGTACGGCAAGAGCACAGATTTGTAGTGTTCCTCAGTATTTCAGATGCTTTCACAGGTTCATTCCTGCACCTGAGCCTTTACTCTATGGTATAGTGTCTACATGTTTCTCCCCTCCTTCATCTTTGTCTCTATGTATTCTTAAAACTGAAATCCTACTTCTATAATAAAGCACTCCCACAATTTTTCCAGCCAAAACTCATTTCTCTCTTCCCTTCTTGGGGAAGCAGTTTAGAGAGGATTCACCTACTCTCCTATAACGCTTACTGTATGCATTACTTAATTTAATCTTTTTACCTGTACTTCATTCCCATTTTTATTCAGTACAAAGTTGACATTTTAAATTCATTGGCACTTGAAACTTTATTTCATCTGGTAGGAAGATTTTGGCTGCAAGAAACATAAACCAATGCTAAGTGGCTAAAACAATAAGGATGTTTAACACCTATGGATGAATATGAAAAGTATGGTGGCTTCGAGGTGAGTTGAATAAGTACTTCAATAATGGTCTCAAGGACCCAGGTTCTTCCCATCTTTCTCGTCACACATTCTTTTTCTTTTAAATCAGTTCTGTTGACTCAAAATTTACACATAATAAAATTCATAAATTTTAAATATGCAATTAAATGAGTTTTGACAGATTTATAATCATGTAATCACTACCACAATTGAGAAATTAAACATTTCCATCATTCCAAAAAGTTCCGTCAGCCCTGTTGTAGTAAATCCCACATCTCTAACCTAGGCCTTGGCAATTCCAATGAAATTATACAGAATGTTCTCGTTTGTGTCTTCTTTCCTTCACAAAGCATCATGCTTCAGAGATCCATCCAGGTTGTTCTTGCACCAGTAGTTTATTCTTTTTTTATTGCTGAGAGATATTCCATTGTACAGGAGACACTTTGTATACCATAATTTGTTTATTCATTCACTAGTTGATGGGAATATGAGTTGTTTCCAGGTTTTGGCTATTAAATATGAAGCTGCTATAAACATTCATATACAAGTACTGTATACATATAGTTTTCTATTTCTCTTGGGCAAATACTTAGGAACATGAATGCTGGGTTGTATATTATTTATATGATTAACATTACACAAAACTGACAACCTATTTTCCAAAGTGGCTGTACCATTTTGGATCCTCACCAGCCATGTAAGAGAGTTCCAGTTAATCTAAATGCTTAGCAAAACTTGGTATCTTTTTTTTTGTTAGATTTTATATGGCTTTTATGTTATTATCTAAGGAGCAACTGTAAATATGATTTGCCTTTGCAGCAAGACTTATAATTTTTAAGTTCCTAGATCATTACAATTGTGTGTTTTTGAAAATAACCATATGATGCCGTCTACATAGCATACTTGCTAGATATGGAACTACTCAAATGTTTCATTCATTCATTTAATGGGTATTTTCTGAATACCTACTACTTGAAAAAATAATGGATAAGACAAAACTGCTCTTTTTTAGTGTATACATTCTAATTGTATATGGGAGAGAAAGGATAACATCACACCTTAGAAGAATAACATAATCATAACTTCAAGCACTTTTGAACTATAAATAATTGTCCCAATTACATTGCTATCCTCTGTATAATCAAGAGCATTATTCACAATAGTCAGGACATGGAAACAACCTAAGTGTACACTGACAGATGAATAAAGAAAATGTGGTCTATACAATGAAATATTATTCAGCCATAAAAAGAAGAGGAAAATCATGTTATTTAGAACAACATGGATTAAACTTGAGGACATCATTCTAAGTTAAATAAATCAGGCAGAGAAAAAATACTGTATGATCTCATATATGGAATCTAAAAAATCAAATTCATAGAAACAAAGTAGATGAGTAGTTGCCAGGGGGTGGCGGGTGCAAGAAATAGAGAGATGTTGGTTAAAGGGTACAAACTTTCAGTAATAACATGAATAAGTTCTGGAGATCTAATGTATAACTATAGTTAATAATACTACTTTCTATACTTGTAATTTGCTAAGAGCATAGATTAAAATGTTCTCACCACACAAAAAATATAGGTAACCATGTGAGGTGATAGATGTGTTAGTTAACCTTATCATGCAGTCATTTCACAAAATATATTAGTGTACCAAATCCTCGTGTTAAACACCTTAAACTTACACAACGTTATTTGTCAATTATACCACAATAAAACTGGGGGTGAAAAACACCCTTTACCTTGTTATCCATGAAGAATTTAGAATTCATATCTTTTAAAACAGAACAATAAAATAAACCATAAGTAGTATTAGGAGTTGAAATGTTACATGCAAGGCGATGTTTCCCTTCATTTTCTGTTTTAGTCCAATGATAACACCTTGCCAAAGGTCAACCTGCTGCCATACTTGAGTTAGTATTATACTTTTAAATCACATTTCTCACTGTGTTATTAACAGCAAATTTATCACGGTGCCTTTCACCAATCTATGCAGCAAAATGCAGGTTTATGACAGAGGTATCAAATTATTAATAGGAGAACTCATATTTTTGGCTGACTTCTACATTCCTATTTCCAACTTCCTAATGGACACTTCCATGTAGAATTCTCACAAATATCTTAACTCAACAACATATCAGAAAGTCCCATGGTCCTAGTTAACGGGATTGCCAGTCTCAAGCATCAAAATTAGCACTACTCCTCTTCTTACCTCCACGACCATTCGGCCATTAATTCTGTCAATTCCATCTCAAAAATATATTTAAAATTTTGGCTGGCTCCGTAATGACTCATAAAGACAATGGTAACAACATATTTTTACTTCCCTGTACACATTTCAGAAATTCTTGCTTTTATAAGCACAGATTTGATTGTTACTTTGCAACTCAGAAACTTTCAGTACGTACTCATCACCTTTATAACAGAAACCGTGGGCCTTAATCTTAGGCTCAAAGCTCTTTAGAGCTTGGCCATCCGTTATGTCTGTCTTTTGTAAACAATACCCAGACATCCTCATTTTTCCCCAGAATAGTTTTTCAATCTTATTGCCCTTACATAACCCTGAATCTTCTCTAAAATTTCATTTCAGTAAAGGGCCAGATAGTAAATATTTTAGTCTTTGTGTGCCATGTGGTCTCTGTCGCAATTACTCAGCTCTGCCCTTGTGGCAACGAAAGCAGCCAAAGATGATATATAAACAAATTGGTGTGGCTGTGTCCCAATAAAACTTTAATTACAAAAATGGACATAGGCTAAATTAGGCCCATAGGCCCTGGTTTGCTGGCCACTGACCTAGATCATAGCATAAAGTGACAATTCTCTTATTAAGGAAGCATCGAATGAGCATTCTATTGCTGGTATATCATGAGCAGTCACGAAATGTCTAATAATTTGAAAATTTCAAACCTAGTTTGGAATGCATACATTTACTTTCATTAAAAATAGAAGCAAGAAGACAAGATAGAGAGGAAATACATCCAATATTGTCAGTAACTATGGATATGGAAATTCTTTTTCCCAGAACTGCACAGGAACCTATTTCTCAGAAATATTTAACAAAATATAATGCACATCAAGAGATTAATTTACCAGCAAACCTATTTCAATTACATTTGGAATCCAATGATAGTACTTGTGGTCCCTGAGGTTTTCTGGTACCTTTATTTTTATACATACATTCTTTAATTTATAGTTTCCTAAATTTTTTCTCTTATAACCCCTTCATTGGTTACTGGGTTTAAAAATATTTTACTTTATATACACAGGTATATTTGCCATTGTTTGTACTGTTCTTGATAATCTGTGATTTTGTATAGACTATACATTATTTAAATTTTACAACTTAAATATGATCCATGGATAAAACGAGGAATCAGAAGAGCACAAGTTTGTAAAAGAAGAACAATGTTGGGAGATTGATACTACTTGATTTCAAGATTAAATATAAAGTTATAGTAATTAAGACTTGTGGTATTGTTGTAAGGCTAGACATATAGATCAATGGAATGTTCAGAAAAAGACCTACACATATATGGCACATTGATTTTTGACAAAGGTGCAAAGGTAATTCAACAGATAAGTGATAAGTATTTTCAACAAATGGACAAACGGTGTTGGAACAATTGGACATCTCTAAGATAACAGAATGAAAGGAGGAAGGAAGGAGAAAGAACTTCAATCTTTTTCTCATACAATATACAAAAATTAACTTGAAATGGATCATAGATCTAAATGTAATACTTCAAAGTATGAAACATCTATATAAAAACATAGATGATTTTGTGCCCTTGGTTTAGGCAAAGATCTATTACACAGAATATAAAAATGACAAATCGTAAAATAAAAAATTGAGCAATTGAATTTCATAAAATTAAGAATGTCTGTTTTTTTAAAAGAAAGTGAATAGATAAGACACAGATTAGGAGAACATATTTGCAAACACCTGCCTGATAAAAGACTTATATCCAGAAAATACAAAGAACTTTTACAACTTGAAAATAATAAAACAAATAACTTGATTTAAAATGTCCAAAAATTTGAATAAACATTTTATTGAAGAGATATGGATAACAAATGAGCACATGTGAAGATGCTCAACATTATTAATCATGAGGGAAATGCAAAGCACAACACAATGAGATACCATTACAGCGCTATTAGAGTGGCTAATAAAATAAAACAAAAGGCTAACAAAACCTAACAATGCCAAGAGCTGACCAGGATGTGAAGCAACTAGAATTCTCATGCTTTGCTGACAGAAATGCAAAAACAGGATAATTACTTTGGAAAACAGTTTGGCACTTTCTTATACAGTTAAACATACATTCACTACACAACCCAGTGACCTCCCTCCTAGGTATTTACCCAGAAAAATGAAAAGTCTATACAAAGATTTGTATGCAAATATTTATGGAAGCTTTATTCATAATCACAAAATACTGGAAGCAACTTGAATGTCTATCAATCAGTGAATGGGTACATTCACATAACAAACTAATACTCAGCAATGAAAAGGAATGAACTACTGATACATGTGACAACATGGATGGATCTCAAAAACATTCTACTAAGTGAAAATACAAAAGGCCATATAACTACAATTCCACTTATATGACATTTTGGTAAAAATAAAGATACAGGACAGAAATCAGATCAGTGGTTGCCTGGGGCTAAAGGAGGAGGGAACTGAGGACAAAAGAAGATGAGAACTTCTTCGAGTAATGAAAATATTCCATATTTGGAATGTGGTGGTGGTTATACACTGGATATGTGTGTCAAACCCATTTAACTGTGTATCTAAAAAGGATAAGTTTTACTGTATCTAAATTATACCTCAATAAACGTAGATGATATTGCTCTGAGGAAAACTCTATCCCTAAACCTTTATGAATTTCCTCTGAATTATTATGTATTCATGAGTCTTTCTTGAGTGCCTAATTTATGCATCGTTTCATTCTATATCCATGCTTCAGTGATCAGACATAATTTTCTTCTATTAATTTTTCTTTCATGATAGTATCCTGAATCATTTTTTGAAATTTCATCCCATAAGTGAACTCAGGAATTAACATATTTACTTCCCTGGTAAGTTCTAAATTCAGAGTTTGCTTTCTCAGACTGTACCTGGGAGTTAAATTCAATGGCTCATGTCTTAAAGCTCCCTAACTCTCATATATCTTGAAGCCTTACTGCAGAATTGCATTCTTAAACCATGCCCCCAGATAATAAAGTGCTTTCATCACTTTAGTTATTAAAATACATGAGTTTGGGAAGATTGAATATAGACTTTGCTAATATTTAAAATTCCACTATATATTTAATAATCCACATCCAATGATGGTGTTGGCTACTGGAAAATTATGAGCAAACATAAAGACCCAATATCTGGCATCTCTCCCTTCACTAAAGAAGTCTAAATGACATTTATGGGCAGAAGGGTTTACAATGTGTCACATCTCCTTTAGAACAGAGAAATTTTAACAAGGACATTACTTCAGAAACAAAGGAGATAAACCTTGTTATTGTGCACTAAAAATATTTGCATTTCATCCATATTATAGTTCAGGATTTAAAAACTTTGAAAATGACATTACCCCAGCGCAAATGAGAACCCAATTTACCAAGCAGTTAGAGTGACAAAGTACAAAGGACAGGATTTGTAGTTCATTTCCTCTGTCAACAGATCTAGGTCTCTATGTAAAGTCTGCAAAATTAAAAGCACAATTAAAGTAGATGTTTAAAGAGTAATGGTGTGTGCTATATCTCTGAGATGTCACATAAAATCAAGGCTCTTGGGAAGGTTGAGTTGTTAAGTAAGAAGTATTGATTTAAATAGTTAACAATAGCAAGAGGACACATATTTTTGCCTCAAAGATATTTTTCTTTTTAAAATAAAGTCACGGCGATTTGTCAATAGATACATTCATTCAAAAATTTAAATATCAACAATATCTACAGCATAAACAGGAGTGCAATATATCTTTCAGAAAGTAAACATTTCCAAAAAATTTGTGACATATACTTCTTTGAATAGTAGTATATGAATGTGTGTGTGTGTGTGTGTATTTATATATAACCATTTCCAAGACTTCTGGAAAAGATTAATAACTCTAAAACCCTTTTTCTCAAAATGAAATATAGCATAAAAATAAAATAGTATACTTTTATTGAGGAAGTACTTAACATTATGCCATAATTAGAAAACAAGGAGAAGCAGAAAATAATTTGTAATTCCACATTTAGATACAGCTGTTTATTTATTCATTAATTCTGCAAATATCTATTGAATGTGTTCTATGTGCCAGGCAATGTTTTCAGCATTGCAGATTCATCAGTAAACAAAACATACAAAATTTCCTGACCTCATGGAGTTTACAGCAACCTTTAACATTTTGCTTTATGGCCTTCAAGAACATAGATATATGTATATATAGTACTCACACATACATACATATACATACATATACACAGGCAAGAACATGGTGCTATTCTATAGGTATTATTTGTAATCTGCTTTTTAACATTGCATATTTGATCTTTTTTTAAAAAGATCAAATTCGATAAGGACACAAGATGTGGTCTACCCAGTTAACAGATTTTTATGTGTACAATACAATATTATTAAATATAGGCAACATGTTGCACCAATTTCTAGAACTGATTCATCTTGCATAACTGAAACTTTATACCCATTGACTAGCGACTTCTTTTCTTACCACTAAATATATGTCGATACCTTTATTTTTAATGACTTCATTGTATACCATTGTGTGGGTTACCCTGAATTATTTAACAATCCCCTCTTGTTGGACATTTAAGTTCTTTCTTTTTTTGCATTATAAATGGTGCTATGGTAATATGTAAGCATGACTATAATACTATACATAACAATCACACATGTATTATATATACTCTTGTCCATTTTTTAAATCATGATACATTCTTAGAGGTAGAATTTTTGTTTCATAGGGTATTATCAATTTTGAGGTTTACATGACTTTTCTCTATGACTATTTTCTAAAAAAAAAAAAAGCAAAGTGCAGCATATGTGCTTCATTAAAGGTGTGAAAACAAAGATACAGATGTCTAGAGTAGAGTTTATCTTCTGAGGTTGCCATGATGATGCCAGTGACTTAGCATGTCAGCACTTTGATGAAAAGGTCAGATCAGGAATGAAAACCAGTGGTTTTGAGACCTTTTTTTCCACAAGGGTAATCAGGCTTTCAAACAAAAAAGCCAAATTAATTGGGTTGTTTTGAACATTTAAATGTGTAGTTCAAACAAAACATCATTAGTCTCCCATTCTAAATACTATTCTTGAATTCTTCTTGCTGTAATACCAGGAAAGCATCCAGGCCTTTATTTTATTTTTTTAAATTATTTATTGGGGAGACATTGGTTAATAAAATTATATAGGTTTTAAGTGTACAGTTCAATAATACATCATATGTTCACCACCCAAAGTTAAATTTCCTTCCGTCACCATATATTTGACCCCCTTTACTCTCATCTACCTAAATCCAGCATCCCAGCTTTTAAAGTCAGTTTGCTTTCCAATAATCATTCTTGAAATGCCTATAGACGATTTAAAAAAGTTTCTTCAGGTTATTGATCTTCTGAATATCTGTGGAAAGTTTAGAATAAAATTTTGTTGCTCTAATATGTTTTACTCTGCTTATAAGATGTACTCATTATATATGATTTTAAGAGCCAAATTAATTAATCTTTTTTGTTAAATTTTCTAGTTCTTTGCATATAAATTCTGTATAGGAAAATAAGTCGCTAATCATATAAAATTAACAAACACAAGGTTCAGGGTAAGGAACCAAGATACATCAAAGTAGAAAGGTAAATTTGAAAAAAGTTTTATTTAGTATGAGAGTTAAAAAGATGTATAATTGAATAGATTCCTTCTGATTACAGATTTGTAGTAAATCATTTACAATCGATGATATGTATAAAAAATTATTCCACCTACTTTAATTCAACATGATAAAATGCAAATATGAGCATTATACTGATCCTGAAATTCAGCTTGATGATCTTTCAGGATGTTTAACATTCCTTGATTCCTCAACAGGGTCATACTAGGGGAGACATACGATGAATCTTTGCACAGGTGTAACTACCTTTTTCTTATTTCTCAATTTATAGCATTGTTTGTTCCATATTCTTTGGATTTATGTTGGAAACTGTAGATTTTGAAACATGCAGTTCCTCATATAAGAACCGGTTGCCAAGTAACATCAGAAGGATTTCAGGACCCAAAGCATTTAATCTTCACAGAGAATTAATTTTTGCCTTGTAAGACGTAATAACTTCTCTACTGAGTTGCACAAAAATGTGACTTGGGAGAGACGTCCTTGAAAATAATGAGAGATTTATTATTATTACTATTGGGTGCTGAGAACTACTCTAGGGATACCTGCAGGGAAGAAATCTCTAGAATTACTTTTTTGTGGCATGGGGTCTTTTCAATTCTACTCTCCTTGTGGCTCCACTTTTGTTGAACATTATCAAAAACCATAAAGAAAAATGAAAACTAGGCAAAAAAAGAAAAAAGGAAAGGCAAACATCTAAGACAATAACTGGGAAATATAAGATTAAAAAGATATAAAAATAAAACATAAGAATAATGTAAGACAAAATTAGAACGAAAATTAAAAATGAAAGGTCAAAGAGTTACACAGCTTCAAACATACAATGGTGACTTTCAAATGATATTTAAAAATCTGAAATTTAAGATGTCAGAAATAGAGATATAGTTATAAACACATCAGTAAAGAAATAAGTAGAGAAATAAGAAATTAAGGTTGTTTCAAGGTAATAAGGTTTTAGGATAAGAGGTATTGCTAGAAAAGGTAGAGCTATACAATTTAGTATTATATAGAATTATATAAAATAGCAAAGTACAATTGAGGATAATTACAAATAAATATAAGGTGACCCAGTTGTGGGCTGACTAGTGGGGGGAGTCCTCAGCATGATGCTCTGGCTGAACGTGGCCCACCTGGCAGTGGCGGACCTTCCAGAAGAGAGCCCAGTGGAAAATAGCACCCTGGAAGGAGATGTCCTTTTGAGAAAACCGTTCAAAGTTCAGGACTCTAAAGCCCCCTGCCCTGCTCTTTATAAGCTTCCCGATCCCTCAGCGAAGTCAAGCATTCATTTAGCCAACTCATTTATAAAACTTTTTATTATAGAAATTTCTAAAATTGCACAACAGTAGCTAGCTGAGTGTAATTAACCCCCATGCACCCTTCACCCAGCTTCACAGATGTCAACATATTAACATATTGTCAATTTTGTTTAATCAGTTTTAACCACAAGCTGCTGCTGCTGCTACTTCCTCTTCTCATTCTTCCTCTCATTCTTCCCCTATTGTTATTATTATCGTTTATTTTAGTGAAAATATTTGATATTTTGTTTCTTCTGTAACAACACTTCACTATAAATCTTTACTATACCATTTACAATACAATCATATTACCGCATCCGATAAAATTAACAATAGTCTTGCGATATCATCAAAAATCTAGTTTATGCTCAAATTTCCACAAATGTCTCAAAACTGTTTTCCAGTTACTTTGTTCAAACTGAAATTCAAATGAGGTCCACACATTACATGATTCATATTTCTTTTAGGTTTCTTTTTATCTTTAAGGGTTCTCTTCATCCTTATTTTACACATGCTGTTAAATTGTTTAGGAAACAGTGCCATTTGTCCTGTAGCATTTCTCACAGTTGATATTTTGTCGATTATATCAATTTGTTGTCATTTAACTTATTTCTCTATCCTCACATTTCCTGCCAACTGGCAGGTGGTTCTGTAGGATGATTAGATTCAGGCCTTTTGTTTTTTGGTGAGACTATTCATAGGTGGTACATTATTGCACCTTATTGCATCACCTGGGAGGAAATTTTAGTGATGTTAATATTGGTAAGCAGGTTGAGGTTTCACAAGCCTGATTCATCTATTGTAAAGCTTCCCTTCATTTATCTAATAGTTTTAGCATCCATCAATAATTTTGTCCTGCATTCATTATTCCAAAAAGGGTTGCGAAATGGTGACTCTTAAATTTTATCACTTAAAAAATACATTTATTAGCTACAATTCTTCAACAAAGAACTTTAATCAATTATTCTGTTCTCTTAAAATATGTTTACATAAAAGTAATATAAAATACTGATTTCTATTGTTAACTATATTTCGAAATATTGAGCTGATGTAGTAACTTCCAAAAGTGACCAATGAAGTTTATTCATTTTAGTATCATTACAAAATCATCGAATTTTTATATTTGATATGTTACAGACTATTATTACATTAATGATTTGTTTTTTTTGGTGCTCAAATTTTCTCATTGCAGGATGAGTTGTTTTGACACATCCCTTTAGTCTTTTGTTGATTCACTGATATTTTAAATTTAAATTTAAGATTGTCAGGATTTTTGTTTATAACATCTTTGTTTTTTTTTTTAATCTTTTTTCTTATGTTTAAATCTTGTTTCCTAAATGACATTAGCTTAATTATTTGCTTTATTCTACTACAATTTTTATATCTATATATCAGTTTCAAAATAACAATTTCAAAATTGTCACTAATAAGATTTCTGAACACAGTTTAAGAATTATTTGTAATTATTTTTTCCACCTAGAAATATAGAGCCAAAATACTATGTTTTAAAATCACTTGAAATACTTCTTGTTATTTTATACCACTAACTAGATAGAAATTTGAGCTCATTTGTTTTCGTTTGGTTTTTCTTTTTAGAGATTGGATTTTATCTTCCTGGCTTTATTTTATTATTATGAAAACTATTTATATGGTTCCAAGGTCAAAATAATAGAGCCAAGTACATTCAGAGAGGTCTAACTTCTAATTCTGTCTCCTTTGACATCTTTTCTCCTTTTCCCATACACAGCCATTTAAAAATTATTTTGCTTATTCTTGTATTGTTCCTTTTAAAATATACAGTGACCTTGAATAACATGAATTTAAACTGTGCAGGTCTACCTATATGCGGATTTTAAAAATTATCTGTAACTCTTTTCAATCCAAGAAATTAACCAAAAGAATAAAGCAACACAGTTAATAGGGTATTCATCTATGGGTTCTTATACTACATGAATAGTTTTCTTTAGTACATTAGAACTCTGATCCACTTGAAGTGGTGTGAGAAATTGAACCGATTTTATGTTTTCATACTTTTTCAGCTGTCCCAATAACACATATTAAAAAGACAATTTTCCCACTGACTTGAAAAGTTATCATTATTCTAAAAGTCTAAATTTCCACATATGTGTATTTAGGTCTATTTCTGGATTTCTTTCTTGTTCGATTAGCTTATCTGTTCATGTGCTAATACCACATCATTTTAATTATTGCGGTATGATAACGTGTTTTAAAATCTCTATGTTTCACTTTAAACTAATCATTGATCTTTTTTTAGTCTAGAATTTTCCAAGGTATTTTTATTCTAAATACATTTTACAGCTAACTTGTCCAATTTTGAAAAAAATATGGTATTTTATTTGGATTTCATTAGATTCATAGGTCAGCTTAGGGAAAACAGACAAATCAACTTAGGGAAAGCTGATGTCTTTATTATGCTGTTTTTCTCCTTTCTATGTATATGGTATCCTTCTATATGTTCAGATCTATTATGTCTTTCAGGAATATTTTGTTATCTATCTTTGTGTCTTTTTGTCATATTTGTGGTTATGTGTATTTATACATATAAATGAAATTTGCTCTTATGCAACTCTGTAACTGGGTTTCATTTAGGTTTCTTGCTTTATTAAGTAATTAATAATTACAATTTATTTTACAATTGTTTTAGTTCCCCAAAAAGTACTTTTAGAAATATATGTTACAATACACATGGATTGTACTCAATGCTATTATCCCACCAAAAGTACAATAATTCTTTATTATCGAATATCCAGTCAATGATTAAATTCACCAACTGTCTCGTCAATTTTTTTTGTTTATTCCAATCAGTATACAAATAATGTCCACACTGTAATTGATTGATGTGTCTCTTTTCATCTAAAGGTTCCCTCTCCATCACCGTTTTTCACTTGCACTTTATTTCTTGAAGAAAGTGGATCATTTGTCTTGTATAGTTTTTCATAGTTTTGCTGACTGCATCCCTGTATTATTGTTTAACATGTTCTTATCTTTGCTGAATTTACTGTAAATTAGTTTGAACAAGAGGCTTCATCAGACTCAGATTGGATTTTTTTTTTTTTGGTCAAGAATACTTCCTAAGTGCTATAGTGAATTTCCATAAGGAAGCACAGAATATTTGATTGTGTTTGTCTTAAATCTAATAATTATTACATTTCACAAATTGATGATATTATAATTTTACCACTCTTTCATTGATTAACTAGAATAGTTCTATAAAGAGAAAGCTGATCATCTATTTGATCACTCTGAAACCCATTTAGTATAGGAAAGGCAGGATGAATGCTTGATTCTTCCCCTTTGTAGTAACAGCTTTTTAAATCACGTGCTAGATTTTTAGCATGTTCCATATGTGACCAAAATTTTTTTCTTATTATCATTATGGACTAATGTATTAAACATATTTGATATATTTAAATCCTTTATAAAATTTTTCAATTTGGGGGGTCAGTGGAAGACTCTTTATGTTGATTCTCTTTGAAATGACCCAAATAGTGTTGATAGCTTCCTTGCTTTTTATCTTGAAAAGAGGTTCGGGCTCATCATTTACAATCTCTATCCCAAACCAGGGATCAGGCAGTTCTCCAAGTAGCTCTGGTTCTTTTAATAGGAAGTGGTATTTTGAGATCACAGTTTGGATATTGGTTGTTCATTGTTTCTAGCCCTTTTCTTGTTGCAGAGCTAGGAAATGTTTTTTGTTAAAATAGATCACACATTTACACAGATAATTCCAATTCAGATTTAATGCTGAAGCATTTTTTTACCTCATTGAATTTACATGTGCTTTTCCTGTTTTTCATGACCGATATCTGGGTTCTCAATGACATCAACAGAATTATTAATTTTTCTTTATCCCACAACACTACATGAAAGTTTCCGAATAACAGTAAAACATTATCACCAACACTGTTATATTCATTTCTTTCATTTTGTTTTGATGCTTATAGATTGCCTTTGAAAATAATTCTTTACAATTATGCAGAATATTTACATGGTTCCAAAGTCAAATCTACAAAATGTCTAGCCAGCTTCTACCATGTCTATTTCCTTCCTTTTCTTCCTATAAATATTTAGACATATAATTTGAGAGAAAAGATAGTACTGGGAATTAAGGGTAAAAAACTTGGTCTCAGAGGTTAAAGTTTAATCTTTGTAGGAAAGTTGTGGATCAAGACTTGAAAATATTCATATTAGGAAGTTTGAGGAGAAAGAAGAACAATTTAAAATATTTCACTGAATTAGCCAAAGAAATTATAATAATGATGGAGGTTTTTTTATGAACATGAGAGAAAAATGTGCCAAGAGGAAATGGTCATCAATGCCAAAGTCAGCAGAAAATCTTGGTAAAAGTTGATAAGGGTAAGCTATTGAATTTCTCAATAATGAGGCTTTTAAAAAAAATTTCAGAGAGGTAAGTTTCTTTGAAGGAGCAAAGCAGAATTTCAAAGAGCAATAAGGAATTGAATGGACAGGAAATGGAGAATGACAGCTTAAAAACCTTGTGAAACAAGGAACTCACAGAGCTATTGCTAGCTTGAGAAAGACAACCAAATGGAGATTCTTTGTTTCCCCAGTAAGGAAAATCCTGAAGTCGAAGAAAAAGCTCAGTAGGAGAAGCTAGAGAGGGGACAGGTAAATTCTGGAAGAAATCTCTCAAGAGTCAGGAAGAGATGAATTCAAGGACAAAGAACAGTTAATAATTCAGCCTCCACGTACAGAGACCAGGCCTCTTGAGAATTAAAGACACTCAGCTTATTCCAAGGAAGCTCGTAATGAATCCAGAATGTGTACTCTTTCTATACTAAAGGTGAATTCTTTCATAGAGGCTGATCTTTTAAAATCTCTTAGTGTTTTAGATATTTTTAAATGTATTTTTTAGTTATAGTTAACATATATTAGTTTCAGGTGTACGACACTGCAATTATAGGCTGATCTTATTTCTCTCTCAGTAAGGTCCCTAGAAATCAAAAAATTCCCATGTCAGGCTAATTCTGCCTGAGTTAAGACTCCCTCAAAAACAAAATCAACCCAGTTCACTGCTAATTTATTCTTAGTGGCTTGGTGCACAACCTACATTTTCTCGTCTACTCCTAATATACTAGGGAATGGCTGTACCTGATTCTTTTGGAAGCCTAGAAATCAGATCAACTTGCAATGTTCACAGCTTTGTTATCCTTGATCACTGCCCAGGTCATATAATCCTTGAATTATCCAAAATTCTTCCAAACTCTTATTTCCGTATTGCTCCACACAGGCCTGCTCTGACCATACTCCTAGATTTCTTCTTCCTCTCAATCCTTCCACTGTGTCCTCTGGGAACTCCTGTATCATGGCAAACTGTCTTATATCCTCAATCCCTTCATCAGATGTTCCTCCTACCTCCTTGCCCTAATTTGTATTCACCATTGCTATTTCTAAACCATTATTCTTTTTCTGTTTCTGACAACTGTTCTTTTGAGGCATATGCTGTCTCACTGCATCTGTCATTCATTAACATCTCATCTTGTGTCAACTTTTCACTTTGGTTTATCAGTCACTTGCCAGGATCAGGAAGAAAAAAAAAAAGGACATATGGCAGGAAAAATGCTGAGGAAGAGCATGGAGTACTACCTGGAGGGCAGAATTAGATCAGACACGGGAAAGGTGAATTGAGGGGGTAGGCAGAATGTGTGAGCCACATAAAATCCTTAAATAATGGATAGAGATGTGGTATGATGGAGTTGGCTCATATTAGTTCACAAGAGGTGCTTGTTAAAATTTCAGGAATTTTACAAGCCATTACCTTAGTAGCTTGAAATGGGATATTATGGGAGCACTTATACTGTGGAAATCTGAACACTATTAATCAGGACCCTCCATACTCCCTGCTCCCCGAGCCAGTTCTTAAATATTTACCAGCACACCACTGCGTGGTAGGAAAGAAAGAAAATGAAATACAGAATGCATATAAGGTCAGGAAAGCTAAAGACAAATTTTGCCTAGTATCACCAATATTACCCTAAAAGCTGAGACCAAGAAATAAAAATAAAGAAGATTTAAATAGTAGATCAAAGAGTGGCAAGATTAAAGACAAATTCCAAAGACAAAACAATGGTAAAATAGCCTTCTTTTAGCTTAACAAACAGGTTTCTTTATTAATGAAGCTGAATCACAACTATAAGAAAATGAATGGAGATGACATTGGCAGGTTCTCCTGTATGATTGGATACCCTTATGTTGAACTCAGTCCACAGTATTTGTTTATTCAGTGCTTAATTAGGCTACTTGGTACAACTTCAGACTTCAAGAATTCAGATGGGCCAACAGAATAATGAGAACATGGACTCTCCATGGCTCTTAGGAGCATCTGTAGAGTGGGGAAAAAATGGTGGAGTTTGTATCCTGTCTCCCCTCCTACACTAAATGATATCGTGCTAGTCACATAAACTCTCTGAACTCATTTCCTAAGCTATAATATGGCAATGGAGATACCTATCTCTTAGAGTAGCTGTGAAAATGACTCAAGACAATGCAGTTTTAAAGTGTTGAGTCTAGTGCCTTGCTCATGCCAAAATGTTTAGTTCCCATCTCATCTATATTCCTAAACTTTTCTTTTCAATGAAGTAAGGCTAAATACATATTCTTGAGAAGATGAAAATGTGAAGTCAGAAGACCTAAGTGTATGAGGAAGTTTCCCAGTACTTCTCTTTTTTCACACCATTGGAAAGCTCTAATCCAGGAGTGGCAAAGTGCTTGAAAAGAGCAGACAGTAAATATTTTAGGCTTTGTGGTCCATATAGTTTCTTTCTCAACTATTCATCTCTGCTGTTGTAACACAAAAGCAGCCACAGACAATACATAAATAAACACGTGTGTAGATGTGTTCCCATAAAACGTTATTTTTGAACACTCAAATTTAAGTTTCGAATAATTTTTAAAAGTTATGAGTATTCTTTTGATTTTTTTCAACAGTTAAAATGCAATTACCATCCTTAGCTCACATATCATACAAAAACATGTGGAAGGCGGGATTTTGCCTGTAGGCTGTAGCTTGCTGACACCAACTCTTATCTTAGACTTCAGGAATGTAATAGTATTCTATGTTTCAGTAATTTTGAAACATATTCTTAAATCCTGAAATCCTTTGTTCAAATAAAATCTTGCATGACAACCAATTGTTGCCGGAGTTTCTGTGAAGATAGGAATTTAGCATGTCCCCCACTCCCTCAAGAACCCACCCTTCCACCATCTCTCTCTCTCTCTCTCTCTCTCTTCTCCCATTGTACACACCACACACACACACACACACACACAAATGTACACATGTGCATTCACACACACAAACACATACAATCTTCTGAAAGGATTTTATGGGACAATTTTAGAAATCTTACAATGAAATGTCAAAAAGAAACATGGACAATTTTGCACTATTTGATCCCCTTTAAGGCAAACAAAATTCAAGCATGACAAGGGCAGGAAACAGTAATTAAACGAAGCCTCCAAAGGCTAGGTATCCTTCAAGCTTTTTTTCCACATTAGACGTATTTATGCTTTCAGACAATTGTTTCTCAACTGAGTCTTTCTCTCATTTGAGGAGAATCTACATAACTTAAACACCGTAGATTATCTCTTGTCTGCATGATGGTTTGATCTTCTTTCTTTTCTTGGCTGTACTGGGCTCTGTTATTAGAATTTGGCTTCCTCTTCGGTGCTGGGCACATGGCATGTGTAGTTCTCAGTTACCCTGCTATCCCAGATTCTAGACCGCAAAAGCTAGAGTTATGAAAAATGCCCTCTAATCAATTCAGTGGGAAGGAAATCCAACAAAGTAAAATCTCCGTACAGACATCCATGGAGAGCTATCAGATGTCAGACTACATTGATAAAGGATGTAAAGTAGGAAACAAACATTTAGTTAAGTGTGCTTTGTGCCAAATGCTGTGCTAATCATTCATTCTAGAATTAAGAAAAATTTGAGAAGCATTATTTTGGAATGGTATAAACTGCAAACCAATGTTAAGAAATAAGCTAAAATGAGTGGTTTAAGTAAATCTACCCTTTTAGGTAAAGTATGAATTTTTTCTTCCATGGAGCTCTAAAGATATTTTCTAATAAGGAAAGATACCTGGAGAAGAAATAGATCTAAGAAAAAACTCTTTTGAAAAGCTAATAAAGGCTTCTATAGGCATCTGGGAAAATCAGACTACTTTTCATGCAAAAATGATATAGAAATTGAAAAGAAAAATACAAGTATGTTACAAAGCTCATCCTCTATCACTAAAGCTAGGTGATAGATGAATAGACTTCCCTACGCATATAAGTTTGGAGTGCATGACTGGGGTCTGTTATAATGGGGAATTCAAGATGCTGTTTTTTGGTTTGAAAACAAACAAGCCAATTTTGAACCTTTATCCTGTTTCCCATAGGAGCTGTACCGGTTTGCAGTCCCACCAATAGTACACGAAGTTTCCCTTTTCTCCACATCCTCGCCAACACGTATTATTTGTTGACTACTTGATAATAGCCATTGTAACTGGTATATCATTGTTGTTTTGAGCTGCATTTTCCTCACGATTAGTGATGTTGAGCATCTTTTCAGATGTCTGTTGGCCATCTGTATGTCCTCTTTGGAGAAACAGTTTTTCATGTCCTCTACCCATTTTTCAATTGGATTTTTTATTTTTTGTTATTGAATTATATGAGCTTCTTATATATTTTGGATATCAACCTCTTATCAGATATATAATTTGCAAATATGTTCTCCCATTCAATGGGTTGCCTTTTTGTTTTGTTGAAGGTTTCCTCCACTGTGCGGAAGCTTTCTAGATTGATGTAGTCCCATGCGTTTATTTTTGCTTTTGTTTCCCTTGCTTGAGGAGATGTATCCAAATAGATATTACTTAGACTGATGTCAAATAGTTTACTTCTCATGTTTTCTTCTGGGTGTTTTATGGTTTCATGCCTTACGTTTAAGTCTTTAACCTATTTTGAGTTTATTTTTGTATACGGTGTAAGAAAGTGGTCAACTTTCATCTTTTCTGCATGCAACTGTACAGTGGGATTGCAAACCGGTGCAGCCCCTATGAAAAACAGTATGGAGATTCCTCAAAAAACTAAAAATGGGCATATCATACAACCCGGCAATTCCACTTCTGGGTATTTATGCAAAGAAAACAAAAACAGTAATTTGAAAAGATACATGCACCCTTATGTTCACTGAAGCATTATTTACAATAGCTAAGATATGGAAGGTATATAGTGGAATATTATGCAGCAATAAAAAAGAACAAAATCTTGCCATTTGTGACAACATGGATAGATCAAAAGTGAAATAAGTCAGGCAGCAAAAGACAAATATCGTATGGTTGTACTTACATGTGGAATCTAAAAACAGAAAACAAAACAAAACAAAAACAGACTCATTGAAGCAGAGACCAAAGGGATGGTTACCAAAAGGGGGTGGGGGATGGGTGAAAGGAGAAAGGGGAATATAGTCAATAATATTGTGATAAGTGTGTACAGTGACAGATGATTTCTAGAATTAGTGGGGTGATCACTTTGTAAGGTATAAAAATACTGAATCCCTATATCATACATCTGAAACTAATACAACGAACTAAGGTTGTATACTGCACTAAAATTAAAAATATATAAATATAAAATAAATAAATAAATAAAATTTAGTATTTCAGTTTTCAAAAAAAAAAGAAAAGAAAAGAAGCCAACAAAACAAAAACAAACACAAACAAACCAAACTGTTAATTCAGAGTGGTCATGTTATAATATATGCATAATCTCAGATAATATGTGCTAAGTGAAACAAAATGAGCAGTTATATTAAGAGCTGGTTTTAGCTCCTGTAAAAATTTAAAGTAATTTTTTTCAAGGCAATATTTGAACATTCGCGCTTCCAATATCGTTCATTATCATCTACCTGTCAGCACTGAAAAAAGGTACAAACAAATTGAGACTTGAGACAAATTGAATGACCTGCATTTATTACCTACCATGTGTTTACTTTCCTAAGATTTCTAGATATACTCTCACTTTCCCTATTTTTATGCCCCAGGGAAAGACCTTTCGGGACTTCATCGAATGAGTTTCCTTGCCCTCTGAGTTTCAGTTGGGTATACCCAATGGAAAGAAACTGTTGGAGATCAGCAAGGAGTGTGAGGTGGAGGTATTTATCTCCCCGACTCCTTCCTTGTTTGACAAAATTAACAGGGGCTCCATTTCTCTCCTGAAAGCTACCATTCTTTTGTGCCAGTAACCATTCCCTGCCTCTGTATCCTCAGGCTAAGTGGTGGTAATGGCTTCCTACTGTTGCTAGTCTTGGAATGCTTTATTGTGCCTTGTTAGTTTTCCTTAACCCTGCTCACACATTTGCAGGTAGTCCCTTCATTAAGCTATCCTCAATCCTCCTATTAGGGCATACCATTTATTTCCTGTGCTGACACTTAGTGATAACGCCACTATTTTTTTCACTCTTATAATTGAAAGAGGATCGTGGCCATTGCTTTCTAGCCAACATTGTATATTGATCTCCTTTAGTGTACGCCTATTGCAGCAAGTACTAGGGGCCCCATGGAAAACTCCAAACGTTGCA
This sequence comes from Pteropus alecto, assembly GCF_000325575.1. Lineage (NCBI taxonomy): Eukaryota > Metazoa > Chordata > Mammalia > Chiroptera > Pteropodidae > Pteropus > Pteropus alecto. The sequence continues at coordinate 1,139,164 of NW_006435837.1, read as the reverse complement.
TTTCTCAAGGACGATAGTTCAGAAGTATTTCTATTACCATTATTTGTATATCTTGCACGGATATCATATTTTTGTGTATATGAAATAATTCATTATAAAATATAAAAGCAAGACATAAAATTATTTGCAGGAAGTAAAGCTTTGTGTTTATATGTACATATGCACAGAAAAGGTTCTGAAATTAGAAGGAAATATTAGTTTCCTAATAGCTCATAATTAGTTTCGTAATAGCACATAAGATTACAGGTGATTATTTTCTTCCATTTTTCAAATTTTCTATATTAAGTAGAAATATATTTTCTCAAGAAAAAATATATAGTCAATTATAAGCAGTAAATACTTAGAAAAATGGCAATATCTTCAAGTCCTAGAGCAGTCACTATACTGAATCATTTCACTGGCAACTTGATCCAGTAAAAAGAAGAAATTCCAAAAAAAAGGTTCAGACATGTAACTAGAAGGCAGAAAGAAGAAAATGCCCCATGAGCCAATGAGAGTGTCACCTCTTGCAACAATTATGTCATGAGAAAAGGATTTCAGGAGACCATTAGAGTATGAACTTGCTTGTAAAGCTGCCAAAGGTGACCTTAATCGCCCAGTCATGTTCTGTTCAGAACCATTATTCTGCTTTCAGTTGCTGTGAATAGTACCTGTGTGATATAGTCATGTTTAAAAGGGTAGTGGCTGTTCATTTTCATCTGCAGTTTCTCCTTCAGGCTGTTAAGATTTCTTGGAGTTTGCAAAATGTCTGTCCCTTGAGACCTTGCAAAATGAGTGGCAAGAACAAAGACTTTTCAATGCTCAATGTCAGGAAGGATGATTCACTTGGCTGTATTGCAGCCCAGCAACACCAAGACCTATTGTTAATATGATATTTAATAACAAACATGCCAGTTATTGATTGGACTTTTATTGTCTGTATAAGTGAGATATACACAAATACATATATCTACGTATATAGATATACATGTATATGTATACATATATACATATAGATATATACATATATATACATATATATATATATACACACATATATCTTGAAAATGGTGTTTGATAACATCACATTGATTAAATAAACAAGGTCTTGCCAGCATTATCTATTATAGCACAGTATCCAGTTTTGATATTTAGATTTGAGTAGGGCATGAATTTATAACCTATGGTCTCCTTATCATAACACTTCCCCAGTGTCACAAACAACAGACTAGGTAGAGGTCCTTGGTTAGCTTGACCCCTTGCCTCCATTAGCACACACATGTCTGATCTTTCTCTAACTCCTTATACCACTTACTGTTTGTAATAAAAGTATTAATAAATGAGAATTCCAGTAATTAGTTTTTTTTCTGATAGCTTTAGGTATAATAATTTTTAAAAATCTGGCCCCTTAATTAAACTCAATTAAATGTTCTCCCAATAAGCAACGACACAGGGAATGCAGTCAACACTAAAGTAATGGCTAGGTTAGAGCCAGAGGGAAGATAGAGCAATCAGAGGGATCATTTCAAAAACCATATAATTTTTTAGCCAATGTGTTATATATTCGAATAATAAAATAAAATGCCAAAGAAATGTTCTCCCTATATATAATGACATGAGACAATGTGAAGCATGCTAAGATAATTATTTATAGACTTAATATAACTAATTTTGAATAGGAAATCAAGAAGCATTTTATAATAGGCTGCATATATGGTTTCATACTTCATAGAATATCTGGTTTGGAAATGGTCTTAAAGATCAGCTAGTCCAAGCATTCGCCCAGTGCTTAAATCCTGTCGAAAATATCTTTGTCTATTAGTCTCTATGTCATGCTTGAAGTGCTCCAAGAAAGGAGATTTTTTTGAAGCAACCCATTTGAAATAGGAGGTACTAATTTCCACAGATATGTGTCCATAAAAATATTACTCCAAACATATTTACCACTCCTGATTTTAAACTCAGTATGGCATATATTATTGGAGAAAGAAAAGAAAAAAAATCCTTCTCTGGTTTTCTTACATATATTCCTTTAAAAAATAAATTTGACAGATCCTGGAAGACTCAGAGCTTTCCTCTTCTTTGACTCACAAAATGAAATAATTAAATAATGGCAAAGATCCTAGTTTCTAGGGCACATACAAAATCTAAAATAATACCTCAAATGAAGCATCATTTTCATCTTTTAAATTAATTTTGACCACTTATGTTTTGTCCAAGCAAATCAAGTAAAAAAGGCACAGAGCTATATTGCCAAAATTATGTTATAAACAAGAGGATACTTGTTTAAGAAAGACACATTTGGAAAACACACAATCCTCAAAAAACTATATTGTATAGGAAAACAACCACCAGAGAATCACTATCATACAATTAAACTAATATTGTATGTCACCTCTAACTGAAACGTAAATTAAAAAAAAAATTTTTAAAGATTAAGAAAAAGAGTTAGCAGGACAATTGTAAGTTTCCTGTGTCAAAGAAAGTTTCATGGTACATCTGATAAGGGGTTAATATCAAAATTTTATAAAGAACTTATACAACTCAACAGCAAAAAAAGAAACAATCCAGTTAAAAAATGGGCAGAAGACCTGAACAGATACTTCTCCAAAGAGGAAATATGGATGGCTAAAAGATATATGAAAAGATGCTCAAGGGTGCTAATCATCAGAGAAATGCAAATTAAAACCACAATGAGATATCAC
>NW_006435837.1:1119560-1135757 GCF_000325575.1 Pteropus alecto | reverse complement strand
GGGAGTTGGGAGAATGGGGTGAAGTGTTAAAGAAGTACAAAATAGTAGCTGATGGATGGTCACGGGGATGGGGAGCATGGCAGAGGGAGTGCAGTTAGCATTAATATGTTGGCTAGGTGGAGGGCCAGGGGAGGGAGGGAGCAATTGGAGGAATCGTTTTATGAACAATAGAGATGTCTAATCAATGTACTGTATAATTGAAACTAATTTAAATATATAAATTTATTTTAAAAAAAGAGAAAGTTTCACGGAGAAATGATTTTAGGAATCTTTACTCCAGCTATAAAATATGTTTGGTAAATCTTGGAGAATAAAATGTCATCCTACCTTAAAAATCTGAATTACTGCAATGCCTGAAATCTCCCTTTACAGAGTCATGGCTTTGGGACTTAAAGGCTTCTTAATTTTTAAGATCCCCTGGCATCTAGCTCTCAACACAGACTCATTAAATGTAAAGCCTTAGTGAAGGGGTAAGTGGTCTGTAATGAGATAGTGAACAGGCTTTTGACAGACAGCAGGGATCAGGGATGCTGGAAGATACAGAAAGGGGAAGAGGAAGATGAACTAAAGATAAACTTCACTTCTGCTCACTTCCCAGGGCTAGACCTTTTAATGTACATTATCTCATTTATTCTTACCTTTGATTTATTTTCTTATAGACCTACCAAAGTCTTCTTATAGACCTACTTAAGGCCAGAACAAAGACTGTCAAGCACTTTTGATGAACTAAATGCATGGAATTAAGAACCTTTTTTCAGGTATCAAATATCAGTGCTTAAATCTTGGGAGATATTTATGTAAAATCTGGAGCAAACCATGAATACTTTTAAGGATAAAAGCTCTTTCCTGTTCAGCATTATGCTGGGCACATATTAGGTGCTTTATAAAATATTTCACTGAGAATAGCTGAAGAGCGTTTCTAATGATAAAGACATGGTGAGTCATTTATCCGGCTACTTCCCAGTAAAAGGAGTCATTTAAACTCAATTTCTCTATATACTTTCACTGTCTAAATCGGCAAAAGAATCTGAGATAAAGAACAGACTTCCAAATGACTACATTAAAAGAAACAAATAAGCTGTTTATTTTACACTCAGTTAGAAATATTATAAATAAATTATTCATCTAAAAGCTGAAAGACTTATGTTACTTAAGTGCTTGGGATAATCAAAAGTAAAGTGGGTTCAATTACTAAAAATGAGGAGGCAGGGCGAAGAAACCAGAAAAAAGACTTACTTAATGATAAAGTGCTGCAATATCATAATGAAAATATGTAGGCTTTTCTGGTTATAAAATATTAAGTGAATTCAAAGTTGCAAGCACAAAGAAAAAATTAAAGTATCAAGAAATCTTATATTGCATTGACCAAAAAACAAAGCATTACCAATCCATTAAAATGAATTTTTTTTTGCCTCTATCATTGTCTTATTTTGGGGTACTCCCAAATCAGGGTCTGAGACACAGACCATCTTGCCTCTCAGGTTTAAGTACTGCTGTCAGTCTCTGTCATTCCAGAAGCCCCGTCTTTTCCCCACTGGTATTAGGAAGCCCAATCCCATGGCAACATCTCTGTTAACCCTGGCCTTCAGAGGATACCACTGAGCTTTTCCAAAGATGCCATTGTTAATTCCAGGACATTTCTTATTGCCCTAGTGAAGGGAATATTCTATGGACCATTTTGAAGAAGATGATCAAGTGGTGGGCTCACTGGTCTCATAAAATAAATCCATTCTAACATTCTGCCTCCCTAAGTCTTCTGTTCCCTTCTTCACTATCATGCCCAGGTATTCTTGTATTACTGTTTCATTCACTGCAGGCCATTATTGTGTCAAAGCTTCAAAAAGCCATCCTAGAGTATATCAGAGCAAAATTCAGGTGTCCTTGCCAATATTTTGAACCCCAAATCACTGGTGAGTGCTTGTAGGTCAATGATTCCCTGGTCCTATTATTTGCTCCAACATTAGTCCCCCTGGTCCTTGCTAATACCAATCAACCGATCTTGAAATTACTTCAGGGTGTAAGCTATTTGCTCACATAATAGGGGCTGCATTTCTATGCTTGGCTGAGCTATGACCTGCCCCTAGATCCCAGTCTTGAGGTATGAGGGCGGCAGGAACAGTTTTTGAGAAAGACAGATATCATATCAAGCCACTTGCCTCGGATGAGGTCTTCCCAGTGTATCCAAGCAATAGGAGGTTCTCTCTTCCAGCAAAGAGCTGGGAGTTAATTCCACCAGTTGGAAAGGTTTAGTGAAATCTGGGTTTCAGAATTCTCAGAGGTTGATCCACCCATATGTGTCCATCCAGGTATCATGGTCACACCCATTTCCTCTCAGAGTACTGACTTCTGTGTAGGAAACCTGTCAAAGCTCTGCTTTCAATTTTCCTTGTATCCCTGCCATCTTCGAAATTAGTTCTTTTCAAATATTTGTTGGCCATTTGTTTGTCCTCTAGGGAGAAGTATCTGTTCAGGTCCTCCGCCCATTTTTTGATTGGATCGTTTGTCTTTTTGTTGTTACTGAGTTGTATGAGTTCTTTGTATATTTTGGATATTAGGCCCTTATCGGAGGTGTTGCTGGCAAATATATTTTCCCATTCCGATGGTTGTCTCTTTACTTTGTTGACAATTTCTTTTGCTGAGGAGATGATAGACTAGTGGTTACCAGAGGGTAGGGGGTTGGGGGAGGAGAGGAAGTAGACGGGGTAAAGGGGGTCAAATATGTGGTGAGAAAGAAATCTAACTATGGGAGGTGAACATACAGTGTAAATATATATATATGCCTTACTGTTAAAGTGTACAGCTGAAACTTATTGGATTTTGTTAGTGAATGTCACCATAAAATAAATGAATGAATGAATGAATTTTTAAAAATTAGTTCTGGGGTCTGATTTTTAGTATGGTATTCTCAGAAGCTGCGGGAGATAAGGTTCTCTTTATTTGCTTCCATAGAGACCCTTTGGCTTTCAGTGTTTCTTGAGATGATAGGTGGCTGACCTGACGCTGCCATTTTTTTACATAGTTCTGAAGTAATTGTATTATCTATTCATCTTTATCATATTATTATAATTATCATTTACCCTCATATTTTTCCTGTGATATTGCTATCACAAGACCAAATATTCCACCTTCCTTCTGCACCTTGTCCTAATCCATTATAAGTCAAAGTCTTGGTAATCGTGACGCTTCTAGAAGCAAGTTGAATATTACCATTACTCCACTTCGGCACCAACTCTTTTAGTCTAGTTCCCCTGAAAGTAGAATCTGAGAGAAAGATTTATGTGCAAACAGTTTATATTGAAATGTAATCTCATGGAGCAGTGGTTAAATGACAGGTGAGTAACCTTCTCCTGGAAAGAAAGAAAAGCCAATTCAGGATTGTATTAGCAAGTTAGTAAAGTGCTTCTGTGTTCACTGCAGCATTATTTTCAGTAGCCAAGCTAGAGAAATAACCTAAGTGTCCATTGACAGATAAATGGATAAAGAAGATGTAGTTTATATAAACAATGGACTACTACTCAGCCATAAAAAAAGATGCAATATTGCCATTTGTGATGACATAAATGGATACTGAAGGTATTATACTAAGTGAAATAACTCAGATGGAAAAGGACAAAAACTATATGATTTCGCTTACATGTGGAATCTAAAACAAAACAGGAACAAACAAAACAAATAAAACAAAAACAAACTTACAACAGATATACACAACAGATTGGAGGGTACCAGAGGAGAAGGGGTGTCTGGTCAAATTGATGGAGGCCAAGACATGGAAACAACCTAAGTGTCTTTCGATAGGTGATTGGATAAAGATACAATGGAATACTACTCAACCATAAGAAACAATGAAATACAGCCATTTGCGACAACAGGAATGGATCTTGAGAGTATCTAAGTGAAATAACTCAGATGGAAAAGGACAAAAACTATATGATTTCGCTTACATGTGGAATCTAAAACAAAACAGGAACAAACAAAACAAATAAAACAAAAACAAACTTACAACAGATATACACAACAGATTGGAGGGTACCAGAGGAGAAGGGGTGTCTGGTCAAAATGGGTAAAGGGGTGAAATATTTAATGACAGATGAAAACTAGGCTTTTGGTGGTGAGCACATGATAGAGTATACAGATACCAAATTATAATTCTGTACATCTGAATTTTATGTAATGTTATTAACAAATGTCACCTCAATAAAAAATAAATTTTAAAAAATTAAAATATTTGGGAAAAAAGGAAGTAGAAACACTGATTTTACTCTACATGTCTCATTTATTGCCTAACTAGGTCAGGGAATTTATCTTTATTTAAAATAAGTACATCTATTAAGAATATTAATACTGAGACTACGATATGAGTTTTTAAGTTTCTACTTGAAACAATTCATTCTGAAATTGTCAAATGCTTAATTCTGGCACATAACAGAATTAACCATATATCACCATGAAATTAAACTTATTTTCAAAACCCTGCAAAATAAATACTATAGTAAAATATAATGGGCTAAAGTACAAATGTGAATATTATTAGAAAGGTTCGTCCAGAAATGACAAACTCTATTGAAATACTACCTTGCAACTAGTTAGAATATCTTCATGTTTAAGAAACTATGAATGAGGCAAAGAAATATCATAAACAAGGACTGTGAATTAAGGGAGTGGAGGATAGAAAACAATGCACATATAATTGTCTGAATATTAGGGCACTCTGAACACTTAAAATTCTGAATCACCTTACAGGAGGATATAAGAATATTCCGATTTTAGAATGGAGGTATTTGACAAAAATCTCAGTGTTTATCCCAAGCTAGGGGTTAACTCCCAGGAGAAATGATGAACTTATTGCAGCAATTAATCATAGCAATGAGTATAAAATTACAGTGGCATCTCTGTGACCAACCCAGAGGAGGGTGGAGAAAGTTCCTTTGGCAGCTGCCTGCCCAGCTAATGATACCAACTAATAGAGAAATAAAAACCTAACCTATAGCCTTGTGGTGAAACTAGTTGCCAGCTATTCACAAATGTAGAATGAACCAGGCCAAAACACAGTAAAAGTTAAGGCGCTGATGTCTCTATGTCTCTGGAATGAATATTAAAAGAAAATTATCAGTGATTCTAATATGAGGGTCTCTAATCCACAATAGATTAAACAGTAAATTTAGTTCTTTCCCAGATAAATATGATTACTTTAAAAATCTTAACCATCTGTAGCAGTTTTGAGGGAGAGAAGTAAATTTATAAAAAGCAATAAATGCACCTTTATTTAAAATAAATTCCTTGACCTTTTTTAAATGCATCTTTTATTAGCATTCAACTGGTAGTAGTCATGTGAGCAGCTAGTTCATGCAAGGATTCATCAGCCATTCTGAAAGAGGTGGGTTATGGGGGTGGGGGAGAATTCTGGAAACCAAAGAGTAATTGATCAAACTGCTCTCTTCTTGATTGGTTTAGCTTGCTTCTAGTAATCACATCAAAAGTTTACAGAGCACTTGCCATGTGCTAAGACATGCTTTCACATGGCATTTGTTCATTTAATTATCATAACCTTGTGAAGTAGGTACTTTTATAATTCCTATATTACAGATGAGGAAACAATGGCTTGGAGCAGTGAAGTACATGCCCAATTTATAGGACCAGTCGGAGAATAGGAGAGTTGGGATTAAAGTACAGATTTCCTCCCACAGCCCAAACAGTTAACCATTTATGTGGTTACTTATGTGGGTAACTGCCTCTGAAACCATTCTTTGATTAATCCTCCAGGGAGTTCCATTTCTGCTTCTGGAAAAGTCCTGGTCATATACTAGCTTTCCTATTATAGAGTAGAAGCTTCTGTACCATTCCAAATGAATAAGGCATAATTTATAATTTTATACATGGGAGGCATCTTCTTACCTAGTTTCTAAGATAACATCTATTCCTTTTTTCTCTCCTCCTCCTTCTTCCTTGAACTTTAAAAGTAAATTTTAGATCAGAAAAGGACGCTAGAGGCTATTTTATTTGGTCTTATCAGGATTTTAAAATGATAAAACCAGGGTGCAAAGAGGTTAAATAATTTATAGTTGGTTGGTAGGGCCCTCTAATGTCTGGAATCTTCATCTAGCGCTTTCTCCTATTATGGTATAGGATCTTCCATCTCTGCCCTGTGTTTTCTCAGCCACCTGATGCAGGAAAGGTATCATGAAAATCATTTTTCAGTCTCAGTAAAGAGAGGTTTACCAGTGGTATTTGGACTGCTCTCATGTTGTAATAAGAACAATAAAAGAGGCTTTACTAAGCTTCTCTACTGCATCCACAGGCTAACTGTGATGCTGGACATAAACAGTCCTGAAAACCAACCTCTACGTTTTATTTGAACTAAAAGAAAGAACACAAACACAGGAAAGTGTCAGACTGGGGATTTAACATGGACAATAAATAAAAGTCACATAGAAATAGAAAAGCAAGAAGGAACTGGAAATATTGGCTATATAAATTAGATGAACACTGGGTCTTCCAGTCATTTTTAGGTTTCACATTTCTGATATGTCAGCCAGTTTCCTATTTCCATTTCTTCTGCCTATAGCCCTTCTTCCTGGCACCAATTAGAAAAATAACCTAATGACACAAGATTGACACAAGATCAGCTAAAACTGACACAAGATCAACTAAAACAGGCAGCTACCCACACACATGCACACACATATATACAAACACTTATATCTCAACATTACATATGAAGTCATCTTAACAATTATTTAAATGCATTAGAGGCATAATATTGAAATATACGAGCTTTCTTGCAGTGTCTCTCAGAGTCCTACTGGCATTTTGAGTGAAACGATCATTCCTTGGATCGACTATTCCACACATTTCATGATTCTTAACACCTCTGCCTTCTGTCGCCAAGTCCCAGTAGTTGCACTTAGTCATTGTGACAACCAGAAAACACCCCTAGGCATTTCAAAATCCCCCATGGAGTGGGTCAAAACTTCCCCAATTGAGGGATACTGGGAGTGAGAACAATGCTCTAGGTCCAACCCAGAGAAATTATTAATATTATAGGTTCATATATTTTATTCAAGACTTATTTATTGAGTGTCTACCATGTGCAAGGCTTTGTGCTAGTTGCTGGGAGGTATACTGATGAGTCCAAACAGAGGAGGATTTTGCTGTAATGGAGCACGTGGGATGGTGTAAGAGACAGATATTGATTAAATCTTCACACACATACACACACACACACACACACACACACACACACACACACACACAAATTTAGAACTTTGATAATAGCCACAAAGGGACATAGGATATTATTAGAGTCTCTAACAGGAAGATCTGCTTAGTTAGGGTAGGTTCCTCAGGGAATCTTGAGCTTCAGCTGAGATCTGAAGCATAAGTATGAGTTTACTTGGTAATGATGAAAAGTAAAAACATTCTCAGTAGAGGCAACAGCATCTACAAAGTTACACTGACAGAGCATGGCAAGACTGAGAAATGGACACAAGGCTACTGTGGCTAGACCTGAGGGAATGAGAGTGTTGTGTGAGATGAGGCTGCAGAGATACATAAGAGTAAATCTACACATTGTCTTATAACCTATGTCAATAAGTAGAATTTTCAGGCATAACTAACCAAGTAAAATTTTATAGAAGGCAGAAGAATGAGATGAATCACATGAGACATAAATCCACCAGTGGGTGTTGTCTCATGAAGTTTATAATCAAATTAACTCTCATGTGAATGGAAGTCAAGCCAGCACAGATAAAATTATCTTCAGTGTGCTATAATTGTGTGGAATTAACTCAGTCAATGAATTTGGTGCCATGCAAGGTTCTATGGAGGTTGTAATATGTAAGAGCAGCTGTGTACCCAGGAATGTTTGGGGGAACCTGAAACAACCTGGAGAGGTCAAGTGTTAGAGGAGAATGGAGAAAAAGCATTGGAGTTGAAGTGCCAAGAATTAGGTCTGACTCTCAAACTTTCTTTCCTTATGGGAACTTCTCCAGTCCCTGATTAGCGCTTTCATCAGTACAACAAGGACAGTAATAGCCCTAGGATTATAAGTAGGCTTAATAGAAATATCCTGAGGAAGAATATCTAACCTAGTATTTGGCACATCCCAGGTGTGCAATTTATGCTTTTAACGAAACTAAGTTTCTTCAGTTGTTAGACGAAGGCAACAATAACTGCTCTGACATTCCAAGCTGTCATAAGGGTAAATGGCATAAATCAGTAAAGAAACGCAGGGTATTATTATCATCAATAAAAGAATGTGGCATGAATGCCACTCTGAATTCATCATCCTTTTAATTTTCTGTTGGTGGGTTATATTTACAGAGGAAAACTATACTGTGGAACATCTCTCTCCCTTTAGTCCTTGGAAAAGTCATGGGCAGGAGAAAGAAAAAATGATAGTATGCAATTTGTTTTGTCCTGATGAAACAACCATTATTTTGATAAGACAGTTTAAATGCTATAAACATACACACAATTTTTCCTTGAGTGTGTTGCAGAAAATGTTGTTTAAGGTGAATTTTGGACCAGTCTATGGACCAGCATTTTGTGAAATGTTGACTGACCATGGTTCTTTTTCAAGTAAATAGTTTACAGCAATTTGTTCGCAGCATATACCAGTGCTGTGGCTGCTCTGTCTCATATCCCCTGGTCCTCTAAATGAACCTCTAAATGAACCCGCAGCTGTGGTGACCATTCCAGTGCACTGACAGTTTCTCACTTCGAGTGCCTGTTTCCACTGCTTTTCCACCTAAGGGCTTCCTCTGGAACCATGGGAGCTTGCTCAGCAGGCTTGTTGGGGTATCTGAGGTAAGCCCAGAGGTATCTGAGGCTTAAGAGCCCTCAGGCACCACCCTTAAACAATGAGTTGGTGAATAAACATTTTATCTAACGTTATGTCCTTTGATGGAATAATTCCGAAGCATGCTCCACATGGCTCCTCGGAGGGTGTCCAACAGGACTGACCCTCAGCTGCCCACTGTGATAACCTGCTCATTAAAATACTTTTAGCAGATTTTCCCATTCCCTGTCTCATGCTTCCTACTTTCTCCCATGTGCATCTTATATTTATCTCCCAAATTAACTATCTGCACCTACTTCATGTCTCATAATGTACTTTTGGGAAAACCCAAATTTAGATATAGGACTCCTGGAATTATCCAGTTCATAATGTATGATTTTCATTTCTAATGACACAATGGTGTCTAATCTAAAAAGAATTATGGCCGCATGCTCTGAAGAAAGAGGAAATAGCTTTCTTTTAATGTCTCTTCAAGAAAAAAGATCAAAATCAAGAATACATTCCCTAAGAAGGAAAGTATGCCGTGTTTAGAATATCAATATTTTGATTTTAAACTCTATTTGAACACTAGGCCATTACGAATGCCCACTAACTCTTGAGGGTCATTTACTTTAAAAAGCAATTGATTTAAAAAGATTAAGTAATTTAGTTTGATAGATGACTTTGTGCCTAAATGTCCTTTACAACCTTTTGATTCCTAATTGCCTACGTTGAAGGTATTAAGTTTAACTTGCCAAATAAAGCCTAGAAGGAATGACCTACAAATGTCCCCCATCCAAGCTTCTTGGAGTGTTTCCAACAGATGCTAAACTATGCAACCCATGTAATTAGCTATTTTAGATACTGAATTAGTAAGGACACTAGACCATGAGCTCAACGAAGAGCTATACTTGTTTCATGTACCTCAACACTGCTACTTCCTAACAGTGTCTTGTACTTACTAAGTGTTCAGTATAATGTTCTTGAATGAATGAACATGCAAGCAATCTCCATTTAGATGACTTCTACTGTGCTTATATGGATTAAGATGGGAGAAGATTTGGTATCTAAATGGTTACAGATCGAAGGAGAAAATACCAGCATACATTTATCATTTATCTTTAGTGTGCAATTATAAAGCAGAAAGCTACCTGGACCTTTTCCGATCATTTGCATATCCATATCTGGGAAGTCAGAAGCAACAGAAAGCTGAAAGATTATAAGAGTAACCCCTAAAAGAAATATTTCACCCATAAAATATTTGACTAAGCTCACTATTGTCTGCTTTTCATAGTAAAGTTGGTGTGGAAAAATCCTGGGACTCAGGTCAGAATCAACTTCGTAGTATATTTATACTATGTTAGGAAAGGAGTTCAGAAGAGTATATCTAGTTCATATTCGCATCAGCTAAGCAACAGCTAATCAAATCTCTGTAGATTATCATCTTTTTTAGGAGGTGACTATATTATATTATTGGTTTATGAGCGATGTACCTTAGAGCATTAGGGGTTTGATATCAGTTCTGATGTAGCAATGAACTAGCGAAGAAAATAAAACTAAGCAATGTAGGTATGCTTTACATAGTAATTGAATTTCTACAGGACTCATTATTTTCCCAGAATGTAGGAGATCAATCCTGACTCAGTCTTGTTAATTTTTGATATCACCCCTCAAAAAAAAAAAACTCTCATTCCATCAGCCTCAGAAATTTTTATATGTTGTCTACTAATACCTGGGTGGTCATGATTCTGTGCTACAGTAAGACCTTTAGAATTTATATTTTCTGACATGATGATTACTTTTACCCAGTTCAAAGAAACCTAAAGTCTTATAATCAACATCTGATGCTGATGAACTTGAGTCTGTCAGAGAAACCGCGTAAATATGTGAGATAAAGCAAAGGAGAAACAGGCTTTGACTTAACTAGGTATAGATACTGAAAAAAAGCTCCTCCCATAAACGGAGGGCCAGGGTGTTGCCAATAACCAATGAGATGGGTTTTCAGGAGTTTTGCTAGACAATGCAAATGTGAATGGTTTGACTTTGTTTCATAATCCTTTGCTGAATGAACACCTAAAAAATTCATTTATATTTACATAAAAAGCCATGGTTTTCATTCATAGGTTCATAAAAGGAACAATACTCTTAACTATTAATAATTATGTGAAAACCACAGAACTGGAAACCAGAAAACCTGTGTTTAGGGTCTGTCCCAAACTATTTTTTGTCCTTTGTTTAAGTCATTTAGTGGGTCTAATTGCCCATGTGCAAAAGGCAAAGTTGGTAAATTCTAAGGTTTTTGCAAATCTATAGTTTGGTGATTCTATAATTACTAGGGATTGCTAGGTTACAAAACATTCACATTATTTATCTCATTGGATTTTAATAATGTGTCACATAACAGGGACTGGTTATTGTTTTACAAAAAAGAAAAGCTCATATAGCTGTAAATTTGTTTTTGTTAGTATTTCATTTAGATAGCATAAGGTATGAAATGGTTATTCGATGAAAAAGTAGAACTCAACAATTAAGGCTTCAAAGACAAAATATCTAAATGAGTTCTTTATTCTCCAACGGAGAATAAAGATTTAACATTAAAAATGAAAAAAAAAATGGCTTGTACACGTGAGTAAAATTGAAATTAAAGTACCCTGGAATTTTATTTTACTTTTATCAAATGACCTTGTTCCAGCAATTCATATTCCATTTAGACCTGACTGAATGCTGACTGGATAAGGATAACTTATTAGAACTTTAACACAAAGCAAAGCATACGTAAAGCTGATAATATTTGTTTAAAAAAATAAAAAGTCTGCTCTCGGTGGTAGAGTTAATAGGTTTCTTCCAGTCCTGAGACTACTATTTGAAATATGAGATAGGGATTTAATTCTTTAACATTCATACAATTTATTAAAAATAGCACAAATAACATTTTAAAGTGTTTTTAGTTGCATGCTCCTTATAATGAGAGAAAACTAAAAAACTTTTTTTAAGGAAATCTAGCAGAGATTACAAGAGAATTGTGGGTTTGAGGAAAGCCAAGCACAGGGGAAATGGATATAGTGAAGACAAATGTGGTTAATTTCACTGTGTCCTCTTAGAGAGTCTTAAAGGATGCTATCCAGTAATGATCCTTAATCTTTTTCGGGTCATGGACCCCTTTGAGAATTTGATGAAAGTTATAAACTTTCTTCCCAGCCAGGAAAAAGCATATGCACACAAAATTTTGCTATCAGTTTAAGGTAATTATAGGACATTGAATCCTACCATGAACCACTACTATTAAAAAAAATGAAAGTATGTTTGAAACTATGAAGAAGAAATGATAATAATAGGCCAGAGGATATTTCTGTTCTAACTATATATTTCTTTCAGTTAGAGAAAGTACATCTCAGGTTTAATGGCATTAATGAAGCTTAAATTAAAAATACAGTTAGATATTTAATATAATATTCACAAAGATTTTTTGTGAGAAAAAGAAAGTAATTGCAGTTGAACTTTCATTAGGAGGACCAAGGAGATATTTCATGACTGACTAGGCTGAGATTAGATTTCTGAACCGATAAGAACTACCCATTAAGGTTTTGAAAATTTTTACTTTCCTTTTGAAATTATCAAATCATATTCTGTCTAATTACTTACTTTCTTGACATCATTACAGCCTCTCTGTCAACTCAGGATACAGTCTGACAGGAAGCCCTTTGCAAATCGAATACTTCTCTACTGCTCCCACTTTTGAGAAATGTAAGAGAGGCTAGTTTGATTTAGATTGATGCTGACCTTTATGTATTCCAGCTCCATTTTTAACCACCGATTTTTGGGGCCCTCCAAGGTCTATCCGTTGCCTCCCCCTAGATCCTCTCTATTGTTTTGGCATCACAGAACCTGGCTATCTTCCATGTATTTATAATTCACCACCATCTATTTTGATTTGGGGATCTTGTTGTCCTCAGCTCTCCAGCAAGTTCCTTAAGCAGGTTCATGACAACAGAATAGGTCATCTAAATGGTCCCGATTTGATATTAAATGATAACATAGTCTTAAAGCACAGTGTTCATGTTTAATGAAAATCTAGTTGCCTCAGATTTTCATTTCTATTTGAATTACATGTAAGAGGAGCACTTAATCATTGTGAGATGCACTTATATGCTCTGCAGTGCTCACACACTCCATGTGCGGATTAGGAGCCAGACTAATTCTTCTTTCCTCCCAAATTATTAAAACAGGTAATGCATTTTTATTAATTTGAGAACCAACTGAAATAATTCTGAAAAATTAATGCCCCAAATGAATGTAATTTCAGAGCTCAGTGACTACATTATCGGCTTATTATTCTTATTCTGTATAGGATGTTATATTCAGCAGTTTTGATTTCTAAGGGAGTAATTTCTCTGTCTATTTTGCATGATAACCTGATGACCTGGTGCTTTTCCTGAAATGAAAAGGTATCATTGTAACTTGGGATGCCATAATCCTTTAAGACCTATTCTGTTAATATATCACAGGCCAATGGAAAAGGATTTGGTTGTTAAATTTTCTGACATAAGCCAAGAGATATAGCATGTATTGAACCCCTTTGTTTCTGCCTCTCTCTCACACACAGATATGCAAATATAAATAATATACATATGTACATTATAATAAGCATTGTACAAGGTATGGGGTACAGTGATGGCAAAAACAGAATAGACAATAGCTGCCTTTATGGAGCCTATTTTCTAGTGGATAGAACAAAGGACATACGCAGACAGATCATCCTTCAGTAGGAGGCAAGGCTTTCCCTAAGAGTGAACAGAAAGGAAAAGGAAATGTAGCAGGTTCATAATTTAGTAATGGGAAGGGGAGGGAATTCCCATTTGATATTTAGTATTTTCTTCAATAAAGTGTGAGATGAGGTCATATGCACAGAGTTAAGGAGAAAGAATCCAAAAAAGGAGGTTTAAAGAGAGAAGAAAAAGGTTAAACTAGTTATTTTGAAAACTGGAAAACTATAAAGTTACTGGGCAGTGCTAAGGATCTATTTTAGGTGTGAACTAATGAAGTTAAGGTAAAAACAACTTGCCAGGTTTTGTGATTCTTTCCAGCAAAGTTAAGTGGCTGGGATGCAAGAATGGAAAAGGCAAAAGGCTTGTTCAAACAGAGTAGGGATTTTATCAAGGGAAATACAATGGTTTGAGATGGGGCAATGAACTGGAGGGTGTTTTCCAGAGACCAATGAGATTAGGCTAATCATGAAGGAACATGATGAAAAGAGGAATGGTGGACAAAGAACCATCAATAGAAACAACGAGTTGGAGATAATAATTGTTCTAGTGTATTAGAGAGAAGAACTTGAAAGGAAAGAAGGCTATGTTGAGGAAGTGGGATGTTTGCATTTTTGATGTTGGAGTTAGTGCAAAGTTTTTGAAGACTTGGTTCACACTGATGTGGAGTGGAGGACAGGTCAATGTTGATGGGAACAGGTCAAAGAACTCAGAGTGAGTTTTTGGCCACAGGATGTTGAAATTGCCATGAATGATAAGAGCAGTTTGACTGTGTAGAAAGAATACACATCAGGTGGTAAATTATTCAGTGAATGAAAGGGAGTGACCAAGTAATTAAACGAGTAGAAAAGAGTAGAAAATATATATTTGTTTGTTTCTTTGTATATATATACACAAATATACATATATATATTTTTTAACAAAAATAGAAGGAGCATCATGAGCTGTAATTGCAAATGGAGAGAGTGGAAGATATCTGTCCTGAAATACTGGAAGAAGGCAATATAGCTTCGTTTCAGAGTAATATAGTGATCCACATCCTCTGAGGACAGTGTTTCGCTAAAGGCAAATAGGCAATCAGACTAAGGAGGGTGTTTTAACTGTGCTGAATGGTTGTGTGTGTGTGTGTGTGTGTGTGTGTGTGTGTGTACATACATGTTTATGTGGCCTTCTTATCATGGTTAAATCCTTTTGATTTTTAAGAATTTGGAAGATGAAAATAGAATTTTACTAATGAACATTTTATGTCTCAAATACATTTGCATAAGTTTCAATCAAGAATCAGGTGTATTTGTAGACTGAGGCCACCCATTTTTATCCTTTAGGGTCTTATATTAAAAAGCAAAGGAAATAATACACTAGGTTCCACAAAAAACTTGGTAAATTATATAAACGTCTAACCACTATGTTGTACACCTAAAGTTAATATAAAAAATACTGAATGTCAACGGCACTACAATCAAAAAATAATTGTGCTTATTTATCTCATAAGTGGAAGCCTTTGCATCTTCACTGATATAGACCAGTGGTTTTCAAACTAAGCACCAAGGATCCTTAGGGATGTTGGTACTTCAAGGGCCACTCTGGAAGAGCATTAGGGTGAAGTGTAACATCAAATAAATTGGTGTCTGGATCTATCCCATTCTTATTTAACCAGAACAGTTCTCTATTTGTTTTCATATATCGAGTTTCCACATTTTAAGAATGGTTTACTCTTTAAAGTAGTAAGTTTGGAAATTTTAGACTGGAGTGATGAGTCTCAGAAGATGCTACTAATCTGTCTAGAGTGTGAACTCTAGCCTTTATTCTGTCTTTTACCTGAGCTGTCACACTTTGTATCTCATCACTGTAATTTCTTCATTCACAAAATGGTGAAAATAACGCTTATCCAGAGTTGTTGAGAGGTCAAATGAGCTAGTTCATAGAAAAGTGTTTTGTTTCATATATACGTGTAATGGAATTTTATCATAGTTACTGTCCAGGTGAAAGGTTTTGAATCATTGGCTAGTAAGTCAGTAGTTCCTTAGAGTCCTGGATATAATGAGGGCCAGTAATGAACTGTAATATTTAGTCCATCCTTTGACACCTTTCTTATTTACAGTATATGATGTAGAAATAATTTTGAAATAAAGTTTCTCCTAAAACCATATATTTAATAAGGTATGCTTTAATGCTATATCTGGCTTTAGTCAAATATCCACATACAAAAGTGAAATGAGGAACACCGTGTACTTTTTCTAGACCTGTCACTGGAAATATTATTTATTGTTTTGCTCAATATTCCTTATATAAAGAATACTATATTTCTTTCAGTACCAGGAAAAATGTTTGTTCCTTATGGACAAAAGGTATGTTTCTTTTGATCAGATTATATATTCTATTGTGTTTTGCATTTTGCTATAACTGCCTATAAATTCAGATCACTATTTAATGTTTTGTCATTATATATATATATTAGCCTAGGGTTTTGATACTATCAATCTCTCTCTCTCTCTCTCTCTCTCTCTCTCTCTCTCTCTCTCTCTCTCTCATACACATACACAGACACACAATTTCAGTATCTCTTTCTAGGAACATTATAATAAAAGGTCACTTATTTTAAGTCCTCCACCAAGATTTTTGAAAATTAAATTCATTTATATATTAAATCAGCCAATA
>NW_006435837.1:1115689-1119471 GCF_000325575.1 Pteropus alecto | reverse complement strand
TTCAATATAATTTTTTTATCATTATTTGTTCAGAAAAATATTTATTGAATACCAACTGTACGTGTGTGTATTTATATACAGTACAGAGATCAGTAAGACTTGGCCTCAGTGAGGCCTCGATGAGTTCACAGCTTAGTTTAATATAAGTAATATACAACATCATATATGTTCTCTAACAAGAGTCAGCAAACTATAGCCTAAGCGGCTTTATTTACATATCGTCTATGACTACTTTTGTACTACAACGACAGATAGTTGAGACACAGACCTTATGGCCCACAAAGCCTAAAGTATTCACCATCTGACTCTGCAGAAAAACTTTTGCTGAGCCCTGATCTATAAGCATTTTTTGGTGTATATATACTTTCATCCCTGGAAATAGTGAAAAACAACTCTTAGGAACCTGACTAGACAATAACGCCTGGGGCTAAGTCTTCGTCTCACATGTTTAAGATTGAGTATAAGTGTTTTTCACTGAATAGATGATATTATGTTGGTAGAGTAGGGTGCCATGTCTAATTCCCCCAAGGTATGGATTGAAAAGGGCAGTGACTGCTGTGACACTGAAGTACAAAACACTGCTTTGAGATAGCTGGTAAAACAATAGTAATAAAAGTAGCTACTAATTCTGAGTACTTACCGTATGTTAGGTACTCTCCTAAATACTACCAAACCTGGATTTATTAAATTCCCAGAACAGACATATGACACATCTAGTAGTAGTATCTACATATTGGAGATGAGGAAAGGAAAGCTCAAGCGAATTCTATACTTTCCCCGTGGGTACTGTGCAGCCAATGATTGATGGAAATAAGATTCAAACCTGAATATTTCTGACTTCAAAACTCAAACACTCATCCACTAAGTTACACTGTGACTCTGTTGAAAGATTTAAGCACATTTGTGTGTGCACTCATTGGGACCTTGCTCAGACCCTCTGAAGAGCGCCTATTACATTATTATAATTATCATCATTATTTATTCTCCTTACCTATGAGCACTGAGAGTTAGTACTCTCTAATATTCATCTTGGTTATCTAGGCCTTGCACGTGGCTCTCAAAATTAGTTATGGGTGAATGAATGAGGAACATTTTCTGGGGTAATATCAGCTGGACCTGGTTGAAGGAGAGGTAAGATGTCCTTATCCATATCACCATGTAAAGGAAGGGAATGGCTCAAGAAACTTCAGAGGGAAAGCATTCCACATCCTGGAATACATTATGAGTCCTTCTCAAAAATTTAGAACTATCATAAGAAAATTTCTGCACATAAATCGTGTAGTTGGAAACTATTCCCTATGTTAATTAACATAATATTATTTATTCTTATGTCCACACTCTTCTGCTGATTAAATAGAATTCCAGAAGATAAAAAAAATATTACAATAATGAATATTTTAGTCAGCTTTATACTGGAATTATAAACTATTCCCAACTGTAATTTGCCTCATAGTAATTTGCATATGCAAGCAGAATACAGTAGCCTGATCAATTATATTCTTGTACAAAGAAAATGTTCAGTTTAAAAACCTATTTCTAAATGTCACCATTCATAAGATTACATTTTCAATATAAGTTTCAGTATGTTCTCATGTACTGATGAAAAATAAGAAACAATTACATATATATATTTCTAAATAAATTTACAAATGTGTATAGAATGATTAAGGGATACATGAACCAATATATCAAATCCTTTATAGCTGATTCGGTAACTGATATCCATATGATGCAATGGAACCTTATTTTCTTTGAAAAGAAATTCAAATCATACATGACCCACACTCATTTTAGAGACAGAACACATATTTGATATGGTTCCTAGCTACTGCAAACTGCATCTAATATCGTGGTTGGAAAATAACTATTGGTATCTTTTATCCAGGAGCACAATGTAACTTAGAATTAGAAATTAAAAGAAAAAGTAGCAAATAAGAAATATTATGAAATAAGCAGTGATTACTGGAAAAAGACACGCCTTGTCACATGTATATAAAAGTTTTTGTTCAAATCTACCTCTTCCAAAATAATAGTATATGAATAAATGCTGTTTTGCCAATACTTACTTATGCCTCCAAAAGGAATTCTTGAATTTTAATGTATATACATAGAATCTTAAATAAATGGTCATTATCTGAAGCATATTTTATGTAAAAATATTCCTGCCTTTTTAAAAATGGTAATGATTCTCTTAATATTCTGAATTGCAAGCAATTTTACATTGTCAAATACCACTTTTAATATGCTCTAATAAAAGACATTAAATCTATTTTATACAGTAAAATATAAGTGCCATCAAGAAAAATTAAATATATTTGCAAGCATTAAAAAATCCATCATCTATAATTTTTATAGTTGTTAAGGATACCTTACAGTTTATTTTTGTTTTAAGCAACATGAAAAATTCATGCAATGTTTCCATTACCATTTTTTTGCTAGAGTCATTGCATACCGTCTTGAGAATAATGTTTTAAAAAATGTACCCAACTAAAATGCAATATACAGATAATGTATTCTTAAATTGTACACTTGAAACCTATATAATTTTATGAACCAATGTCACCTCAATAAATTTAATTTAAAAAAAAGTAAATATACTTTGACCTGGAAAATAAAAAAATAAAATAAATAAAATAAATGCACCCATCCAATCTCATACTGTCTTTTGTGGTGATTGTTGGTTTTTACGAACAGCCTTAATAATAAAAAGAAGTCACCAAAGAGTGACTCGCCTAGGCACAAAATCAGCTAAAATGCTGCAGAGAACACAGCATGCAATGGTCAAAATCAAGTTAAATTGAGTACAGTGGCTTCTGATTAGACATGAACAAATGGCTAAAGCTAGATCCAGCTGCACATATTTCATTAGGAAAAGCAAACAAACATGAAGGATGTCTTTTTTTGACCTTTCGTAATTAATACATTTTAAATGAATTTGAACAAAGCAAAATAAGTAAAATATTGCTGGAGTAAAAAGGAGATTTTATTTTTGCGATGGTAGTGGTATAGAGCACTCAAGGCAGGTGCTTTTTGCCTGACTTTAGGCTCTGAATCAAATGAAAAGCACCTAGTCACCAGATACTGAAAAAATGCTGTATAGAACTGAGAAATAACATAGACCACAAATTGATTACCCTCAATAAAATTCTTTACATCAACGTGTATTTTAATCTGGATTATCATTTGCCATCCCTACTCCCTTTTTCAACCAAAACAGTAGGAAAATCCACATTTATTTTAATGATCTCATTTTGATATTTATTAGTGGTACCAGCTAGTCCTACATTATCCAATCTTGGACTTGTATCATTTTAGACTTCCGCTTTCTCTCATATCATTTTAATCATTAAAATCTAACACTTTTCCTTAGAAGTGTTAATGCAGTATAGATTAGCATTTAACTTGATGGGTTTTGGAGATAGATATGGATCACTGAATCCAACTTGAACCTCTTAATAAAAGTGTAAACTAGCTAAATATCAGTGCTAAACATTAACTTTAGCATTTGTAGAGTTGAGATAATAACATCCATCGCACAGGGTTTGCAAGGGTTAAATGAAATACTGTTTGTCCAACAGTGCAGAGCTTGGACCAAAGAAAGTACTCAGGGATATACATTCTCAATATGTACCTACTCCTTCCCTCCCAAACTTCTGGCTTCTACACGCCACCCCACCCCCACACACACACCCTGGATTGCCTTCTGTACTGCACTATTACTGTCTGTAGTGAGTTAAATAGTGAGCCTCCAAAATTCACGTCTAGCCAGAACCTGTTAATAT
>NW_006435837.1:1103810-1115632 GCF_000325575.1 Pteropus alecto | reverse complement strand
AAATTAGTGTAAATCATGGTGATGCCATAATGGATTAGGATGGGCCCTAAATCCAATATGATGGATGTCCTTATAAGAAGAAAGAATTTTGGACAGAGACACAGAGAGAATATCATGTGAAGATGCAGGCAGAAATTGGAATGATGCATATACAAGCCAAGCAACATCAAAGATTGTCAGCAACACCAGAAGCTAGGAGAAAGGCATGGGACAGATCCCTCTCTAGAGCCTTCAGAGAGAACATGGCCCTGCTGAAAACTTGGTTTTAGACTTCTAGCCTTCATAACTGTCAGACAATTAATTTCTGTTGTTTTAGGCTACCTAGTTTATGGTATTTTATTACAGCAGCCCTAAAAACGAATACATTCTCCTTTCAGTTAATCAATGTAATTTAATCTCTCCTTTTTCTCTGCCCACATTCCACTTTTCTTTATATGGTCAAAACAGTAATATCTGGGGGGGAAAAGGGAATAGATAAAATACAGTTAAGTGTGCCTTTTATCCCAGTAAAGCACTGAAGCATGAGGTAGAAACAGGAAAGCCCTGGTAGTGGTACATGCTGGAAACCATGCCTTTTTCTTTAACACTGAATTCCTATCTTGCTCCAGTCTGGGGAATTGTGCAGAAGAAAATAATTCTACGTCATTCCATTGACGTTCGAGTAGGCTACTATAGTCTAATCTGGACACAGAATTAGATTGAGCTTTGCCTTCTATTGTCTGAGATTTAACTAAGACCAACTAGCCAATGAGCCAAGGAAACTACTGTAACCACTACTGGCAAATAAAGACTTGAATAGATAAGGGCTTTTCAAAATCTCTCATGCTTTGTAATACCTAGAAAGTGGTAATACTGTACCATGTTCTGGTACATTGCCAGACTGTTTTTCCAAAGTGGCTGCACTATTTTACACTCCTACTAGTGATGTGTGATGGTTACAATTTCTCCACATCCTCATCAACACTTGCTATCATGTCTTTGATTATATCCATCCTAATGGGTGTGAAGTGGTATCCATTGTAGTTTTGACTTATATTTCCCTTATGACTAATGATGTTGAGAATCCTTTCAGGTAGTTACTGGCTATTTGTATATCTTCTTTCGTGAAATATCTTTTCAAATTCTTTGCCAGTTTTACATTGGATTATTTGTCTTTCTATGATTGAGTTGTAACAATTTTTTATATCTTCTGGATGAAAGTCTCTTATCAGATATATAATTTGCAAATATTTTCTCCCCTTCCATGGGTTGTCTTCCTATCTGATGGTATAATTTGCAAAACAAAAAAGTTTTTGAATCTGTGCAGTTTATCTATTTTTTTCTTTTGTCACCTGTGATTTTTGAGTCTTATCTAAGAAATCACTGCTTAAACCAAGAACGTTTCCTTCTTAGACTTTTATAGGGTTATCTTTTATATTTAGTTCTGTGATTCATTTTTAGTTAATTTTGGGGTATGCCATGAGGTACAGGTTCAAATGTATCCTTTTGCGTGTGGATATCTAGTTGTACCAAGTACCATTTGTTGCAAAGACAAGTCTTCCCACCTTTTATTTTCTTGGTACCCTTGCGAAATATATATAATTGACTATAAATGTAACAGTTCATTCATGTACTCCCAATTTTATCTTAATTTCTATGTCTATCCTGATACCAGTACTATACTGTCATGACTATTGTAGTTTTGTAATAAATTTCGAAGTCAGGAAGTGTGAGTCCTCTAATTTCGTTCTTATTTTTCAAGATTGTTAGGCTGTTCCAGGTCCTTTGCAGTCCCATATAAATGAGAGGATGAGCTTGTCAATTCCTGCAAAAAGGCCACCTGGAATTTTTATAGGAATTGCATTAAATATGTAGATCAATTTGGGGAGAATTGCCATTTAACAACATGGTCTTCTGATCCATAAGCACTGGGTGTTTTTCCATTTATTTTGATTTTTCTTAAATTTATTCTAGCAATATTTTGTAGGTTTTATTGTCCAAGTCTCCCATATCTCTGTTAAATTTATACCTAAATATTTTATTCTTTTTGATGATATTATAAGTGGAATGGTTTTCTTAATTTTAATTTCAAATTGTTTGTTGTTAGTGTGTAGAAATACAATTGAGTTTTGTATATTGATATTTTATCATGCAACTGCTGAATCTTGTTTATAAGCTCTACTATTTTTAGTGGATTTCTTAAGATATTCATATACAGGATTATAGCATCTGCAAATAGAGACTTTTACTTTCATATTTCTAATCTGACACCTCTGATTTACTTTTTTTTTCTTTTTTGCCTAAATACCTTGGCTAAGCCCTCCAGTACAATTTTGAATAGAAGCAGTGACAGCAGACATCCTTATCTTATTCTATCTTAGGGGGAAAGATTTCAGCCTTTCATCATTGAGTATGATGTTAGCTGTGGGTTTTTAAATAAATGCTCTTTCTCATGTTAAAGAAGTTCCTTTCTATTCCTAGTTTATTGAGTGTTTTGACCATGAAAAGATGTTGGATTTTCCTGATGCATTCTATGCATTTTTTGAAATAATTATGGGTTTTTATCTTCTATTAATATAATATATTACATGAATTAATTTTAGGATGCTAAGCCAACCTTACATCCCTGGGATAAATCTCATTTGGTTGTGGTATGTAGTCATTTTTATATGTTATCTGATTCAGTTTGCTAATATTTTGTTGAAGATTTTGTATCTATATTTGTAAGACTTATTAGTCTTTGCTTTCTTCTTATGATGTTTTTCTTTTGTTTTGGTATAATGTTCCTATCAAAACATTCTTTTAACCAGGATATACTTATCATTATAAATTTATTTATATTTAATTATGTACTTTGAAAAAAATTCTAAGAGCAAAACTGGCTCTTATACATCTTCTTCAAATGAGAGAATAATAAAAATATTTCACAAAATGGTTTTTTTATATAAAACTTATTCTATGTGTTTAGCCCAACTCACAAGGTAAAAAAGAAACAATGAGAAACTTAAATGCCCTGATACAAAATAGGGGTATTCCACATGTTCTATATCTGGTAGAAGAGAATTAAAAAGGAACATATAATAATCACCAGATTTATTTTGCCATTTAAAGAAAATAAGTGAAATGAAAGCATGTTAACAGTGAAACAATTTTATCTTAAGGCATCTGATATTATAATGTACTTTAATTGTTTATATACAGTATATATTAACCCTTATTTTCTTTTGAGGACCCAATTTCTGTTTTCTCAGGGTTGACCCCACCATTTAAAACCAGGAATGAGACAGTGACCCAAACATAGCCAATTATTGCACTAAACCTTAGCTGTAGAGCTTATTTTGCTGATGTGCACATGGCCTACGTTGGACCAATAAGAGCTTTTACTTTAGCTAAAACAATGTGAGAAAAAGAGAAGAGATTACAGGATGGAAGACTTATAGGAACCAGAGTTTCTGACTGTTTTTATCTTTGGTACTAACTTTGCATGGAAAAATCAGACCTGAGAGTGAAGCAAACATTAAGGAGGAATACAGAGGTATTCCTCTGCAAAAGGTCAGATATCTGATGACACTGATCACACCTTGGATTGAGCAATACCTGAAGCTAGTTCATCTAGGACGTTCCAAATTATGCTAGCTAATAAATTCTGTTTGGCTTAAGCATTTTGGAATTGTTTTTCTGTCATCTGCCACAAAAAGAATTATCATAAATACATGAATATAAAATTTTAAAGCCAGATCAATATTTTCTCTGCTTATTTGCTCGTAATCAAGCATAAATGACCATTAAAGTACATGAGGATTAGATTGTAATTAAAGTATTTGAAAAAAATCTTTTGTAAATTTCAAAATGAAGGTTAAAGAATAGTACCTTTAGTATTTAAAGGCACTATTAAGAACAAAAAATAAACTATAACATAATTCTATTTAGTTTCAAATTTAAGCCACATCAAAATGAAATTTAACATGATTCACATGTAATATGAATTATTAAAATAAATTAAAATAATCTCAACTCTCTAGGAAAGCAAAAATAATCAATTCATTTATTTAACCTTATAGTATCATAAAACTGATTGTTTTAATAAAAGATTAAGAAGAAATATGAACAAAATTGCAACATGCTGGTAAGGAAAATGCAAACTAATTATAGATATGCCTTGCATAGACTTAGAGTGAAGAGATTAAAGGGATTACTTTTAAAATTTTTACTGTTAAACAAACCTAATTAAAAATTTTCCTAGAAAGAAACTTTATGCCTACATAACTTCATTAGGAAAAGGGAATGTCATGGAGTATTCAACTTTTATGGACTTTTATATCAATAAAATTTCTTGTAATTCAAGATTATAAGACATAATAATATAGTAGCTCCTATAACTGTATTCAAAAAAGTAAATGAAAATATGCTCATAACAAATATGCAAAAAGGAAATTTCAACAGAGAAATAAAAACTACTTAAAGCAGAACCACATAGAAATTCTAGCACCAAAAATTATAATATATGAGCTAAAAAAATTTCACTTAATATAAGACTAGAGATGACAGAAAAAGAACAAGCGAATTCAGAGATACATGAATAGGAATTTTCCAGTATCTTTAGGTACATAAATGATAACATTGCAAATATTTATGGGCATGTGCATGACTCATGGGACAGGATAGAAAGAATGGTACAGAAAAAATATCTGAAGGGACTTCAAGAAATATCTGAAACTATATTTTTGTTTTCAAAATTGTTTTAGCTATTCTAGTTCCTTCGATTTACTTTTATTTTTATTATTAGTTTCATGTATATATAAAGTTTAGAATTATCTTGTCTATATCTCAAAAAAACATGCAAGGATTTTGATAGAAATTGCATTAAACCTGCACATAAATTTGGAGAGAATTGACTTTATTATGTTGAATATTCCAATTTATCTTTGATTGCTGTCATCAGATTGTGGTTTTTACCATACAAGTCTTGCATATTTATTGTTAAATTTATAAATCAATATTTCATTACTGAATGTAAATGGTATTATACTTTAAATTTCAGTTTCTACATGTTCATTGCTCACCTATAGAAATACAACTGATTTTTGTGTGCTGATTTTGTATCCTGGGACCTTGCTGAAGTGATTTATTCTAGCTTTATTTATTATCTATTTTGGTGCAGTGGGTAGATTGCCTGGGATTTTCTATGTAGATGATCATGTCATCTGTAAATAAGGACAGATTTACTTCTTTATTTCCCAACTGCATGCCTTTAACTTTCCTTTCCTTGCCCCATTTTGCTCTCTAGAATTTCCTGTACTATGCTGAATAAAAATGGTGAGGGAGGGCATTCTTTTCTTGTTCCCTATCTTAATAAGAAAACGTTCAGTCTTTCAACATTAAATATGGTATTGGCTTTAGGTTTTAGGGAGGTGCTCTTTATTGAGTTGAGGAAATTCCTTTCTATTCCTTATTTGCTGAGTTTTTTTTTTTTATATCATGAATGGGTGTGGAATTTTGTCAAATTATTGCTCTGTATCATTTGATATGATTACATAATATTTTTCTTTAGTCTGTTAATATGTGGGTGACATTGATTGATTTTTGAATATTGAACCAGCCTAGCAATCATGGACTAAACCTCACTTGGTCACTTTGTATATTTCAAAATATATTGCTGGATTTAATTTGCTAATATTATGCTGAAATTTTTGGATCTATGGTCATAAGGAATTCTGGTCTTTCCCCCCCGACCCCCTCTTGACCCTGTCTTGTTTTAGTATCAGAGTAATATTGGCTTCATAAAATAAAATGGAAGTATTTCCTCCTCTTTTATTTTCTGGAATGGATTGTGAAGAATTGGCACTGATTCTTCTTTAAACGTTTGGTAGAATTCCCCAATAAAAGTGTCTGGGCCTGAAAATTTGTTTTTCAAGAGCTTTTAAGCTATGAATTCATTTTCTTTAACAGTTTTTGGACTAAAATTATTTATTTCATTTTGAGTGATTTTTGGTTTGTGTCATTTTAAGGGTCAGAAATTTTACTACCTTTGTGCTTTCTTTTATGGCTTTGATCTATTACTATTTCTATATCTTCTCTTGTCAATTTGGGTATTTTACGCTTTCTTCGAAAGTGTATTGATCCAATTCCATCTGCTTTCCATTTTTCAGCTTTGTCCAAATGTTCTTGTCAATTGGTGATCATTTAAGTTATAGGGGTGTGTGTCAATGTGTACCTTATATACTTTTTTCAGTGTTTGGGATTTTTAATGAGTGGAAATGTAGCTTAATTACCCTAGTCTGCCAGTTGATCAAACACTCTCTATATTTATTCTTATTGTTTTATCAATATCACTGTCCTACCACTTTCCCTCTGGTGAAATTTAAGTTCTAAGGCCATTCTTAAGTGTTGCCTCATTTCTGAAGACCTTTCTGATTTTCCTGGTAGCTGGATACTATGATTTTGATACTACTACTATTATTATTATTATTATTATTATTAATATTATATTTTTCAAATTGTAATTCAATGATGCTTTTCCCACACCGATGTCCTCATTAGGCTTTGAATCCCTTGGTACTAGGGATCATGTAATTTCCAGTTTATAATTCCTAAGTATAGCTCTTTCAGGGTACCAAGGGGTCAGTCAATGAATTTATTATTCTATGCATAAATGATATGCTTTTCCAGTAAATATTCTTTTTATATAACTATATAATATTAAATGAATGCATTTAATATTCATAGATTTTAAACTTGGTTAATTTATTAAATTTTATCCTTTTCATAATTTATGCTGAATAACTATCAGGAAAATAGTTTCCATTAAAATGATTGTCTCCTTGAAATGTGGATCATTTACTTGTTCATGTTGTGCGAGTGTTTCATAACCAGTATAAAGACTTTGGTAAACTACCAAGGATATTTACACAGTAATTGCATTATGACTGGAATTCAGTGAATGCATTTGATTTCTCCATGAATCATATACTCTCGGTTATGACTAGAACTGGCTCAGTCACTAGATAATTAGGCATTTGCTTAGTCAGTTCAGAGTTCTCTGAAATCCTAGGACTTGGGTATTCTTCTTACACAAGAATTAGCCCCTATGGGTATTTTTCTTACTTCTGTTTTCCATTATTCCTATTGTTTAGCTCTACCTGGAATATTTCATTTCATTATATTTTATGGCCATCATGTATGAAAATAAAGCAAATTAAATATTAATTTTACTAACTTGGACTAACTGATGGGAGACAAGATATGGATTTCTGAAAAGACTGGAACATAAGTTTTAAAAACAAATAACATAGTCAAATATTCTTATTGTGCTGATTTTAATGAGGCTAACAAAGTGAGGGTAATTAAAAGGTTTTAGGTCCTTGTATTAATACACATATATAAATAAAACATAAATGGCACTAGTAAGATACTTGAAACAAATTGGTATCTTGAGCTGGTTTAAAAGATACTCCCTGTAATCCTTTTATAGTATTTATTTGGTTATACATTTTAATCATTAGAGAATATTTAAAAGGCCTAGGCAAGCCCTCATTTATATTATGCTAAGTGAAATAAGTCAGGCAGAGAAAGACAAATACCATATGGTTTCACTTACATGTGAAATTTAAATACAAAACAAAACAAATAAAACAACAGACTCATAGAAACAGAGACCAAAGGGATGGTTACCAGAAGGAAGGGGTGGGGGATGGGTGAAAAAGGGAAGGGGAATATAGTCAATAATATTGTGATAAGTCTGCACGGTAATAGATGATTACTAGAATTACTGCGGTGATCACACTGTAAGGTATAAAAATGTCAAATCACTATATTGTACACCTGAAACTAATATAATCAATATAAAATTATATACCAACTAACTATACTTAAAAAATTATAACAAAATATGATTTTGAAGAGCTAAAAAGATAAATATTAAATATATTATGGTATGTTTACATCTATTAAAATTATAATAGTTTATCTCCACCTTTATCTGTTTTAAACATGTATAAACTATAGTAAACAGATAATAAAGCTAACATCGTATGAATACTCAAAATAACAGAATTAATACTTCCCATAAATTTTAAATTAACAAGGCTCTAATAAAATAAAAAACCTGCCTAGCCTAAGAACCTGATAGAATAGCTTTTTAGAGCACTCATATTAGACACTGTTAAAGTCTTTAATTCTATTAATATTTACAGCTGCTGAAGCATAAAGCATCCCAATGAATAAAACAGCATTATTTAGCTCCCCAGTCACTTCCAACAGGAAAACAAATCAGCCCAATTTAATAGAAATTAGTAGTTTTCTGTTTTGTAAATATAATATGGAAACCTTTTATTGGGTTTGTTCTAATTGACATTTATGCTTATAATTCCCCCTAGGGAAGCTCTTTTGTTATATTATGAAATGCTACAGTGTCTAGAGGTATGGTGGAATTAGCAAATGCTTTAGAGACTAATTGGGTTCGAATGCTGCTGGTTCAGCAATTTATTCAGTGGGTGACCATGGCCACATCGGTTGACCTCCCTGAAACTTGTTTTATTCCTGTGAAATGGGGTTGTAAAAACAATTTGACCTTATTGGACTGTTGTGAGCATTTACTGAGAAAACATTTGATATGTGGTGAATATATTTCTCATCTAATGACTGTCTAACCTTGATAAAGGTAGAAAAGGAATAGAGGAGAGAAAATTAAAAATGCGTAAGACACTGGCTTGTGTATAGGACTCTTCTTCTTCAAATGGTTTCTCGTATGTAGAATAAAATAGAAC
The DNA here is from genome assembly GCF_000325575.1 of Pteropus alecto. Lineage (NCBI taxonomy): Eukaryota > Metazoa > Chordata > Mammalia > Chiroptera > Pteropodidae > Pteropus > Pteropus alecto. The sequence goes on along the minus strand of NW_006435837.1, from coordinate 1,106,888 downwards.
AGTGTTGAGATAATAACACATTATTTGGAATCTAAGATGTCAGCAATTATAAAATATGTCCTAATTTTAGAGAAGTCAAATGTGGTAAAATGTGGGCTTTGGAACTGATGATTTTTGGTAAGAGTTAATATATATTGAGCACTTACGATACACTAGGTATTGTTTCAAATGTTGCATACATATTATTTAGTCTTCATTAAAAAAATCAAGTAACTGATATCATTTCTGTTTTGTACATCATGCTCGAGTATCTATTAAGTGGCCTACTTATTTATTGATAATATCCAGTGTTGGTGCAGAAATAAGTATAACCTTGTAAGTGAGTTAAGGAGACTTGAAACTGAGAGTAAAGTATTAAAATTATTCAAGTAAAGCTATTCTGAAAAAAATATCTTACTCAGGGGCAGGGGCAAACTCCCCGGCAATCACTGATCTGTTTACTATCTTTATAGATTTGTCTTTCCCAGAATGTCATATAAATGAAATCATACTGTATATAGCCTTTTCAGACTGGCTTCTTTTACTTAGCAATATAAAATTAAGAATTAAGAATTATCCATGTCTTCGTTTGGCTTGATGGCTCATTCCATTTTATCACTGATTATTATTTAATTGTATAAATAAACTATGGTTTGTTTATCCATTCACCTGTTGAAGGATATTTTGGTTGCTTTTAGTTTTGGGCCTTTATGATAAAGCTGATACAAATATTTATGTGCAGGTTTTCGTGTGATGTAAGTTTTCAAATCAGTTTGATAAATATCTACAGGTATGACTGCTAGATTATATGCTCAGAATACTTTTAGCTTTGCATTGGTTTCTTTTTCTTAGCTTGATTTAAGGTAAATTGCTGGGCCTTACTTTCTTCTTGTGTACAAGGAAATAAATTTGTATGAACTCAAAAAGCCATTGGTGAAGATTAAGCGAACATTTAACACAGTTCTTGACTCAGTAGAATTAATTGGTGCTAAGTATATTTATTATCATCATTGTTTTTATTTTAAAGATAAATATAAATCAGTCTTTGTTCCTCCATCCAGAAAGCCAAAACTTGTCCAGACAGCGTTCTCCCCTAAGCTGATCAGTCAAGAAGTCATAGTGAGTTCATTATCTCAAATGTCTCATATTCTTTTTTAAAACTTTTTCAATTAATTGACATTAGTATTATTTTATATTAGTTTCAGGTGTAAGGCATAGTGGGTAGACATTTATATAATTCACAAACTGATCCCCCTGATTAGCCTAGTGCCCACCTGGCATTATACATGGTTATTAAAATATTAATGACTATGTTCCCCATGCTGTACTTCCCACCTCCGTGACTATTTTGTACCTACCGATTTGTGCTTTTTAATCCCTTCATCTTTTTCACCCAGTCCTCCCAACCCCCCTCTAATCCGGTAACCACCAGTTTGTTCTCTGTATCTTTAAGTCTGTTTTCATTTTGTTTGTTCACTTATTAAATTTATTCTTTATGCCTCTATTTCCTCAGTAAATGACTGAGCTCTTTCACTGTTTTTCACTTGGATGACTACAGATTGTATAGCTCATCTCTCTGCACTCTTTTTTTGTCATTTCCTCATCTGTTGTCCATGCTACTTGTTCCCAAATACTGATCATATTTGCCTAGTACATGGGCTGACATATTGTAAGCATCCAATATTTGTTGAATAAATAAATACATTATCCTCCAACTAGTACTCATAAGTGATAAAATGTCAACACTCCTTTATAAATAATGAAAATAATAACAATGATGTGTGTACATGTACATGTGAATATTTACAAATATTTCTACATATTTTCATCTATGCATCTTGTGTTATAGCCACTTCAAAGTGTCTTCAAGTCTCTGAATTTGCCACGTTTTAATTATTGTGTCATTGCCTATGTTTGTTTTTCTTTGTCTGGAACTTTCCACATGCATCTCTTCACTCTACTGCACATCATACCCACAGCCAGATTTTACTGGGTGCCCTTCCCATAATCTTCATACTATTGCTTATCGAACTTTTATGCACATAATAGTCACCAGTAGATCTTTTTCTAAAATGCAGTCTGATTCAGGAGGTCTGGGGTGGAGCCTGAGATTTCTGCCTTTTTAGCAAGTCCATGAGGGATATTGATGCTACTGGTACCTTACACTCTGTGTTAGTTGTTTTTCTTGGCTATCTCCACTAAACAAGGAAATAGTCTAATTTTGTTTTTTACAAAAGTTATCATAAGTGATCACTTTGTTTAGAAAAGCAATTTAGGTATTAGGACACAACACCGGAAGTCAAGAGAGCTGGGATCACTTGTGCCTGTTGCTGCTATGAAAATTTAATTGCGAAACTAACCCTTAAGTGGACCGATCAATATACCTGATTTGTCATTGGTACTGGAAATATATTTCAGATTCAATTTACTTTTCTCTAGTTTATTTTCCAAATGCGTAATAGCTATCAGATACACGTAATGATTTCTGATCTAGGGTAAGCACACAGAAAATGTTTGCTATTACAACCACAAAATTGTTGTGAGGATTAAATTAGATTTTTAGTTTTTCCTTCATTCAAATAGTTACTGAGCACCTACTAAGTGCCAGGCACTGTTTCAGTCTCCAGGAACAGAACAGGAAATAAAAAGTACCAAAACACTTGTCCTCATGAAGCTCACCTTCAGCATAAATTTCCCTCGCACTACATTGCTGTTTCAATGCTTCTCTCTTTCAATACCTGTAAATTCCTATTTAAATGAATATAAATTGCAATTCACTCTTGAGGGTGCAAGAGATGAAGTAAAGCCTGGCTAGTGCAAATTACTGCTCTCCCCATAGACTTCTGCCACCTGTTAAACCAATATGTGTGGTACTTTCCAAATAATGGCATGTGTCGATCTCACTCAGTATCATTCTTGACACTCCCACCCTTAAAACCTTCTCTACTAAACCTGATCCTCGCTGATTCATCTTCCAGATTAACTGTATGGTTGTATATTATTCATCAATTATGTTGCAGCTCATTATCTTACCTTTGGAGAAATAATTAGGCTCATAAACCTGCAATGAAACATTCTAAAACTTACACTGATGTAAAA
>NW_006435837.1:1099935-1103652 GCF_000325575.1 Pteropus alecto | reverse complement strand
GACGGCCAGATGATTGGGCAGGCAGATCTTTACTGAATATTTGGGAAACTTACACGTCTTATCTTCCTTTTAATTTTATTTTTTTTAATTTTTAATTTTTAATTACAGTTGGCAAACTACGATATTTGTTTCGAATGTACAACATAGTGGTTAGACATTTATATAACTTACAAAGTGATCACCCCAATAAATCTAGTAGCTATGTGACACCGTACAGTTATTACAATATTAACTATATTCCCTATGCTGTACTCAACACTCAAAAATCTATTTTGTAACTACCAATTTGTTCTTCTTAATCCCTTCACCTTTCTCACCCAGCCCCCAATCTAGTAATAATCCCCCTCCCATCTAGCAATCACCAGTTTGTTCTCTGTATCTTTGAGTTTGTTTTCGTTTGTTTATTTTGTTCCTTAGATTCCACATATAAGTGAAATAATATAGTATTTGTCTTTCTCTGTCTGACTTATTTCACTTTGCATAATACCCTTGAGGTCCACCTATGTCGTTGCAAATGGTAAGTATTATTTTTTATGGCCGAGTAATATTCCATTGTATACATGTACCACTACTTCTTTATCCAATCATCTATTGATAGGCACTTAGGCTGCTTCCATACAACCTAAGTGTAAATAGTGCTGGCTATTGTAAGTAGCACTGCAGTGAACATAGGGGTGCATATATTTTTTTGAATTAGTGTTTTGCTTTTCTTTGAATAAATACCCAGAAGTGGAATTGCTGGATCATTGAGTAGTTCTATTTTTAATTTCTTGAGGAACTTCCAAATTGTCCATAGTGGCTGCACCAATTTGCAATCCCACCGACAGTGCATGAGGGCTCCCTTTCCTCCGCATCCTCATCAACACTTGTTGTTTGTTGATTTACTGATGATAGCTATTCTGACAGGTATGAGGTGATATCTCATTGTGGTTTTAATTTGCATCTCTCTGATGATTAGTGATGTTGAGTATCTTTTCATATGTCTATTGGCCATCTGTATGTCCTCTTTGGAGAAATGCTTATTCAAGTCTTCTGCTCATTTTTTTAAATTGGATTGTTTGGTGTTTTTTTTAGTGTTGAGTTGTATGAGTTCTTTATAAATTTTGGATATGAATCCCTTATGAGATGTATCATATAGGCAAATATCTTCTTCCATTCAGGAAGCTGTCATTTTGTTTTGCTGATGGTTTCCATTGCTGTGTAAAAACTTTTTAGTTTGACGTAGTCTCATTTGTTTAATTTTTCATTTGTTTTCCTTGCCCGAGGAGACATATCAGAAAAAATATTACTAATTGCAACTCCGGAGAGTTTGCTGCCTATGTTTTCTTCTAGGAGTTTTATGGTTTTGGGTCTTATATTTAAGTCTTTAATCCACTTTGAGTTTACTCTTGTATATGGTATAAGAAAGTGGCCTAGTGTAATTTGTTTACATATATCTGTCCAGTTCTCCCAACACCATTTATTGAATAGGCTGCCTTTACCCCATTGTATATTCTTGCCTTTATCATAGATTAAATGGCCATATAGGTGTGGTTTTATTTCTGGGCTAATACATGTTTATTTTTCATGCAAGAATATTTGATATAAAATATTTGAGTTTTCATTTAAGTGATTTTGATTTCCTTCAACAATAGGAACAAGAATAAGAACTTGAGGTCCATAAAGAAAGGCATGATTAATAACCCTGCCTGATATTGGGCTATCTCCGCAAAGCAGGACAGGAAAATTCCCTCTGGATAGTTCAGGTTTTATCTATTTCTTTCTCGGTAATTCACTATCAAAGACAGAATTCTTGATTAAAAATAAAAATGGATTCTGCCTTTAACAAGATCAGAGTCACTAACTAAAAATGATGCCAGAACATCTAAAGCAAATGAACACCATTTAGATGTATGGTTCACCAGAAAAATATGAATAAAGAAGAGTTTGGCATGTTTATTTCCAACTTTTAAAAAGTTATAAGGGAAAATGAAACCATTAAAGTAAGATCAAATTTAGAGCCTGCAGAACACCATCTTTTTCTCATCTCGGCTTAGAACACTAAATCAAAAATGACAATTACTTTGCCTGTGCTTATCTCAGAGACAGCTAAATAATGTGATTGGATATAAGCTTATTCACCCTCATGAACGTAAATTCAAGATTTAGAGATATTGTACTGTCTTGTGAATTTGTCTCCTCTACAAGCGGTAGTCTGTTCAATTTAATAAACTCATACCTAATATCTCCAGCAGTCAAGTCTATGTACTAAGTTTTTGAGGGCCAGGGAGGAAGACGGAAATGAGGTGAAGACAAACAAGGAAACCGATGGGTGAGAAAGCCAGTCCAAAGTTGTCTGCAAAGTTAACTAGAATATTAGTTTTGATGCTCTTTAATGCTGTATCTAAACAAGCCATCAAAAGACAAAGAAAAACAAGAGGTTATCTTCAGCTGGGGAAGAAGGAAAAACCTCTAAAAAAAGATAGTCTTGAATCTGGGAAAAGTATATAGGGTTCCAGTAAGTAAAACCGGGAATGAGGTGTTTTTCTAGCTGAGGAAACAGGTAAAAGTTTATACTCAAGAAAAATATTCAGCAACAGGAAACTTAAAAATCTACTGCACAATCTGTACCCCAAATCATAATCTGCAAGGAGGGAACCAGGCAACAGGATTTTATAAAACCCTAAGTGACCCCAATGTGCAGCCAACACCAAGATAGTTTGGACTTTAAGGATCTTCTTGATGTAGCCTCTCCTCTCTCCTCAAAGGTAGTCACCCAAGTCACTCACTGTGCTCCATGGTTGGGCTTCCTGCTCCAAAAGAAACTTTTATTTTCCCTTCCTCAGAGCTTCGCATGTGCTTCTCCCTTTGCCTAGAATGCTTTTCCTCCCCAATACTCCTCCACTGGCTAATTCCGTCAGTTTTATGGGCCTCAACTCTGAATTCTTCTGAAAACATCCTTAACTCTTGAATCAAAATTAGATTCTGCTGAAAATACCCATAGTTTCCCATTCAGTTCCTTCTTAGTACTTATCAAAACTTACAATTATATATGTATTTGTGTAACTGTTGGTTCAAGTTTTTCTTGCACCTAACCATAATGACCATGATGGTGGGGAGTACATGAGTTTCATTCACTCTAACACCATGTCTAATGAATAGTAGGCATTGCAGTAAAACTTGGGGTGTGACCTGAAAGTAATGTAGTATGTCAACAATAATTTAAAAATAAAAATTTAAAAAACTTGCGGTGTGAATTAATATGTCAATTAATACATGAAAGAATGAGTAAGATATTTTAGGGCAGAGGTCCCCAACCCTGGGGCCACGGACTGGTACCAGTCCATGGTCTGTTAGGAACTGGGCCGCACAGCAGGAGGTGAGCAGCAAGCAAGCAGAACTTCATCTGTATTTGCAGCCGCTCCAGCTTTACCCCAGCTCTACCTCAGACTATCAGGCATTAGATTCTCTTAGGAGCACTGGTTCCTGGTACCAAAATGCTTGGGGACTGCTATTTTAGGGCACATGAGGATGCATGAGAGCTAGTAATTATAGGATGTATGTAGAAATTTTATGAGAGAACCCTCTCCCCTGTAAAACTGTTAGCCAGTCACCCGCTTTTTCACGCATTTGCTTTATTTTTCTTCAAAGCAGATATCATCATTGATATATTTATATATCTTTTATTCGTGTAACATTTGGCTCTTCCTATTAGAATTTTGAGGCCTAAGAAAAGAC
>NW_006435837.1:1096671-1099877 GCF_000325575.1 Pteropus alecto | reverse complement strand
CAATAAATATTCATTGAATAAATTACATGGTGTGTATGGGGGGGGAGGGGCTGGGGATGTGTTGTGAGTTAGAGTGACCAACTATCCAGGTTTACCTGGAACTGATGTGGGACTTTTATTGCTAAAACCTAGAAAGTCCAGGCAAACTGGGATGAGCTAGCAACTCTAGACTGCAAGTATATTAGTAGAGGTTGAGAGATTTCACTGGAGAAGAGTAAAGATCAGAATAAAGCCAGTATGTTCAGAACCACAGAATAAGTCTTGGACTTGCCTGTGCATAGGTGTTTTCAGGAGGATGTTAATTAGACTACGGGAACAGTATACAGGATAGATTGGAAGAGCAGGGAGAGAGGAGAGGTTCTTTGGGGTATGTCTTTTTCAATACCCCAAGAAATGGTAATGAGGACCCAAGCAAGAAAAAGGGGCTAATACAGAGGGATGCACTGAGAATGAAGATAAGCAACAACTGAAGGTCAGGGCTGAGGGAGAGAAAATTATTTGATGAGTTAACTTCTGCCTTCTGTGATTGGGCTGGGGAGGGTAGTGAGATCTGGCAGCATTACAGAATGTGGTATGATACTCATAGCTCTGTGAGGCTTGGTGATCAATCTGAGCTCTGAAAAACTGAAAGTGTCACATGAACAGTGTTAAAGAGTGACTCAGGTACCTGAGCAAGGCTGAGTTGAGATTTCCTTAGAGGCATTTTCTTATCTATTTACTTACAATACATAGGATTCTGAGAAACATATACCTACTGAGTGTGGGTGCTTTTTTCCCTCTATGCTGCTGATTTATTCAAGGCAATTTCCCAATGCCATCTCTACAACAACTGAAATCCATTTTATGATCTTTTTTTTTTCTTTGGAAAAAGAAATGAGAATTATCTATGTGACTGATAATATTCAAAGAAACTACTGAAAAATGTCTTATCCAAGAAGGTTATTTGAATAGTTTTAAATGTCCTATTCTTTTATACTACAACCTTAAGTAAGCATGTGTGTGTGTGAGTCAGAGAGAGAAAGGGGCGGGGAGAGAATCGTTGACCACAAAAATTAATTCAGTTGTCTGGTTAGTTTGCTATTGCCTTCCTCCCTTGCCAACTACTTTCCTCTCAAAGTTGTATGTTTAGTAGTAAATGCTATTTTAATTAACAATATTGTGTATATATTTATTTGCACATATGTATGCATGTACATCTGAAAAGAGAAACAGAGAAGAGATGTCACTTTTGAGTTTAAAAGATATGGTAGATTACATTAATGGCCCCAATTCTTCTTTCCTCTTTGATTCCAGGCCATTTTCAATGTGTCTTTGTAGTTCTCCCTGATAAAGGCTTGAAGTCTATTTCCCATCCCCTCGATTTTACATTAGAGCATATGACTTCTTTTGGTCAATGGAAAGATAGCCAAATTTATGTGTGCAAAGTCCAGACAAACTCTTTTATAACTGTGCTTACTCTCCCACAAATGTCATCATCATGAGAAAACATGCCCAGGTTAGCCCATTGACCTCAGGAGGGAGATGAGCTGCCACAGCAAAGTCACGATAGTGAAGCTTAGCCTAGATCAGCCAATCTACAGCCTACCTTCAGACATAAACGAAATAAATGCTTATTATTATATGCCACCAAGATATTTGTGGTTGGTTGTTACACTGCATATTGTTATAATAATTGACCACTCAAGAAAACTAAATATAGTGGTTTTAAGAGTGAGTTAATAATTTGTATAAACCAAATAAAATGATAACTCTAGACGTCTAGAATTCACATGAAAGAATAAGAAGCAGCGATATAGTTTTATTTTCATGTATCAACTGCGTTTTATAAAAATGCAAGTAACTTCCAAAATGTATTTCTTGACAGCTTAGAGAATTACAAATTCAATTTATTTGGAGGAAGAAGTTATAGAAAAGGTTTTTGAGAAGGATTTTAATTTTAAAAAGAAAATAGGATATTTGATAGCAAAATGCCTAAGAGCCAATTCCCTGTACATAATTAATTTGCTTACCAGGTATATGTCAGCAAAGCCCCTATTTCCATGTTAGATAGGAGTTTCTTTTTTCCTTCTCCTTTTCCCTTTTCTCAGCTGCTCTCACTAGAGTGTGGGTACCCCGAGGGTTATGAACCCCCACAAATGTCACCTAAGTCTATTATGTGTCAACAAGACCCTGTATTGGCAAAAATAGAAGCAGAGATGGCTGAAAGAGAAGACCAGGTGGGAAAAAAAAAGAAAAAGAAGATGCCACTTGATTACCAGTCTTCATTTCTTTACAACAGTGCTTATAAATCCACCTGTTCATTTCAGCTTCATAATTCCTATCTTGTCTTATTCTCCTCCCACCCCTGTTGCTCCTATTTTAACTCCTTGTTTTTCTACACTTCACTTTTGTTTAGTCCGTATTCAAGACAGGGAAACCATTATAAGAGGCTTAGAAATGGGAAGATGAGTGTGCCTTTCTATTGTACTTGATGTTGGTGCATGTTGGAATGAAACTCAAATGTACTTTCTGATAGATAAACACAGGTTAATAACTATTATCCATACACTATTTGGCTATTTGTGCCTTAATTCAGAAATCTAAAAAGTATAAAAATAACACATTGGCACTCAGATATGCTATGATATGTTATGAAAATGGCACCCAGAATATTACAAAAACAAAGGTTAAAAGATGAGGAAAATAACAGTTCTCTGTGAAAGGTCCAGGATATTCATATTCCCAGGAGAGACTGAGAGGTGCCCAAAGGTTCAACATGTGCCTCAGTTCCAGGAGTAAAGGTTGAACCAAACTGAATGCTGAGATTTTATTTTTGTGAAGATGGCTTTTAATCTTTACCCATAATCTTAGTGGACAGAATATCACAATTACTAGATTGGCTATAGTTGTGAGCTATGTAATATGAACGATAGGTAATGTCTTAAGTTACAGATCCAGAACATACATTGGCTTCCATTTAAATACAGTTCCAGGAGTAAAGGTTGAACCAAACTGAATGCTGAGATTTTATTTTTGTGAAGATGGCTTTTAATCTTTACCCATAATCTTAGTGGACAGAATATCACAATTACTAGATTGGCTATAGTTGTGAGCTATGTAATATGAACGATAGGTAATGTCTTAAGTTACAGATCCAGAACATACATTGGCTTCCATTTAAATACAGATCTTATATGAGAATGCTAATTAAAATCTAAAGGACAAAA
>NW_006435837.1:1089805-1096521 GCF_000325575.1 Pteropus alecto | reverse complement strand
GGAAAAACAGCAAGTTCAAAAAACCCGTTAATTCCAATTAAATTTGCAATAGTGACATCCACATTTATCAAAGTGAATTCCTCTTACTACATACAGCTATCATCTTCTACTCTACTACCTCTCATTACATTAAGTTAAATCTCCACTATGCAGCTGATAATCTGTCTACTGTTACATGTGCATTTCAATGAAAGCCCTTAAAACTAAAAAATAAAGACAAGCCCATTTCGAAGGTCCATGACATGCCTATCTGTGTATATAATCCTCTATACTCAGACTCAACTGAGATCTAAAATATGGGTTAGAATTCAAGGTTACCATAACTGGTTACCACAATGAAAGGTTTACGGACTTCCAATTCTAAGTTGGTTTTTGTTGTTTTGGTGAAAAATTGTTATTCGTTCTTATTGTGAACTCTATTGATAGGTCGGTATAAAAGCAAATCTCCTTAAACATTAAGGAATATACTAACACATGCTATGATATCAGAGAAGACCACAAACCTTGAGTTCCCTGAGTTCAAAATCATTTTATGTTCCCAGGGATGGTCCTTGCCAAAAAGAAATTCTGCCGATAGTTCCTGTCGGTGAACTGCTCTCCAAAGTAATAGTTTAAGTATCTATGATTTTTATCAGCTTCACTTATTTATGAGTGGCTTCTGTCATCAATATCTCTTGTGAGTCCTTGTTTCCAAGATGTTTCAGGTATAGGAAGATCCTACCAGAGGGAGTCTCCATCTCCCATTCTTGAAAATAGTTCTAATATGCTCCCCTACAAACTGTAGAGTCTCCCTTGCTTCCTGGAATAGTTCCATGCCCCTGGGCAGCTGAATCACTTGATATTTCTCTCTTGGCACTTCTTCTGAGGAACAGTTCCTGGTAGAGCTCTCATTGAGATGGCCGCCAGCGATCGTCACCATGCTGGGACAGCCTTTCAAGGAATTCAAAATCTTATATTGTTGCAGTTGGAAATCTTGCATGACACCACATAGGATTACCACATCACTTATTACTGTCTCTTCCCCACTCCCTTTCTGTGCTTCGTGACGTGGCACAGGTCCATTATCTCAACGTTAGGATAGGAGGAAGACCTCATGCTTGCAAAGGCTGGACTCCCCAGTGGTTACAATTATATTCCTTCACTTATCTGGTAAAAATACAAACTTGGGTAGCCGGGGAACACTGCTGCCACTTCTAATGTCCTAAGTGGCCCAGACCTACCAGTTCTTTGATTTAGCCACCAAGATCTGACAGTCATCAAAACAGAGAGATAACTTGACTCTCAGCTATATTGACAGCTTTCAGAAATTGGCTGAACTACATGTTACTTTTCAGATCTTATAAAAATTCTAAAGCCTGAAGCTTTTAAAAAATTCTTCAATTTAAGTCTAGTTCTTTGCAATCCTATCTGACTTTAGAAGGTAATCTGGGTTAGCCAGGAAATAGGGAAGTTGGGAGGGGGATTGAACACCCCCAGGGAAGTATGGAGATTGTACTGAGATAAGGAACTTTTAATGATGATTAAGTTCTGAAGCTGATCATGTGTAAGATCACAAACCACCATGCCACTTCAGTTGCCTTATCATTCTGCCTTTTCAGGCATTCACCTATCACCCTTAATGCTGTCAGTTATTATTTGAGGTAAGGTAGGTGTTGGCAATGGGATTAAAATTTAGACTTAGTTGTCGGGATCTGTGATATGAAATTTTCGTATTTTGCAGAGCACTAAGCCAAAGCAACTGAATTTAGACAGCTTATGATCCAAGGGACCACATGTACCACCTTGGGAATAAACTGAAAAGCAGAATTATTTACATCACTAAATAATCAAAATGTTCCAAGAGGAAGAGGAGAGAAGAGAGGAGGAGGGAGAAGAGAAGATGGAAGAGGAAAAGAAGGGAGGGGAGAGGAGAGAGCCTATATAATTAGGTTTCTAACAAACTCTAAAATTCAAAACAGAAGGCAATAGGAACGTCACTGTATATTGAAAAATATATTGTGTTCATGGCTAAAAAGATTCAGTATTGTTTAGATTTTGATTATCCCCAAATTGAGCTACAGAAAAATTAAATAGTGAAGCGGTCAGAAGAATTTATTCTTTAGGCAAGACTTTATATTCTAGGCAATAATGCTCTAAGGCTCTTGAATATTATCATCAAGGTGATTCAGTATGGCAATATGCTCTTACATTCATACTTTACCAACGGGTTTCCTACAATTTTTATTCAAAACTCAAGATCCCCTGGTAGTAGATTATATCACTGACTCCAATGTTTCACTCTTCCTGGTTATCCAAACCCTTTGCCATGTTACTTTGCAGGTACATGAATCAGCAGAGCAGATCCGTGATAATAAATAATTGCTGTTTTAAGCTACTTAGTTTTGGGGTGGTGTGTTATACAACATCACTATGGTAATAGTTAACTGATATACCTCCATGATGAAATTCTAGATAGCACAGCTTCTACATATTTTAAAACAGGAAATGTCTTAACACGTGTGTCTAACATTGTAACAGATGACATGTTATGTGAAACAAAAGATAAATTCCTGTCCTTTATGTATCTTTAATCTTAAGGTAAATATCTTTCTAATCTAACCAGTAATTGTATTGAGGTGGCAGTTTTCTGTACTATTTCATTGTAATGGTTCATGAATACACTGGTTGTTTTAAATATTTCAATTAGTTATCCACTTTACTGTACTTCTGCCCTGAGGCTTAAAGCTAACAGCACAATTTAAAGAGAAAGAACAAAGACAAGACTAAAACATTATTCTTGCTGAAGCGATGATGGAGATCATCAAAACTGTGTCAAGGACATTCCTGTCAGATGAATTCTAACCGTACAGCCTCAAGGCAGTTGGAACAACCATAGAAAAGACTATAACCTCCATACAATGTTTATCAGTGGGCACATTATCTTATGAACTTTCCTCGGCCAATGTGCAGTGTCCAAAAAAATTAGTTTGTTTTTTTTTTTTTAAAAGTTTGACTATCCGTATAACTTACACTGATAATATTGGTGAGTTTTTAACTTCCTAGAATATTTTTTCTCAAAATCCAGAATTCATGAGGCTAATAAATTGGTCAATAAATGGGTTATTTTGCTCCATTTACTTAGATGCCCTTTCATTTCTCTTAGCAATTGAGAGAAATGCATGTCTTTCAGTAAACATTCTAGGTACCTTATTGTTTATAATCTTGTGGATTTTTTAAAATTTAATTTTCCAAATGTCTGTTTACAGTACATAGAAATACAATGGCTGTATATAATGAGCTTATATCCTGGTACTTTAATAAATTTTCTTTGAAGATTCTATAGTGTTTTCTACGTATACAATCATGTCATCTGTAGGTAATGACAGTTTTCCTTTTTTGTTTCTAATCATTACGCCTTTTTATATCTTTTTATTGCCTCATTATGGTGGCTAAGATCTCTAGTACAATGTTAAATAGAAATGGTGAAAGCAAATATCCATGCTTTCCTCCCTATCCTAGGGGGAAAATATTTAATCTTTCTGCATTAAGTGTTATGTCAGCAGCGGGCTTCTCATAGATGCCCTTTATCAGGTTAAGGAAATTTCCTTCTATTCTTTGTTTGCAGAGGGTTTCCTTTTCTAAAATCATGAATGTCTACTAAATTTTAGCAAATGTTTTTTTTCTGCATCTTTTATCTGATGACTATATGAGTTTTCTCTTTTATTTGGCAATTAGGTTCTTATATTGATTTATATGCAAATATCAAACCAACTATGCATTCCTAGGATCAGAACAAATGAATATAGGTATAAAGATGGAGATAAGCTAGTAACACAGGAATCAATCCATCAGAAATGATCAGTCCCAAATTTGTATGCACCTAACAGAACTTTGAAATTATCAACCAGTTTGAGTTAACTGATATCTTTAAAACTCTCCACACAGTAATAATATACATTCTATTTGTGTTGTTATTTTATATAATTAAGCATTTTATGATTTTTTTTTCCTACCAAGAACAAGAAATATCAATCCAATGGTAGAATTTGCCCTATATGTTTATTTAACTAATGAATGTTTTATGAAACCAATTTGGAAATTAAAAATATACTTAAACAGGGTAAAGACTACATGGGATCTCCCTGTATTATTTCCCACAACTCCATTCATAGCCCCAGCTGTTCCAAAATTAAGAAACCAATTAGAAAGTTTAGAAAATTCTAAAATTTTCTAGGTTGCCTATAGCACTTCACGTTCCCATCGTCAATGTATGAATTTCACCACATCTTTGCAAGCATTTGATGCTGCGACTTTTAAAATTTTATTTTAGCCATTTTGATAGGTGTAGAGTGATATGTTATTGGGGTTTTAATTATCCTGATGGCTAAAGATGTTGAACATCTTTTCATGTGCTTATTTGCCACCTGTTATTATCTTCTTTTAAAAAGGTTACCTATTTGGTTTTCAGAACTTCTCCCATGTCTGCTGTTTCTTTAAATTATCCAGCCTAAAATAATCTTTATGTCAAACAGACATATTTTGGGGGTGATGAATTCTGTTCCCCTATAGCTCTTAGGCTACAAACCTGTACAGTATATTACTGTAATGAATTCTGTAGCCAATCGTAACATATTATTGGTAAGTATTCGTGTGATGCATTTTCTTTTATTATTGCAGCTATGATGTCACTAGGGGATGGGAATTTTTTAGCTCCATTATCTTATGGGATCACCATTCATATATGCAGTCCATCATCGAGCAAAACATTGTTATGTGGCCCATAACCGTAGCTTCACTTTTTCATTTCACATCTCTATGCTTTTTATTTCCATTTCTTGCCTTGTTATGCTGACTAGAAATTCCATCACTCTGTTGAATAAGAGTGGTGAGAATGACACCCTTGCCTTTTTCCCATTCTTAAGGTGAAAGCATTTATTACTTTGCCATTAATTATGTTAGCTGTAGGTTTTAACTACTCTTTATCAAGTTGAGGAAGTTCTCCTCTATTCCTAGTTTGATGAGAGTTTTTATCATAAACAGTGTTGACTTTGGTCAAATGTTTTTACTGCACTGATTTATATAATCATGTAATTTCTTTTCCTTAGCCTTAATTACATTGATTAATTCCTAAATATTGAACCAGTCTTGAATTCCTGGAATAAACTATACTTGGTTATAGGGTAAAATTCTCTTTATGCATTTTAAATTCTATTTGATAATATTTTGTTAAGGATTTTTGTACCTACATACATAAAGTATATTGGTCTATATTTTCTTTTTTGTACTGCCTTTTTCTTGTTTTTGTGTCAGGGTAATACTAACATCATTAAATGAATTGGAAAGTGTTCCCTCTTCTGTTTCTGTTCTGAAAACAAATATATAGAAATTGCTCTTAATTGTTCTTTAATTGTTGGATAGAATGCTCCATTGAAGAAATCTGATCCTAGGATTTTCTTTGTGGTAAGTTGTTTAATTACTAATGCAGCTTTCCTTGTTATACAGCTATTCAAACTATATATTTCATATTGGGTAAGTTGTGGTACTTTGTGTGTTTTGACAAAGTCTTTTTCATCTAATTTGTCAAATTTATGTGTCTACTCCTATTTATAGTGTTCATTTGTTATCCTTTTGAGATCTGTAGAGTCTTTAGTGATATGACCTGTCTTTCTTGATATTGGGAATTTATGTCATCTCTACTTTTTATTTTGTTAGTTTTGCTAGAAGTTTGTCAATTTTATTCATCTTTTCAAAAAACTATCTTTTTGTTTCACTGATTTTTCTCTATTGTTTTTGTTTTCAATTTCATTGTTGACTTCTCTTTATTATTTTCATTTTTCTGCTTTTTGAGGGTTTATTCTTCTTCTCCAAGGTTCTGGAAGCATAAGCTAAGATTACTGGTTTGGCATTTTCCTCTTTTCTGATGTATACATTTGGTGCTATAAGATTTCCTGTAAGCATTGCTTTAGGTGTGTACCACTAATTTTAATGTGCTGCATTTTCATTTTCAATTAATGCAATTTTTATTGTCCTTAATATCTTCACCTATGGGTAATTTCGAGTGTGCTATTTAGTATTTTGAGACTTTCCTGTTATCAGTTATTGATTTCTACTTTGATGCCATTGTGGTCAGAACCACGTGATTTTAGCTCTTTTAAATGTGTTGATGTTTGTTTTATGGCCCAGGATATAATATATAGAGATGTATGTCCTATGGAAACTTGAAAAGAATGTATATCTTGCAGGTTTTTTGTTCAATGTTTTATAAATGTCAATTAGTTCCTGTTTGTTTCTGGTATTATTGAGCTCTTCAATATCCTTGCTAATTTTCTCTCTAGTCATTATATCAACTGTTGAGAGAAGTATTGAAGTCTCGAAATATAATCGTTTTGTTTATTTCTCCTTTCAGTTCTATCACCTTTTGCTTCAAATAGGTATTCATTTTCTATTGTTGCTATAATAAATATCCACAAACTTAGTGGCTTAAAAGAACAAAAATTTATTTTCTTATAGTTCTCGAGTCAGAATTCCAAAATGGGTCTCACTGAGCTATGTATGATCAAGATATCAGCAGGACTGTGTTCCTTATAAAGTTCTAGAGAGGAATCTATTCCCTTGCCTTTTCCAGCTTCTATAGGCATCCAGGTTCCCTGGCTATGGGCCTCAGTCAGCAATCATATCACTCTGACTGCTGGTTCCATTATTACATCTCCTTCTCTGACTGACTCCTCACCCTCTTT
>NW_006435837.1:1051819-1089778 GCF_000325575.1 Pteropus alecto | reverse complement strand
GGGCCCCCCTCCAAAAAAATCAAACAGAATAATCTCATTTAAAAGTTCTTAATTTAACCACCTTTGCAAAGTCCCTTTGCCATGTAAGGTTAAGATATTAACAGGTTATGGGAATTAGAACCTGGAACTCTCTGGAGGCAATTATTCTGTCTACCATAGTCTACCCTCTGGCTGCCAACAATATACGTCTGCCCCACATGCAAAACATATTCACTCTATGCCACGGTCCCCAAAAGTCTCAACCCATTACAGCATCAACTAAAGTCCAAATTATCATCTAAGTCTTGTCAGCTTAAAAGTCCAAATCCTCATCATCTAAATCATCTAAAATAGTTATGGGTGAGGCTATAGGTAGTATTCACTCTTTAGTGTTTCTGAGTTGCCAGGTTCTTTAGCTTCAACTCTGGAATATGTGAGGCAAAAAGAAAATGCAAGGACCTACCATCATGTCATCCTTTAGGTCCTGAGATACCTAGCATATCTGCCATCTTCTTTCATTCTCTTAGATTCTTATTATGTTTATTTACATATAATACCTAGGGTTTTCAGTTGAGTTTAGTGGAATAGGAAAGTAGATCTACTCCTGAAATAGTAAATCCAGAAAGCATAGTTGTAAAGGTTATCCAAGATATTTTACATATGAGTATCTATTCTTATGATTTTGCTGTCAAATTCTATGTAGCTATATTTTTTTTCCTCAACGAAGATTTTCAGTTTGTTCCATTAGTCATCAGTGTCTACGTATATATTAAAATATGGATCAATAAGATAAAAAAAAACCACTTTATCTTGTCATAAGTTCACTTTGGAACAGTTTGAAAAGGCTTCTATAGATGGTAAAAAAAAATCATATTTAATGCATCCAAGTCTTTAAAGCATCTTGATTAATGAAGATTAAATTAATTTTTGATAAGTCTATGTTATCTTTTGAATTTATTCTATAAATCAATTTTAAAATAATTATAGCTAATTCCAACTAACAGATTCTCTAATCATTCATCATTAATTGAAAAAAAATCTAATAAAAATAGAATTAATGATATAAGTGTACCAATTTAGAGGGAAATATATTTTTTTATTAGTTTGGCACAAGTTATACACATAGGCTTGAGGAATAACCCTTATTTGGGCTCACATTCCAAGAATGGATGCATGAGTCACAAAATTTAGCTAATCAGAATATGTTTGACACAAATTATTTTTCTAATTCTTAGAGATACCGTGCATGTGCCAGTTATTACAGAATATATTAAGTCCCAGGCAAAGTATTGTTATGTTTCAAAAAGCACTGAGAAATTTATTAAATTTTAAGAAAATATTAAATTACAGATAAATATGTTATGGAAGTATTTTAATTTTATGTTTTTATTTTGAAAGAAGACTTCAAACTTGTATAAATGCTGCAGGAGTAATATAACGAATTCCTAAAGACACTTCACCTACATTTATTAATTGTTAACACTCTGTCACATCTGCTCTCTACCTCTACATTTAAGATAGCAAACATTTTACTTTATATTACAAATAATATAATATATTCACATATTGATGTAACAAATATTATTAACATTGTTAATATCGGTTTTGCTGAATTATTGAATTCAATCATTTGTCAGCAACATGACATTTTGTCCCTTACTACCTTAGCACACATAACCTTAAGAAAAAGCATCATCTCTTAATAGGAAACCATTAGATTTGGGACTTTAATGCTAATGCAACATTGTTATCTAATACGCTGTGCATATGTCCACACTCAAACTCTGCCAGTTGTTTTCCCCTCAAGGTCCAAGACACTGTTCAGGATCACCATTGCATTTAGATGTCGCATCTCTTAAGTCTCTTTTTATATGGATGAGTTATCCAGAGTATAGATGAGTTATTTTGTAGACTGATCCTCAATTCATGTTTCCATTCAGCTTTACACATTTTTGGCAGGGATGCTATGTATACTGTCCTATTTCTAGTGCTTCATATCAAGAGTTGCACAATGTCTGTATCGTTATTGGAGATGTGAACTTTGATCACTTGGAAAAGGTGTATACGTCAAGTTCGTTCTGTGTAAATTTCTTTTGCAGTTAAGAAATAAGTGGGGAGACATTTTTAGACTGTGTAAATATCTTGTTAACCATCAAAAATTCAACTACTAGCATTAATATCCATTGATGATTCTTATCTGAATAAAAGGTTGCAGAGTGGTCACAGTCTTACCTCTATCATTTCCTCTGTATTTATTAGTTGGTATTCTCCTGCAAGGGAAGAGTTTTCCGTCCTCCCCAACTATTTGTGTGTATGTATGTGTGCGGACTCATGAATTCCCATTTTATATAACGGTTTATAGTTAATTTGTCATTATGTTATTTTGTTGCTTAATTTTCCCAAATTTGGCTAGCATGGGCCCCATGGGACTGGCTTTTGTGTGTTTTTGAAATGTCATTCTCTCTTTTTTTAAAGTGTTTCCTTAATTTATGGCTCACATCAGTTACTAGTTCAATAACGCATTCCTTATTGATTTTTCTTCCACTATTGTTCCATTCTACTCATTCCTTCACTTCCGCTTACGGTAATCAACTCTCGACTAAACTACAACACACAAGTTCTAGTCTGACAGCCTGCTTTGGGAGAGAAACTGAAACTACGATCCATCGCAATTAGATGAAACAGCAATATTAGAATGTTTTATCCTCCCAAGCAGGCAGTGCTGGACCACCGCAATACCTACGATGTGGATTCCCATCTCTGTGTAACATTTGGTGTGGATAAAAATACAATGTGTACAGATCAGTAAACTTAAAAGAGAAGCAATTGAATTGCTCCTGCACTGTTTCTTTCCCAAACTTTGCAAATCAGGTTACTCACCACACCTATTTGGGTAGGTATAAGTGTGGGAGAAAAGCTCAGTAAATTTAATGAATATCCTCATAATGAAAATCAGAACAGTAGAGATATAACATTCTCCCCTCATAACTTCTAATCAAAATTCTAGTGAACAAGGCATTTAACATGTACAAGACATTGATGAATATGACTAGTTTTACCTTTAACAAGCTTAATGAGGAAGCAAAACTTAAGTTTTTTAGAAATAAACTTCCCTACAGATCACAGATAGATGAATTTTTCACAAAGAAAAACAAAACCCACAAAACAACCACCCAGATTAAGCTACAGAAACCCGGAAAGTCAGTGCTCTCCCCCGGTACTACCTCCAGAAAGTAATTACTACTTGACTTTTCTCACCATAAATTAGTGTTGCAGATTTTTAAATTTCTTATGAATGGAATCATACAGTACGCAGTACTTACTTGTGTTTGCCTTTTTATTTTGTTCAACATTATGTTTGTGAGATCTATGAAGTTAGTCCTAGTAGTTGTGATTCATTTTTATTGTAATGTGTACTACTATATGTTCACTCCACAATTTCTTTTGTTCATTCTATTGTCGATGGACAGATTGTTTCTAATTTTGAATATCATGAATAATGCTGCTATGAAATTTTTGTATGTATCTTTTGGTTCACGCAGCACGTATGCATTTGTTACAGATCCTAGTAGTGGAATGGTTGGGTCATAGAGAATGTAGATGTTGAACTGTAGCAAATATTACCAAACATATTTTTGAAGTTAACTTACATTCCCAAAAACTGTATTTAAGGATTCTAGTCATTACACATCCTTGGAAATTTGTGGTATTGTCACATTTTATGTTGTTTTTAATTTTTGCCTTTTTGATGAAGTATAGTAATTCTTTGTGATTTTAACTTGAATTTCCTTGATGACTTGTGAAGTTATGCATCTTTTCATATGCTCATTGCATATTAGATATCTTCTTTTGTGAAAGGCCTACTCATATCTATTGAACATTTTTCTTTTAGGTGGCCAGTCTTGTTTTTTTTGGAATCTGGTGAGTTCCATTAGTATATCTGTTTCTCCTTCCACCAGTACTACACTGCCTTTATTATTCTAATTTGCTATCTTGATATCTGGTCGAGCAAGCCTTCTGAAAGCTCCCTTTATGTATATTATTAAGTGACTCAAAACTCAAAAGGCATATTTCTCAATTGCTTTTTTCCTAAACAAGACTACTGAAAAATTATTGAAATGGTTCAAGTATTTTATTCTCAGGTTCTGAACTCAGAAAACTACTGAAGCTAAAAGGATACAAATCTTAAATATGAAACTAGCTTGTAACTGGCTTTGAGAACCTTTCTAGCTCTGGGGGGAAAGGTGTGTATCAAAACTAGTCTTCAGCATCACCATTGCAAGCTAGGTTCCCTGGGAAGCATGCAATGAGCCAGAGATTAGCATGTAAGAGGTTTATTAGAGAACGCCCTTAGGATCAACATCTGTGGAAAGAAAGAGAAAGGAAGAAAGCATCAATGAGTCTGTGACTGGGAAAGAGGGAAGGGGGATGGGTGTGAGGGGAGAGGAAGGGGGAGAGAGATGGGAAAAAGGAGAGGTGGAGAAAAACTGAACTGCAATGCAGCTAGATGACTCTTCAGTATTGTTACCAGCTGCATAAGGGGCCAGGCCCTTATATCTCTTCCTCAGTCATTGGACATGGGTCTAAGTGGCCCTCTTCAGCAGATTCATCCTTGCAGGGGGATGACAGCTGTGGACTTCCTAAGGCAGTACTCCCAACAGCTGAGGGTATTAGTCTTTGTTTTTAAACTAGGATTTCAGGAGTATATCACAGTACCCACAATGGAGCAGATATACTCAGATCAATGAGATTGGGAAAATAATTATCATTTATTCCCTTTTGCCTTAAATCTTTTTTTGATATTTTAAAGTTTTTTATACTTCTCTATCATAACAAATACCATACTAAATTAATGTTATTTCTTTATTTATCTGTTTTCTCTGAGTCCTTGAGCAGGGAAAACAAGTTTTATTAGTTGTATCTCCAGTATCTATCACAGTACCTGGCTGAGAGAAAGTGTTCAACTTTTTATTTGATGAAAGAATGAACTCAAATGTATAACTGAATGATCTCGCTAAATGATTAATGATTAAATATGCCTGTCTGGATGGATATTTTAGTGCCTATCTAGAGGCTCTGTTTTCATGCCTATCTAAAACTATAGCTTTATCAGTGGTAAGGAAGAAGTAAACATTCCATTTATGAATGGCAGGAGACTAAGGATAGTAACTTCGCTGGATGGCAAAGTCAGGATTCAAAAAGAAGGAAAACAGGCTAAAATAATGGTCTGAATCTAATGAGGCAAAATGTAAGAGGAAATGTTGTGAGGGACTGTCAATAGATTCAGTAAACCATCCGGAAAAGCAGATGTTTGTAAGAGAGACTTGGGGCTTTGGATGATTAGAAGACTAACAAAAGTCAACACCACTATGTGACTATCAGAAAAAGCCAGTGTCATCCTAGACCTTATCAGCTGAGATACCACCTTAGACCTTATGGGCAGAGATATTTAATTTAGAAGTCAGGAACCAATAGCCCTGTTCTAGGTCAGAATGCCACATCATCCCTGCTTTCAGTTCCAAGCACTATCACTGGAGTATGATGACCAGGTAATTTAGAATGCATTTGGAGGAAAGCAAGTAAGGAAGTGGAAGGACTCAAATTTGCAAGATGACCAATTACTAAACAGAGGTTAGGGGGAAGTTTTACCAAATCTTTTAGGCATAAAAGTTAGCTTAACAGAAAACCTAACAAATATGAACAAAATAATTAATAGCCCTAATTAATACAGCTGAAGAAATCCTAAAAAGGGTACTTGCAAATTGAATCCAGCAACATGTTAAAAAACATCATTATGTGTCATATGCTTTCTTATAATAATGTAATGTGGTTCAGTATTAGAAAGGCTATGGATCACAGCGTTATGTCAGAAAATCACGATTATTCAATAGGAGGTTTAAAAGATAATTGATGAAAGTTCCATTCATGTTTTAAAATTTTTAAAAGCCAAAACTCATTAAATTAGAAACAGATGGACAGGTTATAAACATGATAGCTTACATATTTCTAATTTACATATACTTATATATTCATATATATCTGTATATATTTGTTATGTAATATATATCATATATATTTCATATCTATTTCTTATGCTAAATGGTAAAGCAAATATGCCTTTCCACTAGAGTCAGGAATATGAGAAATATGATTCTCATTACCTTTATTTAGCATTACTCAAGTTATAATGCCAGAGAAATAAATAGGTTGTAAACACAAAAAAATAATAGATAACATTACCGCTGATTGAAAATGATAACATTACCTGTCCTACAACAAAAATTGACTGAACAATATTTGAATTATTAAAATATTGGTAAGGGTGTGAGTTACATAATAAATATACAAACAAACTGCAAACACAGCAGAAAAATCTAGTTAGAAGGTATAATGGAAATTATATTGTTTTCAGATTTAACAATAAAATATAAAATATCTAAGAGCGAACTAGATAAAAATATGCAGGATCCATAAGCAGAAAACTATAAAACTTAACTAAAGACCATAAAGAACACTTAAATAAAGTGAAGAGAGACACACTATGTTGTTGGTTAGAAAGACTAAATATTTTAAAGATGTGAACCCTCTCCAAAGTATTCTCTAAATCAAACGTAATATAAAGAAGCCAGGGAGTTTTACTTCAAACTTTGCAAGATGTTCACTTAGACCCATAAGGAAGTAGAAATAAGCAAGAAACATTTTAAAAGTAGGACTTGCCTAATCAGATATCATAATGTGTTCTAAAATTAGAGTAGTTAAAACTCTAGTACTATTATGGGAATAGATAACCCAGAAAAACAGCGTAAAATTCTAGGGGAAATGTCTATTTAAGGAATCATGATTAATATAAACTGAACCAGTTAAGAAATAAAGTACACTGTTATAAATGATGCTAAAGAAGCATTACTGAGGAAAAATAAGTAATCTCTACTTAACCCCAAACTGAATTACAGGTGAACAAATGATTTGCATTTTTAAATAGAACCTTATAATTTCTAGATAAAAAGTATATTATCTCAGATCCAAGGGGATCTTTCTCCACATAAAAACAAAGAGATGAACTATTTATTAAAAACATAAGATTAACTTCACGATATTCATTTTTTTAAAGTTTGAAGAAAAAAAGCACAGAAATCGATGCTGCAGAAATCCTAGGAAATTTTGCCTTTTTCATGAACTTCTGTTCCTTGGGGTTTTGTAGCCATCCAGGAATCAGGTGATATGACCATGGGATAATCCAGGAAATGAGAGAATTATCATTTCTATCCAGAAAGAGACATAAAGGGAGACTTAGTGAAACACTAAGAGCAAGAAGGGCAAAAAGAAGGCATGTGTGTGCGCGCGCAATACTTGAGGAATGACAGGAGAGCTGGGAGACACAAGAGACTCTTCTTTCAAGTCCAGAATAGAAATTGAACTCGGAACCTCTTCACGCCCCTTGAAGCAATAGGGTCATCCATTTCAAGTTGTGCCTCCATCAGCACCACTTCATGACAGAAGACACCACTGACTGTGGTGAACAGGGCTTAAAACCCACGAACCTGAACTCATGCATTTCAACCTTCAGTCAAGGTTCTGCTTCTCCAGAGAGAGCAGGTACAAAATCAGTGACTTCAGAGAGTAAATGAAGGAGCTAAATTCAGTAGAGGCATGCATGGAGGTGGTAGCAAAGATATTCCCTACCAGGCCTTAAAAATGTAGAATGTGACTGGTTTCTGCCCGGAAACTCTCTAAAAATAAAAGACAGATTTTATATCCTGAGTTCTTCGGTTAAGAAATGTATACTATACATAAACTAAAACAATGGACGTAAGCATTGTGTAAGCCTGTTTTTAAACTCAGTTACATTGTGACAACTATTGATTGAATCAACAAGTACATAACGCTTTGATATCCTCTGAAAGTATGATGTCTGTTTGGTAATCCAAAAATGCTATGACCCTAAGCAAAGACCTTATTTGAAGAGGCAAAGTAACACTACAGTAAAAGCTCCATGGACTGTGGATCTGAAGTCTGTATCCTGGGTCTGGTTCTATTGTTAAAAACTAACATGACACTACCAATCAATTATCCTAACATATGAAACCTTCCTCAGTTTCCTTACATGTAAAATTACCACAGTGGATGATAGATCTATTCTCATTCTACAACTCATGCTTTCACTTTGATAGAGAACAAATGATAAAACAAAATGTTTTCATTTTATTTTACACAGAATGAAATGGAATAAGAACAGTGTGATTCTTAAGGACTTCCTAGATCTTTCCACGTCTGTCTGCTGCAAGGTAACAAGATAATTTCACAAGAACCAAATCCTCAGGAAATTAAATAAACTCCAATTCTTCCATTTTAATCTATTGATATCCTTATAAGCATAAGAGTTTATGTGAGTCTGTGTATGTTGGCATTTTAGTAACAGATAGTTCTTAAATAATGTATAAATACAAAACTCCATAATTATTTAGCTTTGAGACACCAGTGGTCAAGTAACTCGATAATGAATCTTAATTAAAATATCCGTATGCACAGAATCAGGTATCTCTCTCGGTTTCCCAACACCATTCACAGTTGCTATGAACCTTCATTTCAAGTGTCACCTTTTCTGAGAACGCATGTCACCAGGTCATGCCATACAGGTAAGTTATCCTCAGCTTCTTCCTTATATCTGACAAATTTTGCACCTAAAATGTCACTAACACATATTGATGGATACTTGATCATGGAGTGTCTTGGTCTGCCACCTTCCTAGGGGACAAGAGCTGGGATACACATTCCATTTATATTATTTTGTTCTCGTAGCTGCTCAATATCATATACAATTTGGTGGCTTGTTTTAATTTTCATACTTCACAGAAACTTCTGCCTAGAACCAGTAATCAGCAGGGCCAGCATAACACTGCCAAAGATTCTACAAAGGCAATTCAAACAACCTCATAATTTAACTTTTATTTTTATTTAATAATGTTTGTATACGATTTCAAATTGAAATATCATTAGTTTAGAGACTTATTACACAGATTTTGGGGTAAGCATCATTGGTTTTACAAAGACAAGCAAAGGTCACCTTATATTGTCCAGTACAATTAGTTTTCTGATTAACAGTTAGATCCTTCCATTTACTCAGGTTTTTGATACTTTCATATGTCATGCTGAAATACTGTTATTCTCTGAACCATGAAATTTCAAAGACACTGTTTTATTCTGCAACCAAATAACCATATTAGGGAATAAGAGTTTAAGGCTACCTACTTTATTCCCAATACTCACAAACTCTTAAGTTTGGTTCAAATGAAATTTCTAATAATGGGTAATAATATTGTAAATATTATATAATTCTACATTGTTGAAAAGCAGTGTGATATCTATGAGTTTTGGAGTTAAGCAGATGAAATTTGAATGTTGGCTCCAACCCCAATTTGCATGATACCTCATATAGAATAGATGCTCAATAAATATGAATGAGAATTAATTTGGACTTCATTTCATGGACAATGAGGAGCTATTGAAAATACTGTTTTAAATTGGTAAAATTAATATGATACTTTGGATTATTGACAAAGAGTAGAGGCAAGGAGATTGGATATGAGGCTGTTTCAATAGGTTAGAAAGATACATCCTAATTGACTGATTGATTGATTAGACCTGAACTATGATAGGGCAGGAAGAAGCATTGCAAATTATCTATGTACCTACTTATTTATTCACTTATCTATAATCATTTGTTAGTTTAAAAAGAACATTCACATCACTAACAAGAAGCCCATGAAATAGGTATCATTTAATTTTCACAGATAAGAAAAGTAATGCTCAAAGTGGTCATATATTTTCCCCAAGGACACTGTGACTATAAAACTAATAAGTGTTGGTCCTAGAGCTTGAAGCTAAATGAATGGTCTGTGATCATTCCTCTAATACACTCCATCCTATAAAACATCAAATAGTATGAGACTACTTATTGGATATGGATTGGAGGCTGAGGAATCAAATATTATAGAAAGTTTAATAGTGATAACATTAAGAGAAAGAGTAAAGTAAGAGAAGGAACTGATATAGTACAAGGAATGTGACAAGGATATTGGTGGAATATTAGCTTAGGATATATTGATTTTAGAGTAGGGTTGGACATCTACATGAAGCTCCCACTAGGTACTTGGAAATGAGGGGTTGGTAAAGTATCTGGCATGGCTCTGTCGAGATGTAGGGTGAGACAGGAGGCTGTAAGAATGGAACCTTGAGAAAGACATTTTCAAGTAGAAGACCAGTAAACAGTACCCATGTTACTCATGTAGCAACTATATTTAGGCAAAGAGATGAGATAAATTCACCAACCATCAGGACAGTGATGAAGCAAACAGATGCATAAAAAAAAAAACATATGTGGCGCAGAAATCAAGAGAAGAATGAGAAGACTGTCAACTTTTTAGCATCCACCAAGTACCACATACTTTACATATATGTTAGCATTCAATTCTAAGTAAACTCATTAGATTCATGTGATATGCTATTTCCATTTTTTAGATGTAGAAACTAAAGTCAAAGAGGAAATGTAGAGCCAGAGGAGAGAAAGAGTAATGAGGGGGATTGTTTCATAAACTATATAAATGTCTAACCAATATACTAAGAGGAAATGTAACTTTTACAAGAACACACAAGAAAGAAATGATGATTAGGATTCCTATTATCAAGAAGCAATGTCATAGGATTTGGCAATGAGAAGGTTGTGAGAGAGCGTTTGAGATGGGGCTAACCTTTCAAGTAGATAGAACTGAATAGGAGATGAGAAAGTGGAAAATGTGCTGGAGACCCCTCTCTGGAGAAGTTAGGCACTGATGGCAAGGAGAAAGAAGTGATGATAAATGCAGGAGAAATCTGAAGATTCCACCTCTCACTTTCTACAATGGGTATTCCAGTCCTTTTGTAATTTCATGACTTAATAAAAGTGGTAAAGTTGGAAGGTACTTGCCAATCATATGACCCCTTTAGATGACAGATAAGGAAACAATTTTAGAAAAGTTAAATAACAGGCCAAGACAGCCCAGTCTCCTGCATAACTGGGCCAACAAACCCAAGTCTCTTGACTGCTGGTTTAATGCTCTTTCGGAAGGTATTGACTTTAGCACGATATTATCCATTGTTCTTGCTAAATTTAGCTCACACTTGGTTAGCATGTACTTTGCCTGAAAGTCCTCAAACCTATCTATCCATCTATCTGTAGGCCACATAGAAACCAGAAGATTTCCTACAAGGAGAAAATAATTAGCAAGGGAAAATAATTAGAAGTATGTAACTTTGAGAATACATAGTACATACTTTATTAACTTTCAGAATTACATAATTCTCTTTTCTGAAGCTTAAATATTAATAGACTCTACTATCTTATTTTGCACATAACTACCATAATTTCTGTATTATGTGCCAATTGTTTTATTTATCTTTTTCTTCTCCTTTAGAACTTGAACTTTCTTGACAGTAGTGACCATTTTATGTGTTTGTATTTCTTTTTTTTAGAAGAGATAGCACAGTGCAGTATATGGTGGACAATAAATGCATAGTTGTTGAAAGACTAGTCTGCATGAATACACAGATTTAAGAGGTCTTTGGAACGAATTTTCAAAAGGCATGTTTTTAAGTAGTCATGATTTAACTGCCCCATGGAAAATGCTGTGTGAAATCCAATTACTTTCACATATGGGCACCTGCTTCTTATTTGAGGACTCAAATGGCCAGTTCTGAAGACACTGAGACAGGGTTAAAGAGGAATTTAGGTAAAATTCTTAGTATGTTATCTACTTCTTCAGTTTACCATTTTCTACTAATAAAAATAAAACATGTTCATTATAGATAAAGTAAACAATGTAAGACTAAAACAAAAAAGAAAATCACTAATAAGCCCATAATCCCTGGATAACTGTAGCTGGTATTTTATTTCCTTTAATTCTTCTTTGTATCCATAAACCCACATGTATTTTTACATAAGAGGGGTGAAAAGGCGTGTGAATTTTGTAAAAGCTTTAAATTTAATGTTGATAGTGTTTTTCTATCTCACTAAATATACTTCAACATCGTTTTAAAATGTAAATAATATCTTGTAGCATGAATGTCATTTAAACTATTTTGCTATTGTTGGTTATTTAGATTGCTACCAAGTTTTCATTGTTCCAAACACTTGTGAATGAAATCTTTCTGCATAAGTCTCTTGCTAAAATTTCGGGCCATTTCCTTAGACCAGATTCTGAGAAGCTGAATTAGTAGGTCATTGAAACTTAATTCTACTTGCCGTTTGTGGAACTATCAAAAAAAATGGATCTTCCTGTCCAAACACTTCATGCACAGACAAGGGGTCAAACACAATTATCAGAATGATTTTCTCTAATCGACATGGCAAACCTGATCATTTCGCACCTATGACACAGGATAGTATTTTTTAATTTTGTTTTTAATTATCATGCAATTACGATAATAATAAATGACTGATTGTTTTTTGAGTTATTTTGCTATTAGTAATGGGAAGGGTATGTGTACTCTCGTGGATTTGGATTGATTTGCTCTTCGCATATGTATAAAACTATGATTTTAGAAAGGTAAGCTGTGGCTATGAAAATGTCTTTCCATATGATTCATGCCAGATTCTACAAACCTCACCACGCTAGCCTTCTCCAGAGTCATTCTTAATAATTCATCACTGTCTACAGTGTTTGCAGTACTGAGCAGATGATGTTACCATAAGAAACAACATATGATACATACAAACAGGTCAATAACCACCTCATTTTGATATATGTCAGCAGCCTATTTTATCCAGGGACACAGTTTATCTGTCTTCAAAAATCCA
Source organism: Pteropus alecto (assembly GCF_000325575.1). Classification (NCBI taxonomy): domain Eukaryota; kingdom Metazoa; phylum Chordata; class Mammalia; order Chiroptera; family Pteropodidae; genus Pteropus; species Pteropus alecto. The sequence continues at coordinate 1,076,967 of NW_006435837.1, read as the reverse complement.
TTTTCAGGGGAATCCTACAAGCTAAATCACAACATCATGCCAGTTAGGCAGAGAAAATAAATAACTTTAGCTACCATCTGCCTTATTGCATTCAAAGCACATACATGTTTGCAATCGAGTTCTTCCAGAGATTATACATATTTTTTCTTTGAGAAAAAGAAATGTGGGATGCTCTCGTGTGTAATTGCTAGATTCAGAATCCAACTTGCAATTATACATAAAGAACAAACAGAATGTCAGGTTTAAATGTATCAATATTAAAAAAGGTTAATTTTGCTTTAAAATTGCACTTAATGATTTTTCTGGTTATAAAAATAACATTTATCGCAGAAACTTTAGAAAAGTATCAATAAGGGAATTTGAATTACCTCTATTCCTATAACCAAGTGACAACAAGTGTTAATTATTTCGTGTAATATTTCAGCCATTTTTTTCTTGCCTTTGTGTGTGCACGTGTGTGTGTAATGAAAGTTACAGTGCATATAATCTTTTACACCCTGTTTTCTGCTTATTAAAACATCATGAAAATTCTATACACATTACATATGTTACATATACACTTAATTATTCATAACCATGTTGTCTGTTGATTGCATATTATGTAATAAGAATATATGCGACTTATTTAACCAATACTCTATTTTTGGAATTAGGTGGTACTTTCCTGACTACAATTATAAATACTGTGGCATTTAGCATTTTGCCTATCTCTGTTTCCTTAAAACAATTTCCAGAAACATAATTTTAAGGTTAAAAGGATATAACCTGTTTAAAGGATTTTGATATATATTCCTATATTGACATTTAAATATATATTTAGGTTGATACTCAAAATACGTGTAGTAGTCAGCTGTAGCAGATGGTGTCTGTATCCCACTCATACTTTCTGGCCTATACCACAGACATTTTTCGTGCCCAGGTTCTTGTATCTCTCTGACCAAGGCTTTCTCCTGCCTCAGAATCCTACTCAGTCCACTGGTGGGGCAAGCAGTAAGTACTTAGAGGTTAATATCCCAAGAATTACCTCAATCATTAAGGAGTATGAGTTTGTACATAACTACCCTAGATTTCTTACCTCTTTGTGGGACAATCTGAGTTGCGTTCCACACGATCTCTTGAAGGTCCCTGGCAGGACTGAGTCCCAATTTCCCACAGAAAACTACTAATTGGCTTTCCCAATATTGGCTTAATTCCCTTCCCTGTGTCACTTTCTCACTCCCTCATAGTCGTTCCTGGGATCACCTCTCAAATAAATTATATCCGACTACAGGAAAAAAAATAGTGTCTTTTTCAAGTCCTACTCTACAAAGGGCTACTTTAAATTCTTATATTGTTTGATGAGGAAAGGAGCTAAAATGGGGAGTCAATCAAAGAAAGACATTAATAATATCAAGTATTTACATGGTGTTTATTTACTGGCCACACTTCTAAGCATTTGATGTATTTTAACTAGTTTAAATCCCATCACAATAACACCAAAAAATAAAATGCTTAGGAATAAATTTAAACAAGGAAGTGAAAGATCCATACACTGAAAATTGCAAGACAATGATAAAAGAAACTGAAGACACAAATAAATAGAAAGATATCCTGTGTTCATAAATCAGAATTAACATTGTTAAAATAACCACTCTATCTAAAGCCATTTATAGATGAAATGCAACTCCTATCAAAATTCCAATGACATTTTTCACAGAAATAAAAAACACAATCCTAAAATTTGTATAAAATTACAGAAAACCCCAAAGAGTCAAAGGAATCCTGAAAAAGGAGAACAAAGCTGGAAGAGTCATGATTTCTGATTTCAAACTTTATTACAAAGCTATCATAAACAAAATTGTATGGTACTGGCATAAAAACAGACACATAAGTGAATGGAACCGAATTGAGGGCCCAGAATTAAGCCCACACATATATGGACAACCAATATTTCACAAAGGAGCCAAGGAGACAATGGGGGTAGTCTTTTCGATAAATGGTGATGGGAAAACTGGATAACCACATGCAGAAAAATGAAACTGGACCCATATCTTACACAACTCACAAAAATTAACTCAAAATGGATTAAAAACTTAAATGTAAGACCCCCAAACACAGGGGGGAAAGCTCCTTGACATTGGTCTTGGCAATGGTTTTTGGATATGACACCAAAGTACAAGCAACGAAAGCAAAATTTAAAAAGTAGGACTATATCAAACTAAAAAGTTTCTGCATAGCAAATGAAACAATCAGCAAAATAAAAAGTCATCATATAGAACAGAAGGAAATATTTGCAAATTACCTATCTGATAAGGGGTTAATATCTAAAACATATAAGGAACTCATACAATTCATAGCAAAAAACAATCAATCTGATTTAAAAATGGACAAATGGTGAAAGATTTATACGATCTGAATAAAAACCAGAGTAAGGAAATTTATCTTTGCGTGGTGAACACACAATGCAATATACATGATTTTTATTGAACTGTACACTTAAAACCTATATGATTTTATTAACCAAGTTAGCTTCAACAATTTTAATTTAAAAATGGGCAAATGACTTGAATACACATTATTCCGAAGACATGCAAATGTCTACGAAGTACATGAAAAGCTGTTCCACATTACTCGGCATCAAAGAAATGCAAATCAAAACCACAATGAGATATCACCTCACACCTGTTAGAATGGCTATCAAAAAGACAAAAGATGGTAAATGTTGTTGAGGCTGTGGAGTAAAGAGAATCCTGGTGCACTGTTGGTGGGAATGAAAATTGGTACAGTCACTATGGAAAACAGTATGGAGGTTTGCAAAAAAAATTAAAAGTAGAAGTACCACTATGATTTGTCACTTCCACTTCTGGGTATGTATCCAAAGAAAATAAAAGCAAGATCTCAAAGAGATGTCTGCACTCCCATGCTCATCGCAGCATTATTCACAACAGCCAAGACATAGAAACAACCTAAGTATCCATCACCCGATGAATAGATAAGGCAAATGTGATACCCACACACACAGTGGAATATTACTCAGCCATAAAAAGAATGAAATCTTGCCTTTTGCAACAACATTAATGGACCTTGAGGACATTATGCTATGTGAAAAAAGTCAGATAGAGGACAAATACTGTATTTTCTCATTTATATGCAGAATCAAAATAAGCAGAACTCATAAAAAGAGAGTAGAATGGTGATTGCCAGGGTCTGAGTGGTGGATGAAACGGGGAAGATGTTGGTCAAAGTTTACAAACTCCCAGCTATAAGGTAATTATAGTGATCTGATGTACAGTATGGTGACTATCCAGTGATCTGATGTACAATATGGTGACTATAATCAATGATACTGTATTATATACTTAAAAGTTGTTAAGATCTTACATTTTATCATCAAAAATGTTAATTAGGTGAGAGTAGAGGTGTTAACTAACCTTTTTTTGTCAATCATTTTGCAATATATAAGTATATCAAATCATCACATTGTACAACTTAAATTTTCATGTTATATGTCAATAATAGCTCAATGAAGCCAGAAAAACGTACAGCAACCTTATGAAGTATATACATTATCTTCATTTTACACTTAAAGAAACTGAGGCATAGAGAGGTTAAGTGATTTGCCCACACAGCTAGGAAACTGTAGACCTGGGGATTAAACCAGAGTCTGTGCTCTCAAACATTATACTACACTGGCTCTTAGGATTTCGGAGTTATCAGAGAGGACTATTTCCAGTTATCCAACATACACTAAAAAAGCAATGCTAAGTCATATGTCTTGTCACAAGAAAAGGAAGTCTTCATGAGTCTTTTCTGATGAAAAAAAATCTGGGATGTACTGGGTATCTTCATATTCTAAATAGATCTATTTTGCCTAAAAATGCTCTTCAGCATCGAATGTGAAAAGAAGTCTTTCTTTCTGATACTAAGTGATATATTCCTGGATGAATGGTATCTATTTTTATTACTCTGGCTGGAAAAAAAGATAACTTAGACATGAAGTTCTCTCTCTGATCTCTGTTTTGCTCCTCTATCACAGTTTTTGTTTGAACTTTCATTGAATGGGTGAAGAAGTACCAATGGAAATCCACAAAGTCATTCACAAAGAGGAAAATTATGTTTCTTGGTGGGAGTGAGAGGATGGTGAGGTGGTAAGAAAAAGATATTCCAATTTAAAAGATAATACAATGTCAAAGATGGAATACTACCTGAGTAAAATTGAAATACAGTAGTAAAATCTGGTCCTCACTATTGAGGGGATTATGGATTTTAATATTTGGACTCTGGCAATATTTGGCTAAACCAGGTCAAAAAGGAGGAAAGTTCTTTCGCATAGGTGTAATAACTACTTGGATATAGACACTCAGGTAATTCTACTAACTACCTGTATTTTTAAGCTGGAGATAGAGTTATGCAGTTATTAGGTGCATAATGGTTCTATTTAAAAATATTAATTTTTTAGAATTCATATTTTCAAAACATTGAAAATATGCAAGAAGTCTCTGAGCTTGACACTAGCAGCAGAAAATGGATTCCATGCTAGACTTCAATCTCTACACCAAGTTTTCCAAAAATAATGATGGTATCTACTCTTCATAATATAACATGAGGCTTGCTTTCAAGGTTGAACATTTGTTGGCCATGGAAAGAAAAATCATAAAACCACTGAGACCTCAGATTTTCTCCGGGGTCTCAGTGTCTATTTACCAACACATACAAATTTCATTCTTTAAAAAAAAATGTGGCAAATTTCCAGTTTTTTGATAAAGAAAGATGCTTCACAAGATGATAGGATAAGAGGAAAGGAAATAGCAGAATAATCTAGCTGGAGTTTAGAATTTGAGAGAGGTTTGTGCCTAGACCTGATACCGAAGGCATAGGCTGAGGCCACATTAGGAAATTTTGGTCCATATTTAAAAGTTGTATACTTAATCTTGAAAATGGAGGAAACAAAAAATGGTTTAAACATGATTCAATTTACTTAAAATGGCAGTTTAGAATATAATTCTGGCAGAATTATAGAGAAAATATTGAGAGCTTGAAGATCTGATCCAGAGAAGTGGATTAAGAAAGTTTTACAAATGAGATTTGTTTAAATAGTGTTCTGCTATTAAGCTACTAAGTCGAAAACCTGTTTCTTAAATTAATATGTTTGGGTCCAGATAATACACTTGAGCATAATTTTTAAATAATCTTTACTATTGAACTAGTTTTTGAAATGCAAAATCACTTCTTCTATGTCAATTCAATATGTAAAATTTTGATCTGATATAACTGATAAATTACTTAACGGATTCCTTTAAGAAAACCTAAGAAGTGCCAAAAGAAAACATTTAAGTCTAGATTATCTGTGTTTGTTGTGCCTTGTATGAAAGCAAAAATGTTACCCAAGTGTAGAAGATGCTGAGGAAGCTCCAGTATTGAAAGGACCTGCCATTTCCTTCAGCCTTTTCATTTAGGGTTACATAAGGCATTTCTGAACAAAGCTGCCAGCCACCACGAACAGGAATTAAGAAGGTGATTTACGAGGGGGTAAAAGAAAATAAAGTATATATTAGATGAATAGAACAGGAAAAAGGTTCTAGAAACAGTATATGGCTGATCAAAATGGATTCTAAAACAACCTTATAAAAATATCACAATATTCAGAGACAAGTTAACATATCTCAATATATGTCAGTGAGAAAGTAGGACAAGAGAAAAAGGACTTTGGCTAGTCACAGGAGGTGGTCTGGATGGGGAGATTTGGTGCAAAGAGTGAGCAATAAATAGGAGGGGAAGATTTTTAAAAATATATATTATTCGACTTGCAGGCTGTTTTATTTTTGTCAAATTGAGGGCAGGCCATAACCCTTCCCACCTACTACAGTCCAGATAAGAACAGTAAAGCATTGAAACACAGAGAACAAGCAGCAGACAGGAAATATAGAGAGGGAAGAGCCCTTCCTGGGGTAACAAACAATAGATGTTCTGTCAAGGACACAATGGAAGATCCAGCAGTGGATGACGGATCTGTGAATTAGGAAATTCAGAGCAGCAGTAGCTACAGAAAGTCAGTTGAAGACTTGTATTAAAGAGCAAGCTTTGAGAAAAACTAGATTTGGATATCGAGAACCTTTGCAGTTAGTATAAAAACTGATAAAAGGAAGTGGCAATCTGATGCAGACAAGCGTGGACACTGGAATAGCAGAGAGAATCTGCGTAACACAGATCAGAGACATTTCCATTCAACTACTTCAAGGCATTCAAAAAGAGCTTCGTGGAAATTATTTAAAGGGAATATTAGGATCAAAAGATATGCTATCTGTAGTTTGTAACATATTTTAATATAACCTTATGGATATATTCATTTTACATATACGCCCCCCCCCCCCACAAAAATATTACTTTGAGTCAACTGTTTCATGGACTGTCTCGTTCTAATTCCATAGTGTGGATAGTGTCATTTTTAACTAATCTTCTCTGGTCCTACATTAAAAGAATGTGACTTGGGGCTGTACAAGGTAAATATTCAAACTAAATGCTTCATTGATCATTGCCTTCAAGATTCTGTTGGCTGGAGAAGACATACAAGCTGAGCAGCAAAACTTCCGGTCACTAACATTCCCCAGTGCCTGGAATAGTGCCCGCCGCATGGTAAGTTCACAAGGCAACTTCTGAATGGGTGAATAAATCTGTGAATGACTGGTCCTTTAATAAAGTTTATTCTTGGCCAATCTTGCCATGTAAGTTATTTATGCATGGCACATTACAACCAGCCCCTGGGGAGAGTCCTAGAGAATATTTTATTCTTCATTTAAATAAAAAGTCATTATTTTTTATCTACTTAAATTAGGTATGCCAGCGGTCAAGTCCTAGAAATCACATGAACCTGATCGAATGTCTGATCCAAACTTGCGCCATAATGCTCTTTGACCTTGACCTGTAAAGTAGATTTTCTTCTACTTATCTACAGGCATCACAAGGGTCAGGACTCTTGAAATCTTCTTCAGCATAAATTCTTCATCAGGGTTGCAAGATCTTCTAGTAACAATATAACCCAGGAGGAGGAAATAGCTTCCAATGAGAACGATGCTTTAAATTGTATCAATAAACATAGTGTGTTAAAAATAAGGAAGACATGGTTCTACTGAACTCTATAATTGATACTATCTCCACTTCTGGATAACAAACTTTAAGTGGGAAAATGATAAACTGGAGTTTGTGTAGACAATGTGGCCAGGATATCAAGGAGACTTTAAATCTTGTCACACATTTAAAAACTTAGAGGAACTCATGATTTGCTCCCCTCACAAAGTTTCCTGATCAGTTTTCTAAATTTTAGTAAATGGCACTCCTTTGCACCAAAATGCTAAAAGCCTAAGAGTCAACCAGGACTGACTTTCTTTTCTCAATTCTGAATTAAATATTGATACTAATACTAATTATAGTATTAATACTAATGTAATTATTGCTAATAGTAGCTAATAGTTACTGAATATTTATGCTTTCTCAGGCAGTATGTTAGTAGCTTTACATGTATTTTCTTGCTGAATTTTCACAATAATTATAACTTTCATCTTTCAGATAATGAATTCGAGACTTAGATCTATTAATACAGTTGCACATAAATGGTAGCATCAGGATTTAAACCCAAGTTTGTCAAATTTCACAATCTGAACCAAGTCCTGTCATGTTAATCTCCAAAACTATCTTAGCTCTGCTCACTTCTGTCCTTCTCCACTGCTACTAATCTCATCAAAACCAGCCCCATCACTTACCTACACTACTCCAGTAGTACTCTAATTGAAGCTGTTTAGTGTTTACATATATCAATAAATTTTGTCTACAAGTCTATGGGATGAGTAATCCATCATCCAAAGGTGAAGAAACTTCAACCAGAGAAGTAAGATGTCCAAAGTAACAGAACTAGTTAGCAGAAAAAAGAACCAACCATATAATACTCAATGACTTAAATTCACTTTGGAGAGGGTTGACTACATTAGCAAAGTGGAATGAAAGTAAATCACAGGCTCTTCCCCCACAACATTTAATAAAATTAATTAAAATAATAGCAAACAACTAGCAAGAAATGGTTATTCGTTCCAGTCAGACAAAGGAACATGACTTAAACCACTAAGCTTCAAAAACTGATAACCAAGGGAAAAAGGCAGAATTTGTTGGAGCAGTACTGAAAGTTTCCTGACCAGAGACCACTCCTGAGCTAGATGGATGAATTGGCCAAGTCATAGAAACTCTCTCAAATACTCCTGATCAGGAGAGAAGCAAACTTAGATGTTGTTATCTTCTTCCTCTTCTGACTGGGGATGAATTATGAAATGAAGAAAGTGTAAAATAGAATTAAAAACTCTTTCTAAAAGAAGTAAAATTTCCAGATTTACACAGTTAGGGAAGTGATTTGAAGCCTAAGTATATCCTTCCATGGAAACAGAACACAACCACAACTGGAGGAAACTAACCCTGACTTAGGAAGGTGAAAGGATTCTCAGAGGAAGCAAGTAAAAATCTTATTTTCTAACAGACTGCACACAGTCCCTGAATTTTCCCATTTTCCAAGAAACCACGCATCCTCAATATCTAGTCCTTAAATAGATACTCAGATATTGTAAAAAGTCAGTCAAAGGAAAAATAAGTTTGTACCACATGCCTAAACAAAGGTAAGATAAATAAGAATACAAAAATATCTCCAAATATGTAAAGATATAACAACAAACATATTATTAAGTAAAAAAAAATCTGAAAAGGCAGCATACTGTATGCTTCCAACTATATGACGTTCTGAAAAAGGCAAAACTATGAAAACACTAAAAAAATCAGTGATTTCCAGGGTTTAGGGGAAAGAGATGGATGAATAGGCATAACACAGAAGCTTTTCAGGGCAGTGAAACTATCTTGTATGATACCGTAACGATGGATACATGTCATTATACGTTTGTCAAAACCCACAGAATGTACAACACCAAGAGTGAACTCTAATGTAAACTGGATTTTGGGTGATAATGTGTCATTGTAGGGCGGGGGATACATGGGAAATCCCTTTACTTTCTGCTCAGTTTTGTTGTGAACCTAAAATTTCTCTAAAAAGTAAAGTCTTTAAAAATGAATGAGATAAAACTTGACAAATGGAATAGACATGATTATTAATTTAAGAAAATTTCTCTGAATTGTAGAAAAACTTGAATCTAGTTTAAAGGTAAAAGAAGTGTTCTACAAAAGTACCAAATGATCATACTCTGGTATAATTCCTGAACTTCGACTATAAATAAAGAATTCTCAAGTATCCAGCAAAAGTACCTCATCCACAAGGCAGAAAATATACTATTCTCAGATTTTTTCACAACAATCTTTAATGCCAGAAGACAATGGGACCATGGACACACATTTTTAGGGAAAAAAAAGTATGTCCAAAGAACATTATGATAAGTCAAGAGTTTTACAAATATAAAGGCTATTAATAAGCATTATTTCTCAAATAGAAAAGATCTAGGGAAGATAGTACTCTAAGCCCCTAGTTCTTGAAGGAACTAGTTGACAACAAAATCCAAATGATTCAGAAATTACTCAGAACAAAGAATTCAGTAATGGTCACAGCAAAAGTCTAGGTAATGGGCATTGAATTCATATAAGTATAGAATAATAATAAGCAGATGCTAAAGTTAATGGTACTAAGCAGAATAAAATTGTTATAAACTTTAACAAAATAAAAAAATTAAAATTTAACTTAAAAAAATCAGAAAATGGGGATGGGATAAGAGGAAATATGAGAGAGAAAAATTAACTCTTTTCTCATGCTATAAGTTTAATTAACTTTGCGTAAATTTAAAAATTTAAATTTAACTAATATAGCTAAATGAAAAATCATAACTCTAACTCTTTAATAATGTTCAAATTTTATTTAATCTCTAAAGAGATCATTTATAAAATAAGTGATATTGGAATGAAGTGTAATAAAGAAACACTTATCTGAATCCCTTCAGTTTCTTTTTCTCCTGTTCAAGAAAAATAAAATTGAATAATTTATTCTAAAATCACATTTATAGTATAATTCCATTTAATAAACTACTTTGTGGTAGTTTATACTGTGTCAATTTGGCTAAGCAGGACATACATTTCCAAGAATTCCCTTCCCTGTATAGTCTGGGTACTAGTTGTCCAAATGAGGAATTTGCACAAGATTTGAAAGACAGATTTACAATAGCCAAAATATGGAAGCAATCTAAGTGTCCATCAAGAGACGACTGGATAAAGAAGACACAGTACATATATACAATGGAAAATTACTCAGCCATAAAAAAAAAAGAAAGAAATCTTACCATTTGCGACAACATGGATGGACATAGAAGGTATTGTGCTGAGTGAAGTAAGTCAGACAAAGACAAATACCATATGATCTCACTTACATGTGGAATCTAAAGAACAAAATAAATGAACAAACAAAAACAGAAATAAACTCACAGATACAGAGAACTGATGGTTGCCAGATGCAAGGGAAGTTGAGGGTTGGGGTGAAAAAAGTGATGGGATTAAGAAGTACAATCATATTTACAAAACAGTCACAGGGATATAAAGTACAGCATAGGGAATATAGTCAATAATATTGCAATAATTGTGTATAGCGCCAGGTGGGTACTAGACTAATTGGGGGGATAGCTTTGTAAATTATCTAAATGTCTACCTACTATGCCGTACACCTGAAAATATTATTATTATAAAACAATATTGAATGTCAACTCTAATTGAAAATGAAAAATTAAAAACAATAAAGTTACACTTTTTATATGATTATTGGAGATTTTATGTCTCTAACTGAAATTTTCCAAAATGATTTGCAGGCAGTTTCTGCTGATCAACAGCAACCCTGAACTCACCACAAAATACTTGGTGGCAGAGAAATGATGCAGAAGTTACACAGAGACATAGCTTCCCACTTAACTGGACCTGCTTGGCTTTTCAGATTGGTTGGTGACTGCTTCTTTGGTTTCCCACTCCTCTCTTTTACTCCTACAACTGTGCAAGGTCTAATTCCTATAAAAAAATCTTTCCTCCATAACTCAGAGAGAGTCTGATTCTTTGATTGAACTCACCTGATAAATGTATTTTCTACCACTCTGCTATATGTGTACAAACATACCTCAAATTACATTCTCCTAATATCAATGATGGTTATTTCGGCACAGCTTAAATTTATTATTTAAAATATTTGGTTCTTTTATACATTTTTTTTTTTTTTAGCTTTGCTCTTAGGAACAGAACACCACCCAGCCTGGCTCTTTCTAGGAAGAGCACTACTCAACAGAAAATGTGTTGAATATTTTCTCCCCATCAAGTATTATCTGCCTCTGTTCTATTTTCTCAGGATTTCCCCCAGGTATTAAGTAGCCAATCACTACTAAAATTTAATAATTATAGGGCCTAACATGTTATTTCTCCCCGGTAACATGTTTGTGATTAATGTAAACTAACTTTCAACATTCCACATGAGCTAGTTTGCAAGTACATCACTTATGAAAGCCCTTGCTTAGGAATTAAAACAAGGCATGTCCTACTTAAATTCTGAGGAAAACACACAGTCATTAATAACCTACTGTGGTGAAATTTTAGTTGAGAATTAAACTAAGGGCAACGGGTAACTGGTTCTCAGAAGTTGAGAATTTTAGAATTTTGCTATGATGATTTTGAAAGAGAGAAAAGAACATAAGCAATGACCAGTTTCTAAGGAGTCAAACATATAGTGATGGAAAGAAATTTAACTTTGGGTGGTGAACACAATGTGATATACATATGATGTATTACTGAACTGTACACTTGAAACCTATGTAATTTTATTACCCAATGTCACCTCAATAAATTTAATAATAAGAAATCAAAGTTCTCTAAATATATAATAAATAATAATAATAATAATGCTTGTCATTGTAGGTGCTCAATAAATTTTTTTTTACTTCATAGATGAAACTAGTTAGTCGTCAGGCATTCAAAATTTGTTAACTCTGTTTACCTCAGAGTATTTCCTAAACTGTAAGCATGAAAAGAATGCTTTGCCGCAATCAAGATAAAGTGTCAAGTTGGAAAAAAATTTATGAAACATTAAGTTAAACACAATTTAACAGGTAGTTTTCCTTGCAGGGATTCTCAGTGTTTCCAAGGTAGAATTCTCTAAATTTGATAACAATGGACTAAAGAAGTTTGGCTTTTGCATTTGTCTGTGTTATTTTCCCAAGGACTCCTAAAATCTCGAAGTAATAGTAGGGCAAAATTTGGCAGGGGAGTGATATGCTCCTCTGTTTCTCTTTGTTGATGGCTATGTTTCTGGATATTTTAGTAGTGATGTAGACACTGTAAGTTGGAACAATTGTTTTGCAAATATTAAAGAGTACATAGAAGCCTATGGGGATAAAATTAACATTCAATTACTCGTTGTTTTACCTTTTCCTATTTCTATTATACTTTCTCAGTCTAAGTTTTAGATGTTAAGGGATATTTCACAAACATAATGATGAAATACACAAAAGAAAGAGCAGAGTCATCCATCTCACCTTCCATAGAGTGAAACAGCATTTCACATTTTTTGTCTGTAAACTGACAATAATCAAAGATATAATTTTTAATAGGAGCTAGAAGTGTTCTGTGCCTGGTCAGGAGGTATGATAGTAAGGGAAGTATATATTATTCTTCTTAGAATAACCCTGATATTTTAATAAAAACCTTCTCTTGACTCTTGGTTTTCAATAAAGTTCTGTGAGAGCAAAGATCATTTCACCAGAATACAAGTGCACATCGGCTACATTCTTATCTGCTCAACACAAACACATTTACACTCTCAGTGTACAAACAGCTAGACTTCATTCCTTTCCCTGTACAAAATTTATCAAGGGAATGGTAGAATCATTAAGCTGTAAATGGCAAACGAAACAATTCATTCTTACAATCTATTGTGTGGAATTATATGAAAGCACTTGACCACATCATACCATTAACCCACTTGCTTTGGGAACTAGCTCTGATGTTGACATTATTTGTGACTTAAAATAAATCAAGTTTTTCTCTTTGTATCTAATTATTAATATCAGTTATATCACAGTGATATCTTGCCCCTTAGGGAAAAATAAAATAGCATTATTAATGACTAACTTATGTATAAATTCTTAATTTTTTCTTTTTATACCTTTATAGTAAAAAAAAGTTGAAATATTATGAGATTTTATTCTATAATCATTTCAAATATCTAACTTTAATTTTTAAATCTGCTCACAGAGATGGTCTGCAAAAATAAACCGATTGATTACCAGATCCACAAATTTAACCAAAAATCTATTCATGGAAGCGATTTTGGGTCAAATAGTAAAACTAATGCAGTCTGAAATTATCCACTGAGATGATGGGGTGAAAGTGAAATGAACATCTCACTTCAGAGCCGAATGACTAAGTTGCAACTGAGCACTAGCTAGTTAGTGACTTTAAAAAGGGTGCTAAATCTCTAAGGTATTCATTTTCATTATTTGTAAAATTAGGGGTTTGAATTTATTAACTCTAATAGCCCATTCAATTATAATATGACTAGTTTCATTTAGGTATGTTTTTTAAAAGACCAAAATTGTATTATACATTCTATGGACTTAGACAAATATATAATGCTATACAATCATCACTATATCATATATTTTCTCTGCCCTAAAGAAAATCCTCTGTGTTCTGCTTATTTCTCTCTCTGTCTCTCTGTCTCTCTGTCTCTCTCTGTTACTCTGTCTCTGTCTCTGTCTCTGTCTCTCTCGCTCTCTCTCTCTCTCTCTCTCTCTCTCTCTGCCCCTAAGACTGGCAACCAGTGATCTTTTCATTTTTTCCATAGTTTTGCCTTTTCTAGATTGTCGTACTGAAGGACATCTTGACTGCTTCCATGTTTTGTCCAGTATGAAGAAAGCCACTATAAACATCTGTGTACAGGTTTTTATATGGGCATTAAGTCTTCAATTGATTTGGGGAAATATCAAGGAGTGTGATTGCTGAATCATATGGTAAGAGAATGGCTGTACCATTTTGCATTCCCACCAGCAGTGAATGAGAATTCCTGTTGCTCCATATCCTTCCAGCATTTGGTGCAGTCAGTGTATAAAATTTTGGCCATCTAATAGGTTGTAGTGGTATCTCATTTTTGTTTTAATTTGCAGTTCTGTAATGACATATGATGTTGAATATCTTTTCATATGCTGACTTGTCTGTATACCTTCTCTGGTGAGATGTCTGTTCAGGTCTTTGGCCCAGTTTTAATTGGATTGTTCATTTTCTTAGTGTTGAATTTTAAAAGTTCTTATCAATTCTTATTATTTAATAGTAGGCTTTCCATACTTCATCAAATTAGTATAATTTTAAAATGTGACATTCATTGTATGTTATGGCCCTGATTGAACAATTGATATCCCAATTATATCCTGCTAAAAATAAGGGTAGATTTTCTTTCAGCCTATGTAAAAATTATATTTCCATGAAAAGTAAAAAGTCTAAGTAAATTTTTTTTGAATTGGGAGGGGGCTTCGATGATACTCAAATATCTTTAAAACTGTTTTCAGTTTACAAAATCATAATCTACTAAACTTAGAGTTAAGAACAGCTTCATCTTTTCAGAAAAAAAATTCAAAATAATATCAACATCATTCAAACATATAACCACCATTATATTTTCCTTATCAATTTATTTAGTTCTGTGTCATTAACTTTTTGATTCTGATCAGCAATTTGCATTCATGAAACATATCTGCTTGCAGACTAAAAAGATTCCTGTAATTCCTAACAGCCCATAGTACAGCTTGAAAATTGTCTAAGCATTATCAGCTTGAAGAATTACCTGAGTCTATTCTATGAAGTATCAGTAGTTCATGGTATATGGTAAAGTCCTTCCCACAAGGTCCTGAGACCAGTTATTTTGTTGTTGTTTTTACAAATTTTAGCCTGAAGCCTATAGTAGAGCTTTCATGAAAGCATCAGAGGGAAGGATAAAACTGTTTCATAATAAGAATGGATGGCTATGGTTAATTTATCACAGTAACCAATAGTATAAGAATGAAGAACAATACAATTCTCTGTTGGGGTTCAGTAAATAACTGTTTTTACAAAGATTTGATTGAGGATTCCCCCTGAAGTTTACATTATGTCATTGATTATGAAGGCAATGACAAATCTCCAGGGCCTTGCCATAAAGTTATCATCTCTGAAATATTTATATTAATAAAAACTTATTTATAAAAACTTAACATTGGGAAAGCTGAGCACCTCTTCTGATTTAGAAATTCTTCCCTTGAAACTTTACCAATAATGTTGAGCTAATTAAGAAATATGGAGCTATCAAAAAAAAACTAATTATTTCTAGCATCCCTTTTTGATAAGGTGAAATAGCACAACTTTGTGCACTTCCAGGAGCCATCTGGGAAGTCTCAAAGACAGTTTTAGGTGTCAAAGGTATCCTAAGGAATTTATTTATTTTTAATGTAGATTTTTATCTTAGAAAGGCATAACTGAAAGAAATTTTAGAGATTTGATCACTTTATTAAGACAGAATCATGGGTTCCTGAGAAACAACACATATTAATAAAAAGGCAAAATAATAAATAAACATATAAAAGATAACATGATTGTAAGGAAATTCAGCTCTTTCACAACTAGGGAAAAATTGGTTTTTGTTTAAAAAAATAATAATTATTTCCACTGTTACAAACCACACCTCTGAGCCAAGCAATTCACCTTGACTGTTCCTATGGTTAACATGGCGGAAGACAGGTTTCACTGATGGGTGATGAATACTATATCGCTATCAGTTTCCCCCCTCTCTCTGCCTCCCTCCCTTCCTTTCTTTCATAAAAGCAATATTATGCAAAATAACAAAAATAAAGAATATAATGTTTATATACCAATAACAAACTATTAGAAAAATTAAGAAAACAGTGCCATTTACAATTACACCAAAAAATTAAATATCCAGAAATAAATTTAACCAAGGAGGTAAAAGACATGTACTCAAAAATTATAAAACATTGAAGAAAGAAATTGAAGCAGCTACAAATAAATGGAAGCATACACCATGCTCGTGGATAGGAAGAATTAACATCATTAAAATGGCCATACTAACCAAAGCAATCTATGTATTCAATGCAATCTCTACCAATGGCACTTTTCACAGAACTAGAACAGATAATCTTAAAATTTATAATGGAACCAAAAAGACCCCAAATAGCCATGGCAATCTTGAGAAAAAAGAACAAAGTTGGAAATATCACACTACCTGATATCAAACTACACTACAAACCTACAGTAATCAAAACAGCATGATACTGGCATAAAAACACACAAATCAATGGAACAGAATACAGAACCCAAAAATAAATCCACACCTATAGGGTCAATTAATCTATGACAAAGGAGGCAAGAATATAAAATGGGGTAAAGACAGTCTCTTCAATAACTGGTGGTGGGAAAAGTGGACAAATGCATGCAAAAAATGAAATGGGATCGCCTTCTTATATAATATACAAGAAAAACTCAAAATGGATTAAGGTTAAACGTAAGATCTGAAACCATAAAACTCCTAAAAGAAAACATAGGCAGTAAACTCTTTAATATGGCTCTTAGCAATATCTTTTTGGATATGTCTCTTTGGGCAAGGGAAATAAAAGAAAAAATAAACAAATGAGACTCTATCAAACTAAAGAGTTTTTGCACAGTAAAGGGAACCATCAACAAAAAAGACAACCTATTGAATGGGATAAGACATTCGCTAATAAGACATACAGATGGCCAAAAGACATATGAAAAGATGATTAGATCACTAATCATCAGGAAAATGCAAAATAAGATAACACCTCACACCTGTTAGAATGGCTAGCATCAATAAATCAACAAACAACAAGTGTTGGCAAGGATGTGGAGAAAAGGGAACCTTTGCATACTATTGGTGAGATTGTAAATTGGTACAGCTACTATGGAAAACAGTCTGGAGGTTCTTCAAAAAATTAAAAATAGAACTACCATATAACCCAGAAATCCCACTTCTGGGTATTTATCTGAAGAAATCCAAAACACTAATTTGAAAAGATCTATGTACCCCTATGTTTGTTGCAGCATTATTTACAATAACCAAGATACAGAAGCAACCTAAGTGTCCATCAATAGATGAATGGATAAAGAAGATGTGGTACATGTATACAATGGAATATTACTCAGCCATTGAAAAGAATAAAATCTTGCCATTTGCAACAATATGGATTCGTCTAGAAGGTATTATGCCAACTGAAATAAGTCAGTCAAAGAAAAGACAAATACCATATGATTTCACTTATATGTAAAACCTAAGAAACAAAATAAATGAACAAACAAAACAGAAACAAACTCACAAATACAGAGAACATTATGATAGCTGGTGGTGGGGGAATGGGTGAAAAAGAGGAATGGATTAAGTTGTACAAATAGCCAGTTATAAAAACAGTCACAGGAATGTAAAGTATAGCACAGATGATTATAGTTAATAATATTGTAATAATTATATATGCTGTCAGATGGGTACTAGACTTATCAGGGTAAGCACTTTGTAAGTTATGTAAACGTCTAATCACTATGCTGTACGCCTGAAACTAATATAGTGAATGTCAACTGTAATTAAACTTTTAATTAAAAAATAAAAGTCATGGGTATCAGAAAAGAAGATATAACTAAGTCATTAAAATCAGAGAATAATATTTTGGTGAGATTTGGAAACTCTGCTATCTAGGCAGATTATAAAGAAGATAAAGAATAACATCTAATGACATCCCTATTAGGAGTTTTAAGACAAATTCATCACTTTAACAGAAAGTCAAATTCTAGCTTTCCATTAAGGTTTCACAAGCTTTGTTTCTTATGGTTAAACCCATCAAAACCAAGCCAACATTGTTAAATTTAAATATATTTTTTTGCTTCCTTTCAGATTCGGTATTTGTAGCTATTATAAACAAAGAGAAATAGAAATTCTCTTTTTGCAAGTTTTCTCGACTTTCTACTATATAGTCTACATTCATTCAGGAAACGATAAAACTATTCTCTTCTGCCCTTGCAGGAAAACTCATTTAATTTACAATTGCAAATAAGCACTTGTATTTCTCTGTCAGTATTGTTCCTCGTATAGTCTAAACCACACATAACCAAAGTAACTAACTTGAATTTTTACAGGAAAATAAAAATGGGTAGATATTTGAGGACTTTCTGTCATATGCAAGCATTTTAGCAGGTTATCAAAGCCTATAAATTCAAATAACACAACTCTCTATGGCCATTCACAACTCTTTTATACCTGCTTATATGGTTATACCTACATAGAGGAACAGGTTCATCAACATGAATCAAAGATATAGGTACAGTAGAGTGTCTTAGAAGGAAACATTTCTAAAGAAAAGTATGTACGCTTTGTAATCAATTTTTCAGCATTCGATCATTACTAAAAATTGTCTTGGTATTTAATATTATCTATAAGTTAACTCACTTTACGATTAGTCCAAAATTTTAAATTAACTAAAAACGTTTAAAATTATGCTTAAGCTTTCAAACTATAAAACATAATTGTTGTTAATTAAAAAAAAAGATTTGTGGAAATGATCAAACAATTTAGTAGAACACAAATTTACATTTTTCATAATTTTAAATATTGTGTAGGAGTATGTAAGCTTATTTGATTATTAAACCAATATTAGAAGTCTAGGAAGTTGAGAATAACTATTCCTTTCATGAAAAAAAACAAATCAAAATCATATTAAAGTTATAAAATGTCTACATATTACACCACAATTTGATAAACTCAAAGAATGCATAACTATTATCTATTTTTAAACCAAAACTATTAATTTAATCTAATGTGTCAGAAGATTAATCTTTATTATGTGAACTTGGATTTCTAAAATATTTCTAAACTCGTAATTTTTAAAATGTAAGTCCAACTTCATTTCCTGTGCATTTTGGAGATTTTAACTTATATAAGCACTTATTTCCAATAGAAAATAGTGATCCATTATTCATCTCACAGAGATTACCGAATGGTCAAATGACAAAACCAAAGTCCTAATTATTGTTGCCACCAACGAAAATAACTTATTGGCCATGTATTAACCAAAAACAAAAATAAAAAAACCAGTAGGTAAAACAAAAAAAGCAAAAACCAAACTAAATAAACAAAAACAGAGAATAAAATAAAGCTCTATTGCTGCCTGGAATTTATTCTGAGAGACAAGAAAATATTTGACTGGTCTGATACTATCTTGGAGGCACACTTCCCCAGGAATATAATTTACTTGGATCCGTGGGGTGTGGCTATGTGGGCATCTCAGTGGATGACCTACAAAACTGTTAAAGTATAATTTTCTAAAAGACAATCATGACTTATGCATATATAAAATCAATATGTATCGAATATATTCTGTAACTCAATTAATTAGAGAGCCAATAAGATGATGAAATCAGTCCAAAGAACGTTTGATAAGCTAGGTATTAATAGGCAGCGCTACATACAATGAGAGTTCTGAGTTAGATACAAAACTTGCTAATATACGCATCCATAAACTAGAACTTGTGGGGGCAGAATTGCTAGATAAAAGATAGGATGCAGAGTTAAATGTGATTCTTCAGATGAATAGTGAATAATTTTTTAAGTATAAGTATGTACTAAATGTTGCATGCATTTTTATTTGCTAAATCCAGAAATTCTGCAATAGAATTATCTGTTACATTGGACAGATATTATTTGCATTTCTTCTGGCTATAAATTTACAAATTAGCCTCTTCCCCTCCAGAGATG
Organism: Pteropus alecto; assembly: GCF_000325575.1. Taxonomy (NCBI): domain Eukaryota; kingdom Metazoa; phylum Chordata; class Mammalia; order Chiroptera; family Pteropodidae; genus Pteropus; species Pteropus alecto. Next base: position 1,057,187 of record NW_006435837.1, on the reverse strand, counting down.
TAAGATAGCCCAGACAATAAAATGTCAAGCCCAGAACTGCACTGAAAACATGGCTTTGGAAAATTGTCTCGGCAAAGCACAAATGAAAAACTTAAACTGGAAAATAGTATTTATTACAAATAGGGAATTAAGATGCAAACAAGCATATAGATTATTTCCTTAAGTCTCTTTATATTTAATTTGAGAAAATATTAGTCATTTTTTTTCCAGAGTACTATTTCATGCAGGAGGTATTCTGATATTTAAGACTGCATATCATAGTCACGAAAGCAGATTGGAAAGGTTATTTTTAGCCTTATGGCTTTTTCAATTGCAGAAAAAAATTTACTTCCAAAAAAGAAAACATAAGAAACCTCACAATCACATTACAAGGCAAAATTGTTCACAAGTATTACTTGAATAAGGTCAGTAGCTCTAATCCACCTACTGTGTTCATCTCTCTCTAAAGCAGACCAAGATATACCATTTTACATTTCTGAAATATGACTCTATCCCTCAAAAGGAATCATCCTAGCCACTAGAAACTATAAAAGAGCTACATAAGTTTGATTTAAGGAAAAGTTAATGAATCAATGATCTTAGTTTCAAAGCTTCAGCAAAGAAGAAACCTTCCCAATAGCTAGACAGATAAATGTGTATGATAATTACATAAAATGGTCCCTCTGGCTATTGTTGTGTATTCATTCATTTACCAAAAGTTCATTGAGTTCTACATGCGTGTTGTACTCAGATGATACTGATACAAATAATCAACAAGTTGGATCTCTACCTTTGCGAGCTTGTGTCTATTTGGTATTTACATGATAAGAGAAAACAAACTGGTAAACTGAAGCTAAGTAACCAAACTTTAATAAATTCTCTCTACCAAAGGATTTTAGAACTTAAAGGTTAAACATATTTTTTGAAATACTGACAGTTTAATGAAAAAATGATCTTAGTTCGACGATGGAATTATAATTATTGTTTGTTGGTTTAAACTTTTGCAATTCAGGTAGCAACGTCGAAAACAACATCAGACAAAGGGCCACTTGGGAGACTCAAAGAATAAAGAGAAAGAGAAATTTTAAACATTACACAGGCACCAACATATATATTTACAATTATAAGAGTAAAAATGATGATTAGTACCAAATGGTCTTATAAAATAGAAACTCAGCAGGTAAGACTGGGCTTTGTTCAGAAACCATTATTCAAGCAATGATCAATCCAGTAAGGTGAAGCTGTACCAGAATCGGGGGAAAATTTTTCAAAATATATAGAAATATTTCATCGTCCAGATTCAAATATCCTCTTGGTGGTTGTCACAGCTACTTGGCTATCCAAAATGGCTTCTCCTCTTATGAGAAGGCAGATTTTACTGAGAGAGTGTTGTATCCATTACTGCTCACTTCCCCAGACTTCTGTAGCTAAAGTTGACTCCGACTCAGTCTAGTCTATGAGATAAAAGTGAAAATCTATTGGGTGGGACATCTAGGAAATCTAGAGTTTTCCTGAAAAGAGACAGATCTACCTGACATGCATTCTGCCCTTTACCATCATCCCCTCTTCCTGACTGGAATGGGGAAGAATAAAGTCTAATGGCAGTATCGATGTCTTTCTACCATGATGAACAAAGCCTCGCTCTAAGATTGGAAGAGCAGGAATCACAATGACTCCCTTGAGCGGCTGCACTTCCCCAGGGTAGCGTACCTCTGAATGTCTTGGTCAGTGAGTGAAAAAAAAAGGTAAACACTCCTATTTAGGCAAGTCACATAATTTGGTTTCTCTTTCAGACAGTGGAATCCAGCCCTAACAATGTGGTAAAACTAGAGGGAGAAGGAGAAGGGAGAACATGAGCAGGTATAGTTTGAAACTGCTCCCTGGGGAATCCTAATGTGAACCCTCTTCCAATCTATTAAGAGATGTTTACCTACTCCCTGTTATCGAGACACATGCATATGAATTGACTATCTGAAAGGTTACTTCTAACCCAGGGTCTTAAAATGAAAAATGATAAAGGAACCAACCACATGGAAATAATTATATATGGTGTACTAAACAATGTGACTTCTCTCCCTCTATCCCTCTCTGTCTACACACGTACAAACGTATTACTAAAGTATAATTTTCAAAAATGTTAAATTATAACGCTCAGATCAAAAATTTTATTCAAAAATTAATTAATGAAGGAACCAATAAAATGTTAAGACCAATTCAAAGAACATTTGAGGAGCTAACTATTTGTAGGCCATTCAATAAAGAAAGTTAGGATAACATTGCTGGGTTAAATACAAAACTGGTAATTGTCTACAGAGCACTAAACTATTGTAGAGTTATCCTTTCCAAAAGACAGATTATTTGTATCTCTACTGGATAAAAATTTGCAATTTAACCTGTAACCTCACTATGTCTAGGATCTTTAATCGATAGTCTTGATAGCATATTTGTATATAAGATGTAATAAATATATGAGATAGAATTATTACCAAGTGTTGCTATGCTGTAAATGGTATTAACTCTAATCCAGATTTGTTGGGAGCTAGCAAAAGCTACTATAAGGAGCTGAAGAAAATCCTATGGCCTGATTTGCTTCTATCCTTGTTTTAGTTGTTACCCACTGATCCTTATCTGCGTCACAGTCTGGTTTACCATCCATGACATTCTACAGGGAACAGATCTCTTTAGTTTCCTAAGAAAAATCTCATTGATATCTCAGTTGTACTGTAAGCAACTGCTCAAAGTAGAGACTTAATAACAGAGACTATGCCCACTGTATTATAAATGCTTTTGTACCATAATTGCTAATAGTTACTTAGCATATTTGTAAAAATTCTGCATACTCTGAAAAACAGGCTAACTCTAGTTACATTTTATGTATAAGTAAATGTCTTTTGCTCTCAGCTGTTGGTAGAAAACTTGAAGAGGCTACTCTGGATTTCTTGGAGGAAGAAAATAATTTTGTAAAGGAGCACTGCCTCGAAACTTTCTTCCTCATTGTTTAAAATACTATAGCCCCAAACAACTGACTTCTGGCTATGGCTGAGTAAGGAGCTAGACAAATCCTCTCCCCAAAAAGCAATTAGAAATGTCAACAAAATTGACAAAAACAACCATTTCAGCAGTATGGCAGTAGTCCAAAGGCATGCAACAAGAAGGATTTATGGTTGACAAACTGCTGAATATTGAGTAGAAATAGTACGTCTGGCATTTTTTCCTAGGGTACTCCCAATGACCTTCCCAGCTCCACTGGCATGGAGGTTCTGTCAGGGCAGGATAGGCCGTAAGGACTGGCAGCTTCACTGATGTGGTCAAAACAAAGTGAGCTTCTTCTTTAAATGTGCAATAACAAAGTAGACATTCTTTCCAAGTGTACAGGAAACATTTACAAAGATAGATCATATTCTGGGTCATAAAATAAGTCTCAATAAAATTAAAAGGATTAAATTCACATTAAATACATTCTCTAACAACTGTGAAATTGTATTAGAAATCAGAAACAAAAATATTTCTGTAAATCCCCAAATATTTGGAAACTAAATACCATATTTCTAAATATCCCATGGATCTAAGACATAAACCAAAAGTAAAATAAAAAGTCTTTTGAACTGGATGAAAATGAAAACACAATATATTAAAATGTGCAGGATGCCACTAAAGATATAAGGAACAAAATGTCTATATTAGAAAAAAGAACGTTCTCAAATCAATGACCTCAACTTCCACCTTCAGAAACTAGAAAAAAAAGAGCATGCTAAACCCAAAATAAATAGATGAAATCAAATAATAAAGATCAGAGTAGAAATCAACTAAATAAAAACAGAAAACAATAGAGAAAATCAATGAAACCAAAATCAATTCTTTGAGAAGATCAATAAAACTGATAAGCCTTTAGTCAGACTACCTAAGAAAAAAATCCCAGAAATTATGAATATTAGGAACAAAAGAAGTGTCATCCCTACAGATTCTAGAAAATTTTAAAGGATAGTGGAATATTACGCGCAACTTTATGCCAATAAATTTAAAAACTTTGATTAAAATGGACAGATTGCTTAACAGCACAAACTACCAGAGCTCCCTGAAAAATAAGTAGATAACCTGAGTAACCCTATATCTATTAAAGAAATTGAAATTGTAGTTAAATTCCTTTCCACAAAGATAACTCCTGGATTAGATGGATTCGATGGTGAATAACTGAGCAGTTAAGAAAGGAAAAATACCAATTTTACACAAACTCCTCCAGAAAGAAGAGAAGGGAACACTTTCTGACTCACTCACAAAGACCAACATTATGCTATTATCAAAACCAACCAAAATGTGATAAGAAAACTAAGGACCAATATCCTTGATGGTCATAACTGCAATAATTCTAAACAAAACTTTAGCAAATCTAATCCAAGAACATTACCACTGCCAACAACAAAACAATAGGCAAAGGATTTGAATAAACACTTCATCAAAAAAGAAAATACATTTTATGTACATAAAATGATAATATCATTAGCTATAAGGAAAATGAGAAGTAAAACCACGATGAGATGTCACTACAGACCAATTAGAAAGTTTAAAGTTAAAACAACTGACCATATCAACTGTTGGCAAAGATGTGACACAACTATAATTCTCATCCACTGGTGGCTGGAAAGTAAAATGGTATAGCCAATTTGGAAAACAATTTAGCAGTTTCTTAAACAACTAAGCATTCACCTACCATATGATTTAGCCATTCCCCTCCCAGGTATTACCCAAGAAAAATGAAAGCATATATCCAAACTAAGACTTGTATATGACTGTTTATCACAGCTTTATTTGTAATGGCCCAAAACAGGGGGGGAAAATATATATATATATATATATATATCCATACAATAGAGTACTTCTCAGCAGTAAAAAGGAATGAACTACTGATACATGCTACAACATGGATAAACCTCAAAGTAAATATGCTGAGTGAAATGAATCAGATGAAAAAAGTATAAAATGTATGAATCAATTTATAGAAAATTATAGAAATTGGAAACTAATCTATAGCAATGGAGAACAGATGTTTTCTAGGACACCTGGGGTCAAGAAGGGGCAAAAGAGAATCATGACGGAAATTTTGGAGGTAATGTATATGTTTATTATTTGGATTGTGGTAATGGTTCATACATATGTCAAAACTTATTAATTGTAGGATTTGAATATGTGCAGATTATTAAATGTCGACTACAGCAAAATAAAGCTGTTTATTTTTTTTTAATTCCCACAAATCAAAAGCCAGGTAGAAATGGCTTCGTTGGTGAATTCTATCAAACACTTAAAGAAAAATAATAGAAAAATTTCATATACTCTTAGTAGATGGGGAAGAGAACACACTTTATAATTCATTCTATTCTATTCATTAATTATT
>NW_006435837.1:1030835-1051721 GCF_000325575.1 Pteropus alecto | reverse complement strand
TATTAATTATATTATAATATATTAATCTGATACCAAAGCCAGGAAAAGACACCACAAAAAAGCTACAGAACAATATTCTTCATCAACATAGACACAAACATTTCTTAACAAAACTTAATTCAAAATGGATCCTAAACCTAAACGTAAAATGCAAAACTATAAACTCCCAGAATATAGCATATGCGAAAATCTAGGTAACTTTGAGTTTGGTGATGATTTTTCAGAAACAACCCCAAAAGCATGATCTATGAAAGAAAACATTGATGTAATAATGGCTAGGTGGAGAGCCAGAGGAGGGGAAGAGAAATTAGAGGGATCATTTTATAAACTATATATCTAAACAATGTACTGTAGTCTTGAAACTAATGAAAAAATTGATAAGACGGACTTCATTAAAATGAAAGACTTCTTTTAAAGACACTGATAAGAAGATGAAATGAAATGAAAAGACAAGCCACAAACTAGGAGACAAACTCTGTAAAACACATTTCTGATAAAGACTGGTATCTAAAATATATAAAGAACTCTTAACATTCAACAATAAGAGAACAATCCAATTACAAATGGGCCAAAGATCTGAATAGACACATCACCAAGGAAGAGAATGTAAGTTGAAAATATTCATATGATAGATGCTCAACATCAAATGTCATTAGGGAGCTGCAAATTAGAACAGCAATAAGATAACACCGTAAGCTTATTAGAATGTCTAAAATCCAAAACGCTGGTAATACCAAAGTCTTGCATGCATGTGAGCGTCTTTCATTGCTAGTGAGAATGAAAAAATGTATACACACTTTCAAAGACAATTGGGCAGTTTCTTATGAAACTAAACGTACCCTTACCATAGGATCCAACAATTGTGCTCTCCTTGGTATCTACACAAGTGAATGAAAAACAGATGTCTTTGCAAAAGTCCGCACGCAAATGTTTGTGTGCTTTATTTGCATTGCCAAAACTTGGATGCATACAAGATGTCCTTCAATAGGAGAATGGATATACAAACTGTTGTACATCCAGATAATGAAATATTATTCAACACTAGAAAGAAATGAGCTACCAAGCCACGAAAAGGCATGGAGGAAATTTAAATGCCCATTGCTAAGTGACAGAAGCTGATATAAAAAGGATATATACTATATTATTCCAGCTATATAGGCAAAACTGGAGACAGTAAAAAGACCAGTGGTTGTTAGCAGTTTGGGAAGGCAGGAGGGTAAACAGGCAGAACATGGGGGAATTTTAGGTCAGTGAAATTATTCTGTATGTTACTGAAATGATGGACAAATATCATCAAACATTTGTCAAAACTCAAAGAATGCACAACACGAAGAGTGAACCCTAATGTAAACCATGGACTTTTACTAATATATTAACATTGGTTCATCAGTTGTAACAAATGTACCACACTAATGCAAGATGTTAACAAAACATAAAACTGTGTTAGGGAGGGGGAAAGTGGATATGTGGAAACTGTGTATCTTTAGCTCAAGTTTTCTATAAACCTAAAACTGCTCAAAACATAAAGTATAATAAAGTATATATATATATATAAATGTGTGTGTGTGTGTGTGTGTGCATAACCCAAGTGTTTATGTAACCCTTGGGAAGTTCAACAGATGATTCCCTATTTATAATTGGGGCCAAGACTTAAAAATCAAATTGGAAAGAGATCATCAAAATAAAATACACATAAGTGAAGGTTAGTATTATCCCCATTTTCAAGATCATTCTGCTATAGTCACTGATTCATTATGCTCTACTAAATTATATTGAACTCTGAAGACCTAATTGATCTCATATTTTCATATCCTATCAGATCTCATCATTCGTTCTTGTAATACACTGAGTCTATGTCATATATTTTAGGCCTTAGTCATGTTGTCTTGCTGCTTTAAGTATAAAATTATCTTCTTAACCAGTGCTTTTTATCCTTAAGGGCAGAGAACAGGATCCCTTCCTCGGTGTTGCTCACAGACCTCAGTACCATGCGGAATATAAAGTAGGTTTTAAAATACTGCTTAGGGTATAGCGCATATATAGCATAGGGTGTATAGTCAATATTATTGCAATGGTTGTGTTGACTTGATCACAGCTTCCTAAGGGATTATTCAAATTAAACATATCAAATATGGGAATATTTTTGTATAAGAACCCTGGTAGACCCCACTGTGGGAAAATGAGATTGTAAAACGTTAATAACAAGTGTCAAATATATAGAAGACATGGCAGGAGAGAAATATATTTACTTTGAATATTGTCAGTTTAAAGTAATAGCTACTAAAGGAGCTTTAGGAGGAATTGGAGAATGTGGTTGATTATAGTCTAAGACAGAACTATACTGAGAAGCTGACTACAAATTATTTGAAAAATTGAGAAAGAAGGGAACCACCAAAATATGCATGTATGCCCCATACCACTACTGTCTTAGGCAAGTTTTCCTTTTCTCTTGCAGATATTATTGGGTATTGAGCATGTTCTGTCAGTATGTATTATGGGATGGAGGGGAGAATGATTATAAGGGAGTTTTCAGGAACACAGACTAGAATGGACCGAGGAAGTTATAAGTCTATAAGTGGCTTGTAAGATCACGTGCAGCCAGCCCCTTCACTGATGGCTCATAAGTGGCAAATAAAGGTAGCATCATTAAAATGTATTGATCACTGTGTTACTCTGGCAAGCTTAGAGTGACTTAGTTTTGGGGCAAAGAGATTACCCAGGACTGACACTGTCACAGAGGCCACAACTACAATCTTAGGAAAATCTTTATCTCTGTCATCTAAACTAAATAAATGTGTAGTACAATAAAGGCACTAGTGACTCAGTCATAAAAGCCTCTTATAACTAAACACACTGATACACATGACCTTTTGTATCAGTGATCTATTGCCACATTAATGATTCATAATAAACTCTCTTAAAACTCAATGGCTAAAAACAAAAACCATTTATTATTTCTCATGAGTCTATGAGTTGACTGGTTGGTTCTTATGATTTGTCCCAGACTCAGCTAATCTCGATTGGGATTGTTTACATGTTTTTGGTCCGCTGGCAGGTTGGATGAGGTGTAGTTGGTCTAAGATGATAGCCCTGGCTGGGACAACACAGCTTTCCTCCATGTGTCTTTCACAATCTTCCAGCAGGCTGGCCTAGGCAGGTTCTCATGGTAGAGCCAGGGGATCGTAAGAGGAAGCCAAATAGTGCAAGTAATGTCTCAAGACTGCTTGCATCAAGACTGCTACTGTCCCATTAAACATATGAAGTCACACGCCAAGCCCAAAGTCAGCACGGGTAGGTACTACCAAAAGGTGAAACTACAGATAGTTGTGAACTGGGGCCACAATAATCCTACCACACTACGGAAATGGACAGCAAGCATTACTCTAGTAAAGTGTCTCCTAGACAGAACTCATCACCAGTAAAAAAGCAAACCTGATTATACCTATGCTAATAAATATCCACCATATCTAGAAATAAGACTGAAAGAAAATACAACAATATGTTATTGTGGTTTGGGGGCTAACTTTAATTCTCAATATTTTCATGGTGCTTTCCAAGCTTTCTTTCCACATAAAATATATGTTGCAAACAATATATTTGTTTTCTTGGGTTTATCCATCTTAATGTGGAAAGCATCATTACTCTACTTCCTTTTTCATCTGATTTTTTTCCCTCAAAACTCTTAATTTTATTACTGTCAAATACTCCAAAACACATACATACCATGTACCCACACCTGCCACCCCAACACATACCATACATATACACACATTACCCTTTCATGACCACATCCCTAAAACAGGTGTATTTTCCTAAGGGTTAGCTCACATTATGGCATGCTTAAGTGGAGTGGTTCTCAGCCTTGCCTGCTTATTGGAATCACCTGGGAACTGCAAAAAGCACTGATGTCTGGGTCCCTCTCATAGAGTTTCTGATGTAAGTGGTCTGAGATGCGGCCTGCACATCAGCATTTTAAAAGTTCCCCCAAATGTGCAAACACGGTGGAGAACCACTGACTTAGAGTGTTTGCGACCTCTCATTATCATTTTGTCATTGCTATAATCGTCCATCTTAACTAGTGATTTGTTCATTTGATAAAACTGGAGAGAGTGAGAATGAAACATTTTTTTGCAGGAGTAGTATAATACGGTCATAAAATATTTTAAAAGTCTTTTAAACATAATCTATCATAGCAATGACCCAAACTAGAAAATGATGACAATGGAATCAATGAAGTGAACACAAATCTAACCTTGTAGTTTCCTTTCTAAGCACAACATAACAAACAGCAAGATTAAGAAAACCTTCTAGAAGTTGACAGACACATGAGACAGTAGCACTTAAAACTTCTATAAATTTAAGGAGATCATACTAAGACACAGAGACCTAAAATGAGGAATAGAGTATCAATATCTTGAAGACAGACGCTTTATTTATAATAGGTGAGTTTATTTTAGGTAAGATCAAGTGGGATACCAATTAAACATATGACAAATATCTCATTGTATAACTCTTAAATACTCAGAATTCCATGAGCATCTGGAACGGTTTTCAAATAAATGATAATTGTTTTGTCTCAAAGGTCTAAGAGAACTTATCTTTTAAAACTGAAGATCAGAGTTGAAAATTTAAAAGAATTTAGGATCATATTATGCTATAATTATAGGACTCAGTCCAGTTGATATGCCATCATTAAAGATACCATAATTAGGAAAATCAGACATATGGTCACCGTAAGGCTGTCCCTGTTTATACCTGTTGTAGATTAATCAACCCTGCTACTCATATTTAGTTCCCCCTTTCATTCTCAAAAATGTCCCAGCTTAGACAATAAAGTAAAATCCATATTTAAATAACATGTTTAAATTTCTACAAATGTAATTTAATTTCACACAGTTTGCAGCAGGATTTTAAATTCTGTCAATACATTCTTAGTGTTGCCCACAAACTAGACTTATTTTAAGCCAATAATATAGTATATTGCAGACACCAGTTTATATCTCAAATGTCTCTAGCTCTGCAAAGAGCTTTCACAGTCAGCATTTAATTTTACCTTTATTAACTGCACAATAATTGTATCAGACTGTAGAGCAGGAATTTGTACCTTCATGCATTACTTAATGATAGGGACATGTTCTGAGAAATGCACTTTTAGGCGATTGCATCGTTGTGCAAACATCACAGAGTGCACTTACGCAAACCTAGGTGGTAGAGCCTGCTACATGCCTAGGCTCTGTGGTCCAGCCTATTGCTCCCAGGCTACAAACCTGTACAGCATGTTACTGTATTAAATATTGTAGGCAATTGTAACACAATTAAAAGTATTTGTGTATCTAAACATGGAAAAGGTACAGTAAAAATATGGTATAAAAGATAAAAAAAATGGCACACCTGTATGGGGCGGTTATCATGAATGGGGCTTGCAGGACTGGAGGTTGCTCTGGGTGAGTCAGTGAGTGGTGAGTGAAAAGTGGAGGCCTAGGACATTACTGTGCACTGCTGTAGACTTTATAAACACTGTACATGTAGGCTACACTAAATGTATTAACATTTTTCTCTCTTCAATAATAAATTAACCTTAGCTTACTGTAACTTTTTTGCTTTACTGTATCAACTTTTTAATTTTTAATATTTTTTGACTCTTTTGGAGTAACACCTAGCTTAAAATACATTGTGCGGCTGTACAAAAATATTCTTTCTTAATATCCTTATTCCATAAGCTTTTTTTCTATTTTTAAAATTTTTTATTTTTATTTTTTACTTTTTAAACTTTTGTTTGTTTGTTTAAAAATGAAGACACAAACACACACGTTAGCCTAGATCTACACAGGGTCAGGATCGTCAATATCTCTGTCTCCCACCTGCACATCTTGTCCCACTTTAAGGTCTTCAGGGGCGATAACATGCACGGAGCTGTGTCTCCTGTGATAACAATGTCTTCTTCTGGAATACCTCTTGAGGTACCTGCCTGAGGATCTTCTTGAGGAAGTGTCACTCTTTTCAGGAATATTTCCATGATGGTTTGCTTGGTTTCTTTTTTTCATCATAAATTTGCTTGTAAGCAGATAGCACGCCATGAACATTCCTCTCTACTGTATTAATGAAAACCTTTCAGTGCTGGAGTCCATGCTTTGAAACTTTTTAAGAAACTTGTTGATGTCTGCAAAATCTTCTGCTAAATCCTTCACTGAGAATTTTGTTGGAGATTATACTTTTTTATTCTTGTGCTGTTGCCTCTTCTTCCCGTTCCAACAACTCATCATTAGTCAACTCCTCATTAGTCCATAATAATGCTTTTGGACATCCATTTCACTGACATAGGAATTCAGAAGGGCATCTTGGAAGAGGATCTGTGTCATCCATGGCTTTTCATTGTTCCTGTAGCACACTGGCAGTGAGTTCTTATGAATATGCTTGAATGCCCTGATCACCAATGATTTCAACTTGTAGCTTGCAACATTGACCTCAAGTAAGACTGTTATCCTGCCCTTAAAAGTCTGGAAAACTGGCATTGATTTAGCCTCCTTATTTGGCCTCCTTTCAGGCACCAGTTTCCAGAATAGGGAGGTTACATCTATGTTGAATATTTGCTCTGGCAAGTAAATTTCCTCCACAATTAGCTCACCTAGAGTTTCCAAATATTCTTCAGCTGCCTTCATACCAACAGCCACAGGCTCACCACTAACGTGTACATTATGTAATGAATAGCAATTCTTAAATCATTTAGCAATAAATTCAGCATTGTAGTCAGGTCCAGTCTTGTCTTTAAACATCAAAAACAAACTTTTTGCTTTGGCCATGATCATCGTGGTGCTGAGAGGGATACCCTTCTGTGTCTGGGTCATTAGATGTTCTAGGTCATTAGATGTTTCTCCATGTCTAATAAAGGCCCTTCTCAAATTTTTGTTAGTCTCATTGCCTTCAATGAAACAGATCCTTTAACAGCTTCCATCGCTTTGTTCTTGTTCTTCAAGATCGTAGCTATGGTAGAATGGGACATGACTGGCTGGTGAGCAATAATCATCACTGATTTTCCACCTTTGTAGTCCTTAATCACCTTTCATTTTATTTCCTGGTCTCTTACTGGCAATATTAGCAGTGGATTTTGTATGCTTAGGGGCCATGATGAACACAAGATTAAAACAAGCACAAAAGAAAATGATGCAATATACTGTTTTATGGCAAACTTTTTTTTAATAAGTAGAAAGTACACTATAAAAGAGTGATTAAAAAGTACAGTAAATACATAAGGCAGTAACACAGTATGTATTATCATTATCAAGTATTAGGTACTGCACATAATTGTGTGTGCTATACTTTTATGTGACTGGCAGTTTGTTTATGCCGGTATCACTACAGATACATGATTAATGTCTTGCTCTACGATGTTACAATGTCACTAGGTGACAGCAATTTTTCAGCTCCCTTATAATCTATGGCACCATGGTCATATATGTGGTCCATCACTGACCAAAATGTTGTTATGCAGCACATGACTGTACTAGGTTTTCGTAGGATATATTTTCACATAACAGGGACAAATATGTAAAGCAAGAACTCCAGAATTTGGTTATTTCCTTCTAGAAAATAAAAGGCAGACTTGTCTATGGCAAATGTCAACCCATTCAACCCTAGAGTTAAATTCTCTGATCTAGTTGGTGCCTCCTTGCGCCTTCCTGAGCCATTTGGAAAGGTGCTACCAGTTAGAAAATAGTTCCTGGTAAGAGCAATTAAGATATTTCGTGTGTGACTAAAGGGCAGAAGCTAAACATACACCTGTCAATTATTTTCTATAAAATGTCTTAAAAGCTGTTACAATGAAAAAGGAAGCTAAGTAGCTCTGTTTCTGAGCCTCCTGCTAAGGCTCCACCCCGAGACTCTTCAATTTTATCTATCTGTTTACAGGTTTAGTTTTCTTGTAGACTTTCATTGAGAGAAATATTAGAAAATTAGCACTCTCTCCCAAACTGGTATTTCATAGGTAACAAACTTAGGTTCAGAAAGCTCAGATGCCTTTCAAAGAGCATTTCAATATTGCATTTCAGTTTTCAAATCATAGCCAATTTCAAAATAAAAACAATTCCTGCTTATGTTAAATGTTAAATGTTGTCCTTAAAGAACTTAAATTTCATTTTAAACTTAATCTGAATATTTTTTCTGGACAGCACTTTCTCAGATTTTATTTATAAAATAAGTGTCCACCTGTATTGGGTCGATTATAATATGAAAGAGAGATGCTACTTTCACCTACTTGGCTCAGGCTAATTATGCAAAACAGCATTTCCTTAGAAGTCTTATCTTTATGGGCAGAACTCGAGTTCAACCACATGCCAGATCTTCCTTTTATTTCCCTTTTTCTCTTTCCTTTACTTGGGAAAAGTCTCCAAGGAAACATGGCTTTGCTTAGCCTTCTGACTATCTTGACTTCCAGTAGGAAAAAGTGTGTTATCGGTTACCATGACAACCTTATTTTCCCAGAGCTCCCTGCTGCACTTCATTTGCACTAAACAGGAGCAATCATTATTCAATGAAGGCTCTGATAAAGCTCTTTTCCTTTAAATGGTTTGCAATACTCTTTGAAGCCCTCCTTTCTACAAAGTGAAATGGCTCTCCGAGGGGAGAATTCATTGAGTTTTTCCTAAGAGAATGTTACCTTTGCCATCTGTCCGTCAAGCACAAAGAGCACAGGAGTAGAGCCCATGCTGTGTCTATCCTCTAGTCATTTTCAGAGATTTCTACTATGAGTAGATTTTGATTTTAAATGAAAGTTCAGGTGATATTCATTAACTAATCACTTCTTCAAATTCTCTCACTGTATGTACTAAAAGATGACTACTTTATCATTAATTATTCCTTCAAAAATAACATGAATTTTCAAAGTGGCTTACACAGTGACAACTACTTAATTTTATGATGTCAGGAAGACCACAAGTGGAGTTTCAGTTGAGGCTCAATCTAGAAAACATTTATTTATTTACCATTTTTCTGCTTCCTTCTAAGGTTTCTTTTCCTAATGAAACACAATGTCAGCCTATGGTTTCTAGAACTCCATGCTTTCTTGTTTGTGTCTGGCAAAAATAAATGAAGCTTAAATACCTTCTAGAAAAAAAAAATCTCTTCTCATTTATTGTCCTGCTCTAGGCCCTGTGCCCCCAAACTGAGGTAAACACTGTAGCCAGAGGGATACAATATGCTGACTGATTTGAGACAATCAGGATCTATCCCTCAGCATATGGGGTAGAGGGGAATTTAGGAGTATGGAAGGTTTCCCATGAAGTACTTGGAGGGCATGGGAGAGGCATAGATATCTGAATAAAATAAGGTGACTTTTCTCAATGTGAAGGCCTTGGCACAAAGTATCTCAAAATAGCAAATATCCACTACAATCAGAGAGCAAATCTTTATTTCTGGGCTCTACATTCTGTTCCATTGGTCGATGTTTCTATTTTTATATCAGTACCATACTATTTTTATTACTATAGCTTTGTAGCATAGTTCAAAATCAGATAGTGTAATCCCTCCGGCTTTTTTTTTTTCTTGAGGATTGCTTTTGATATTTGGGTTATTTTGTGATTCCATAGAAATTTTAGGGTTGTTTTTTTCTACTTCTGTGAAAAATATCATTGGAATTTTGATAGGGATGCACTGAATCTATGGATGGCTTTGGGTAATATAGACACTTTAACAATATTAAGTCTTCTGAACTGTGAACACGGGATATCTTTCCATTTATTCATGCCTTCTTCAATTTATTTCACTGAAGTCTTGTAGTTTTCCCTATACAACTTTTTTGCCTCCTTGTTTAAATTTATTCCTAAGTATTTTATTATTTTAGATGTTATTGTGCATGGGATTGTTTTTTATTTCTTTTTATTTTTCAGGCACTTCATTGTTAGTATATAGACACGCAACTGTTTTCTGTATGTTGACTTTGTATCCTGCAACTTTACTAAATTCATTGATTAGTTCTAACAGTTTTTCAGTGAACCGTGAGTATATTATACTAAGTGAAATAAGTGAGACAGAAAAAGACAAATACTATATAATATAATTTACATGTGAAATCTCAAAAAGCCAGAATCATAGAAATAGAGAGATTGATGGTTACCAGAGGCTGAGGGGCAGGGGAAATTAGAAAATGTTGGTCAAAGGGTAAAAACTTCCAGTTATAGGATGAATAACTTCTGGGAACCTAATTTACATCATGGTTATTATAGTTAATATTGGATTATACACTTGAAAGATAGTAAGAGAGTAAATCTTAAATGCCCTCACCATAAAAAAGAAATGGTAATTACATAACATGAATGAAGTGTTAGCTAATGCTATCACGGTAAATAATTTGCAATACTTAAATGTATCAAATCAACACGTACACTTTAAACTTATACAGTGTAATATATCAATTACATCTCAATAAATCTGGAAAGAAAATAGTATTCCTTTTTCAAAGAACTAAACAGGGCTCCACCACACATTCATTAAAAAAAAAAAAGGAAAAATCCTAGATTATATTGGTCTTAAGAGCTTCTCTGCCACAACACACATGGACACCCTCATGCATTCATTAAATTTTGAGTTAAACTCTTACCTTGGATATTTATAAAGTATTAAATTAAAAAAAACTGTTGAGAGAAGTTTGAGTAACTTCTTCAGCCATCACTTGGCAGAATGTGCATTATTTTATTTAGTGTTCATTTTAGAAAGTTCTATGTCAGGAGGTGACAAACTATTTCCCTTAAGGGTCAGATGCTAAATATTTTAGGCTTCCTGGGCCATAGAGTCACTGCTGTACCAACTATTCGACTCTGCCATAGTAGCAAGAAAGTAGGTATAGACAATAGGTAATCAAATAGGTATGACTGTATTCCAACAAACCTTTATTTATAAGAAGAGGCAACAGAGTGAATTTGGCCCATGACGTGTAGTTTGCTGACCTCTGCTCTCTATGATAAATTCTTCATAAAAGGAAATTAAAGAAAATGATAGTCTCTTTACTTGAACTTGTACATTTCTTTTTATCTGTGAAAACTATAAATCATCTTGTTTTGCCTTTTTCTGCTACCAGGAAATTCAGAGCTAAATTTAGTGCTCATTTTAGTATCGCTCTTCATTCTTTGGTATATAAATCTATCTCTTTTGATATGGTTTCATATCTCTGCTTTTATGCCATATAACTTTCTTATTCTGTGTATAGTTTAATATTATGAAATCTTCAAATCTTTTTTTGGAAATAAAGCATAAATTATATTTAAATCTTTCAGTTCTATCAGTCACACACACAGGCACATGCACTGAAGTACCAATCTCTTTCAAATCCATTTTACAAATGACCAAACCGACACCCAGAAATGATCATAATTATAAAACACAGAAGAACTACTTCCTTGACTAACACTTTGGTCTCCAGTGCCTGAATGCAGTTTATTCTATAAGTAGGATAGTATAAATAAAAATACAAATAATAATGTATCCCAGAAGTGCCACATTATCACAAAGCTAATTGCTAGTTTTACCTTAAACGACACATCACTAGTCATCATTTTCTTTCTTTTTCCTCCCCTCTTTGTCTGCTCTCTCTCCTTTGCCTATTTTCCTGTCTTCTGCTACAGAGGTGCAGTGTTATCTCACACCCTACATCCTTACAGGCTCATCTGTCGCATTGGTTTTATTCGTATAATACTGGTATTCTTTTTGTTATTATTGATATTATTATTGGTATTTTTCTAATATTGATATTATTCTTATAGGCTCATCTCTAATATTGGTATTCACTTGTGCTCTTAAAGTCCCTTTGCCTCCCTTCTCCCCCTCTTCAGTTGTATGTGGACTCAGTGGCTTTTCCTGTTTTGCTTCTACCCTTATAGGGTTTTTGCTTCTATGTTGGGTTCCAAGAGTCCTTCCTAGCTTGTGCTGCCACTTTAAGCCCTGACTTGCTGTGATCTCTCAGATGCTTGGGATTATAGTTCCTTTTATGGACTTCGGCTTTGATCTATGACTGTCGACTTTATCCTCTCTCCTGTTCTTTGCTCCAATCTGGAGCCGTATTGTTTTTTTTTTAATAACCTCAGGCTAAAGAACGACCACATGCAACCTTCAAAATTGGGCCTTAGTTGCCTTGGAAGACAAAATGCAAGGGAGAGAGAAAACAACTACACAGAAGAGTAAATCAAACAAATGCAGCCAGGTTGGTGTGCACCGAGTTTAGTTCATTAGCTTCTGCTCACCACCATGTCAGCTGGAAACTGTATAAACCTCCCTCAAAAGACAACTGCAAGCCTATAAAACATTAAGCATTAACGTGCGGCAAGAACAAATTTAATGGAGAAACTCATAATATTCTCCCCACACTAGGCTCTATGAGATTATCCAAAAAATAATTACAGAGAAAACGAAGCATTTTAATTTATCTTTAGGGATTATTATTGGAAAGTTCTTCAACTCTATGATTTGGACTTTTTCACAAGAGCTATTTTATTTTAACTTAAAAAAAATAACTGGAGTCAAATATTTCTATATGATGCAAAAATTTTCCAAAAGACTAAGCCTTTTTGAGTACAAATTTCATTAGGGACCAAATAAGAAACTGAGCACATATTTCACTGAAATTTTCTCTTTTCCACTGAGACTAAGAGGATAAATTAGGTTAAAAACAAACACTTAGGAAATCAAGTAGTTTGGAAAATGCACTCTGAAGCTTTGCTCATAGAGTTGAGACACAGATTTGTCAATATCTGATTAATTTTATTAAAATTGAGCAATCTAAATGTGGGGGCCCACATTCACACAATGCTATGTGCTTAGGGTATCACTAAAGCAAGGCCCTATGAAGACATTCATTGAAAAAATTACAAATTATATTTCAAAGAAAGCCTTAGTTATTATTATCATAAGAAAAATCAGAATTTTCTATCATTTAATATTGTTTTTATTTAGGAGTGGTGGCCATAAAGCTTTTCAGGAATAGTCTCATTTTAACACAGCCCATGTGCACATGTGCGCACACATACCTGAGCTAGGTAAAACTTATACCTTCAATTTTTGATTCAAAAGAATTTAAATTAAAAGCCATCCAATCAAAAAAAGCACATTTCAAAAGCACAATGTAACTTAATTGAAATATAAACAGAGCTCTTTGGGAACACTTCTGTTACATGAAGAAATTTATATTATAGTTTGCATTATTAATACCTTTAATCCTATTGCATATTTGAGATCACATTTCGAAATTGCTTTATGAGTTTTTCTTCAAAAAGTAAAGCCATGATATGGAGCCAGGTTTATTACTGGCTAGTTTAAGAAGAGAGATGGGAATTTCAAAGAGGTGAACTGCCTCACTAAAATTCACACAGGTAGGCCCATGACTGAACCAAGATTTAAAAGCATTTCTCAGAACTTGAAACATTTAAAAACATTATCAGTGCATAAAATTAAGGAATCGCTAATAGCAAAGGTGGAATCCAAAAAGAAAACCTTCCACAACACTATGCTGGAAGAGTCTGAAATGAAAATCCAAGTAGTTTTATGTTGTATTATCATGACATTAAAAACTTTCAGTCGAAGTTTTCTCACATAAGAATAGAGAATACAGTGGTCCAAGATAAGCTATCTGAATTAATTTTTATCTTTGGCTTTAGCATATTAAGAAATCTGGCAAATTACTAAAAGCAAAACAATTCTGTTTACACGTCAAGATCATTAGTTGCATCTAATAGTTATTTGTTTCATCACAGGAAAAGAATTTCTAAAATAGCCATCTGATTAAGTTTGAAAACGTAACTAAGAGTTTTGTTTGATACATAACAATAGAGTCAGAAGCAACATTCACTTTCAATAAGTATTTTAATAAAATAATGGAGACAAACCTGGAAGGGACGCTGACAAATCACTGGATCATAGTGTTCAGTTATCTCATGGCTGTATGAAAGGTATAGTAATTTGAAATGCACTTGCATTTCCTGTACATATACTAGAGCCATAAACAATGGTTGAGACTCTGGGAGACCTATATGAAAGATCTACGGTACATTCAATCCAATTTTTTCTCTCTGACAGCAGCGCTAAGCATGTTTATTCTTTTAAATAAATACCTTAGATACGTACTCATATATGCTCATATATCCCCATTTATTTATATGTCCTTCAATAAACTATACAATCTCCAGGTAACAATTACATATTCCAAGGCCTGCTCTCCATTATTTTTTAAACTTCTTGAAACATTAGTTCCTTTCACAATGTTAAAACAAAAATAATAGGGGCAGGAAAAGTTACCTTGCATTTTACTCCCTGTTCCCGACAGATGTGTCTGTTTCTCCACGTGAAAAATATTCCCCTTCTCTTTTTCTTGTCTCTCCCTAAAATTGCTCTCCCCACTCCATCTCTTGTTAATAAGATGTTCCTGTAATTGAAAAGAGGGATGACTAAGCCTAGTGACCCAGGAGCTGCCAGCTGTTTCTCAAAGGGTAGGACTGTCAAGGGAAAGAAAAGAGCACCATAGTTTCCTTTCACACTCTCCTCTACAATTTAAGTGCTTCCTCTTTTTAATTTCCCTGCCCAGATGAAATAGTAGATAGTACTTCTTTTGCCTCCGTTTCTGCTTCTGTTGCCTGGTGCTTCTACTTCAGCTAAGGTCAAAGAGACGAATGCCCAGACTATTAATCTAGCACAGGGAGCAGCAAGTCCCCTCTCTAATGATGATGTATAATAACTATGAGTTAAGAGGAAATATTCTGCTTTGTGCTTTATTAACTACACTTCATTTTTTATACTTATCAAACTTAGTCCAACTTAGAAATCTATCAATATTTCTTTTCTTCCTATTATCTCCTCTTCCTTTTAACTAATGTGGAAACCGCTTAAAATAATTAACTGTTGGAAATGGACTTGGAGTATGTCTAGTTGCTTTGAAGCCTAGTTTCAGTTCAATTCTACCTTCAAATGCATGATTCTTCTTAAGGCACAGGCCTGTGGACCTTTCTGAAATTAACGGTATGGAGAATTATTCTACAAATCCACCGGTCTGTAATCTCCAAGAGAAAAACCATCCCTATCTCATTCAGTTATATTCCCAGAGCTCAGTACCATTGAGGCACTTGATATCTATCTTTTGAGTGAATAAATAAATGTCTTTATCCAGCAAGTCATTAAAAAATTATTCCAAATAGTGTTTGTCTTTATAACCTTACTACACAGAACTTAAGAACTTACTTAAATTCAAGTGACATTTTATAGTAAACTATGAGGAAAAGGACATTCACAGGGGATTCTGTGTGATTAAGTTATTATCATTGTTATGATTATTATTATTATAAATGATGTTGCTGCGAAACGAAGATATTCCTCTCTCACCTAAATCATGAACTACATCAGAAAATCAGAGCAGAATGGTTTCTCAAAAGAGCTGTTGTTTGTTTATTATTACAGGTGTTCCACATATGAACAATATCTAACCTCCACTTCATTGCAGGGGCAGAGTACTAATAGTACTCTGATTTCAATGGATGTTTAGTTTTTCGGAACATATTCCTAAGAGGCTTACCAGTTGGTTATTGTGGAGAGTAAATTATATATAATTATTTCCATAAGCATTCACTGTGCACCATCTATGTGTAGAATAATGTTCTAGGTCCTAATGAATTCATCCAATGACTAGGAAACAACAAATTAGTCATCAAAGTAAAGAAAGAGAAAACCAATTTATCCACAACGAAAACCACTCCACCTTCTTCAATACGATTTGTAATGTTTTTATTCAAACTCATCTTTGCAACAGTTCAAAAACTTGTATAAAGGGGGAGAATGGAAAGTTTGGAAAAGTTTACTATTATTCAGTTGGAGTATGCAAGCATGTCTGTGTTAATGCGATAGCTACCTGTAACTGTAGGTAAGTTTAAACTACTTGTCCTTCTATTTTAGCTCTTTTGTTCCTTCCAAAGGGCTTTGATGAGATCATATCTTGGAATTATTTCCTGTCTTAGCAGGAGCCCTCATTGCTGGTTCATTTTCATTGTCCCGGTTACCCTCCTCGGGTTTTTCCCAGCCTGAGTTCCAGTGGTCTGATGGCCCAAATTTGACTGGACTTCCTTCATACTGTATTGCATTACAAAGTCTGGCATGAGATTAGCTCATTCTCAACTATGTAAAAATGAGTTGCCTTCTATACTTCTGCTCTCTGGGAAAGGGCTGGCTTCTTGGGAATGAAATCAATCTGAGCAGTCACACAGGACCCTCCACGCAGGCCTCATGTTGTCACCATCTTGAAATTCATAATAATTTTATCTTTGAATTTATGTTTTATAAGTGAAGTTCAATGGGACAATGGAGCATGCTTACGAGCAGAGAGGATATGCAGAAGATAGAAAAAAAAGCTTTACGTTTTAGTACCTTTATGAGACTTTCTTTGTGTTTTGTGCAAAAGAGCCCCTGCATTATTTTTTTCATTTTGATCTGGGCTCTCCAAAATATGTAGTCAGTCTTGTTCTGAGGAGAAATATCCGAAAGTAGAGTACAAACTATAATTCTTACTAAAAACTTCAGAGAATTTGATTTTCAAAACTGCTCTTTGAATACCCTCATAAAAGTTATGCTATAGTGAATCTTTATGATAAATACAGTACCTATCTAGTAAAGCAATTTAATTATCACAGGCTGTATTAATTACCATAATAAACTCCACTCCAATAGGACTCTAGGTAGACAAGTCTTCCAGCCTCGGGCCTCTCCTCATTAAATTGCAATTAGCATGATAAATGAGAAGAGTGATTTTGCTGCAGCCAGTATTAGTCCTACTTACTCCAGAGGTGACATACTTACTCCAGAGGTGACAGAGGAAGCCATCAGAGACAAGAATTAGATATATTTAAATAAAAAAGAAAACAATAGGATTTCCTGTCATCTAGCCATTAGGCCAACATCTGTGTGCTTACATATTTCAGCTGTAAATAAGGAAGACCTCAAATAAATACCAGTGTTAATATTGGTAAGGCAATCTGGTAACTAAACGCAGTCTGTCCTTGGAAGGTCATAAGTTTTGTGAGAATTCAACATAACTATAATCTTAATATATTAACTGGAAATCTTACTAAGTAAGATGGCTGGTATGGATAGCCTCCAAAACACTGTACACTCTGAATCAAGCGATAAAATATTTCATAATGGCCAATGGTATTGCAGAAGAAGGCTTTCATGTTTATGGCTTTATTGAAACCTAAAGCAAAGACAAATTACAATATTTGATTTTAATCTGTAATAATGTTACAACGCCAGCAATTAGACTCCGGCAGAATCCCTGTACCCTTGTAGGATACATTTTTTTTTTTTTTAAGGCAAGGCAACCCTTACCAGTTGCAAGGATCTTGTCAGCTTACAATTTCTTATTTTTATTTTTTATTTTTTTAAGCCTACAGCACCTGGTCTTCCTAGGTGGTCTCCCATCCAAGTACTAACCAGGCCCAACCCTGCTTAGCTTCCAAGATCAGACGGGATTGGGCTTGTTCAGGGTAGCATGGCCAGACGCAGACTCACTTTTAAGATGAGTTTCTTTAAACGGGTTTCTGTTCCCTAATATCAAATATTCCCCCAAGACAAGATGTTCTGAAAACTGTCATTTTAATAAATGAATTCTCAGGGGGAAAAAAGCTTACTCGACATACCATACCTAGCTCTGCTAGCATTTTAAATTATTTTAGAAGAAGTACCATCTACTTCATATTGGATTTTACCCAGTCAGCTCTAGAAAGGATGGTTATTTTTCCTTCTCTGTTCTTCAAACACTCCATCACCTTTAACTAAGGATGTGAAATATCTACACGCTGAAAACAATAGGACACTGTGGAAAGAAATTGAAGATGACACAAATAAATGGAAAGATATCCCGTAGTCATGGATCAGAGCAGTTAATATTGTTAAAATGTCCATACTAACAAACAGAGACTCATGGACACGGACTATAGACTAGTGGTTACCAGAGGACTATAGAGTAGTGGTTACTAGTGGGGTGGGGAAGGAGGAAGAGAGGTAGACGAAGTAAAGGTGGTCAAATATAGGTGGGTAGGGGAAGGGTGAAGTGGGTAAAGGGAATCAAATATATGGTAGCTGAAAGAAATTGGACTTTGGGTGGTGAACACACAACAGAATATAAATTATAATGTACACCTGAAATTATATGATTGCATTAACCAGTGTTACCCCAATAAACTTAATTTGAGAATTAAAAAAAAAATGTCCACACTACTCATAGCCATCTATAGGTTCAATGCAATCCCTATCAAAATCCTAATGTCATTTTTAATAGGACTAGAAAAAAAATCTGAAAATGTGTATGGAACCACAAAATACCCAAACGGTCAAAAAAAAAATCTTGAGAAAGAAGAAAGCTAGTGGCATTATACTGCCAGATTTCTTTTTTTCTTTTCTTTTTCTTTTTTTTTTTTTTCAATAAAGGAACCTAAAAAATACAGTGGAGAAAAGAAAGCCTCTTCAATAAATGGTGCTGGGAAAACTGGAAAGCCACGTGCCAAAGAGTGAAAGTAGACAATCTGATATCATATATAAAAAATGAACTCAGAATGGGTTAAAGATTTGAATATAAGACCTGAAACAATAAGATGCATGGAAGAAAACATAGGCACTAAACTTATGAACCTTGGTCTCAGAGGGGTCTTCGTGAACTTGACCCCAAAGACAAGGGAAGTAAAAGCAAAAATAAAGGAATATGACTACATCAAACTAAAAAGATTCTGCACAGTGAAAGAAACCATCAACAAAATAAAAAGGCAACCAACAAAATGGGAGAAGATACTTGCAAACGATACCTCTGATAAGGGGATAATATCAATGATACATAAAGAATTCCTATAATTCAACAACAACAACAACAACAAAAAACAATCTGATTTACGAATGAGGAGAGGACCTGATTAGACACATTTCCAAGAAGACATACAGATGGCCAACAGATATATGAAAAACTGTTCATCAGTAATAACTATAAGGGAAATGCAAATCAAAATTACAATGAGCTGTCATTTCACTGATTGATAATGGCTATTATCAATAAGAAATAAGTGTTAGAGAAAATGCAGAGAAAAGGGAACCCTTGTACACTGCTGGCAGGAATGTAAATTGGTACAGCCATTATGGAAAACAGTACAGAGGCTCCTCAAAATATCAAGAATAGAGCTACCATATTACTGAGCAATCCCTCTTTGGGGTATCTACCAGATTTCAAACTATATTACAAAGCTATATTAGTCAAACAACATGGTACTGACATGAAAACAGAAGCATAGATCAGTGGAAGAGACTCAACAGCCCAGAAATAAACCTATGCATACTTGGTCAACTAATATTTGACAAGGGAGCCAAGAATACACAATGGGAAAAGCATGGTCTTGTCAATAAATGATGCTGGGAAAACTGGATATCCACATGCAGAAGAATAAAATAGGACCCCTATCTTACACCACTCACAAAAATTAACTGAAAATACGGTAAGGACTTAAATATAAGACCTAAAACCATAAAACTAGAACAAAACTTAGTGAAAAAGCACCTTGATATTGGTCTTGGAAATGGCTTTTTTGGAGATGAAACCAAAAGCACAAGCATAAAAAAGGCAAAATTTACCAAGTAGAGCTACATCAAACTAAAAAGCTTCTACATAGCAAAACAAACAACCAACAAATTTTAAAGGCAGCCTATAGAATGGAAGAAAATATCTGCAAACCATATATTTGATAAGTAGTTAATATTCAGAATATATAAGGAACTCATACAACTCAATAGCAAAAATATTAATAACGATCTGATTTAAAAATGGGCAAACAAATTGAATAGACATTTTTCCAAAGAAGAAATATCAATGGCCAACAGGTGCATGAGCAGGTGCTCAACATCACTAAATCATCAGAGAAATGCAAATCAAAACCACAATGAAATATCACCTCTACCTCTTAGAAGAGCTATTATCAAAAAGATAAGAGATAAGTGTGGTGAAGGTGTAGAGAAAAGCAAACCCTTATGCACTGTTGGTGGGAATGTAAATTGGTACATGAAAAACAGTACTGAGGTTCTAAAAGAAATTAAAAATAGAACTCCCATATGATCCAGCAATCCCATTTCTGGGTATATAAACAAGGGAAATGAAAATAGAATTTCAAAGATATATCTGCACTCCATGTTCAATGCAGTATTATTCGCAATAGCCAAAATACAGATATGACTTAAGTTTCCATCAACAGATAAATGGATAAAGAAAAATGTGGTATATATTTACAGTGGGATATTACTCGGCTATGAGAAAGAAGGAACAGCATAGATGGACCTCGAGGGCACTATGCTTAGTGAAAGAAGTCAGACAGAAAAAGACAATTACTGTATGATCTCGCTTATATGTGAAACCTAAAAACATTGAACTCATAGAAACAGAGAGTACGATGGTTGTTGCCAGGGGATGAGAGTCAGGGGAAATGAAGAAATGTTGATCAAAGGATATAAACTTTCAATTAAAAGATGAATAAGTTCCTAGGACCTAAGATACAGCATGGGGACTGTAGTTGACAATACTGTATTGGATACTTGAAAGCTGCTATTAGAACAAGAGCTTTTACGACCTCACCATAACAACAACAAAAAAATGGTAATTATGTGAGGTGACAGAAGTGGTAACTAAACTTAGGCTAAACATTTCACAATTTGTACGTGTATCAAATCATCACATTGTACACCTTAAACTTACACAATGTTATATGTTATTTATATCTCAATAAACCTGGGAAATAAATATACAACTGCTCTCTGTCCTTTTACCCTTGATCAGTTATCATTTTATTTCTAAATTTCTCTAATTCTATTTTCATGGTATCAGATAGATTCAGTCAGTAT